>NW_026782401.1:1507500-1876039 GCF_031769215.1 Ylistrum balloti | reverse complement strand
CATGCTGGCATAGAGCCCTACAAAGTTTGTTCAAATGAATGACCTTGGCCCACTTTCAAGGTCACAGGGGTCAAATATGTTAAAATATACAAAGGACTTCATCTCAATAAGCAAAAGTCTGTGAGTGCCGATATTGGGTCTGTAGCATGCTGGGAGGAAAGGCTACCAAGTTTATTCAAATGAATGACCTCAACCCACTTTCAAGGTCACAGGGGTCAAATATGTTAAAATATACAAACGACTTCTTCTCAACAAGCAAAAGTCCATGAGTGCTTATATTGGGCCTGTAAGATGCTTGGAGGAGAGGCTACCAAGTTTGTTCAAATGAATGACCTCAACCCACTTTCTAGGTTTGGCTTGCTTTTTGTCAGATGACTGTTAAGGCCCATGGGCCTCTTGTTTTTGTAATCTGATGATTTTTAGTAAAAACAATGTGTGCAAGATCTGAAATTAAAGATTTGATAAGGAATGGTGAGGAAAGAGAGCAAGTTCATAGGAAATTCATCAATTTTTTACCAAATGGAACTTAATATACTATCTTTATATTATTGAATAATTTTCTGAAAAGAAAATCCCACCGCATTGTATTCTTTTCAGGCTATACTATAATCAGAGAGAAACATGATATTTTTTGGTGTTTGTATAACACGATCGGTATTAGCACACATCTATATACCCTGGATTAATTATCTCGTAGTAGATATTTTTATTACTTTTCATTGGTAGAACTTTATCATGATTTGAACTTTGATGTTAAATTGTGTCTTTATTATCCTTGATCAGGTAAGTATTATCATGAATTATGACTCATCAATCTATTTTTGTTGTACAACTCCAAATCTGTCTGAAAAAATGTCTTTATGAACATGTGTGGATGACTACCACATGTGCATTGTACATCAAACGTGGATGGTGGAATATTTGATACAAGACGCTCTCAACTCTTGATTGTATGTTACAGTCTCTATCATAACTCTTAACATCATATTTTCAAATTTCACATGCTTGATTCTGACTACTGTAGAACTGGTTATTCTAACGGGTTGAAATTTTCGTTATTTGCTTTTAAAAAGATTGCATGATATTCGAAGAATTGAAAGTTTTGTGTTCTGGATTTAATTGGATATCAACTACACACTACATACATTAAATCATGAATTTTATTTTTGCGGTTTGGTTAATGTACTGCAAAATGGTGTAAATATTGTCGCTGCAAAAATTACTGGCTGTATCGTAATTGTTAACTACAGAACAGATGAATGGTCCAGTATCAGGGAACTCCTTAACCTAATTATGTATCGTGCATTTATATTTTAATGAATCATAAATGGTTTTGATGCTATGAAAGTACAGTAAAATTCTTTGTCATCATAATTGACTCAAAACTTAGTCAATATGTAAATTGGTCAACAAGTTTTGACATTGTTTTCTCTGATTTAGTGATATGAATGGTATATCTCAACAAATTTTCCCAAAGTCGACAGAATGAAGACATGTAACATAAATTTGGACCTTTGTATTGAATATCTGTTTTAGGGAAGTATGTTGATAAACTCCATTCCTCACTATTTCATATTTTTTGTTTCTTCTTACAGTATTGATAAACATCCTTGGCAGCGATCTTTGAGCTTTTTACGCCGTGGTAGTAAACGTAAAAAAGACCATCAGCAAGGTGACGCATGCAGTTTACGGGTAAGATATGAAAAAAATTATTTGCTGCATCACCCAGCTAATCATATCCATTTCTATAAAGTCTTGAAATTCAAACATACATATTCCAGATTTCCAGGGCATTAGCTGATAATTTCAAAAATAAATCATTGATATACAATTATAATATATACTTGATATACTTAAAACTTTACCTTTATTAACTTTGAACTGCTTTGTTACATATATAATCTTGTATCCAAACTACTATACTGGCAGGCCCTAGGGTACCGCCCTGAGTACGGTGGGTATGTAAACTCCTCATTCTCATGTGAGGAGGAGGATGAGAAAATCTCTTCTGTTTCGTCGCCTGCTTGTGTTAGGGTAGCCATCCCACACAAGAGAATTCTATATCTCAGACAGGTACATGTATATAGTTAGGTTCTAGACAGCTTTTGGTGACGGGACTGCTGGTTAATGGATACAGAACAGAAGTAAGCATAGTTCGCCATAATAGATGACATCCTGCTTTAAACATTGATACAATTTTCAGCAGTGGTCGTTGAACTTTTCTCAAATGTTTTGTGTATTTAGGAATACATGTCAAATGTTTGGTTCCTGGTGTTTTCTCTCGATTTACCTTTTTTTATCTGTCCTATCTCTTGGTTTTGAGTATGTCATCTAGTCGTCGTATGTCATCTAGTCGTCTTGACAAAGTGGTTGTGGTCCTGGAGTTGGGATATGATTGAAAAGTATTCAAGAATAGATGTCAAGATTTAAACATTTTATAGATTTAAATAGATTAAAACACATTATGCTTTTTCAATCAGTATACCATATCATAATGTCATGGTTTTGCGAATGTCTGTTGTTATGGTGCAAGGAAGATTTTTTTTTACTATTGATCAAAACTTCGTCAATATGTTAATCAGTCAACATGTTTGGGCATCGTTTTCTCTGAATTAGGGATATGAATTTGTTTTTAAAAAGATATGTTGATTAGTTTTGTTAAAAATAAAAGATATTAAGCACAACAGATGGTCTTTCCTCGTGATATAAAGTATTGATTTATGAATGATAGCCTTATTATTGCAAATTACAATTTTAAAAGGAATGAAGGTGATAAATTTAACATATAAGTTACTTGTTCCTTTTTCTTTCAAAATGCATGAAACAAGACAGAAATATTATCTGTTTACCTTACCAATATATACTTAGTGATACTGATTACAAAATTTAGATTAAAAATATATACATGTACTAGTATCAATTACATTTATCAATTTTCTTACCCAGTCAATGGAACGCCAAGACTTTTCTCGAGGTTTGAAGCCTGAACATGCTGGAGGTCACATGTCCATGTCAAGAACCAACTCTGACCAGTCGATCAGGGGAGGTAGTAAATCACCATCACTACCAGGTACTCCTGTGTCGCCCAGATCTCCACTGATGCCACACCGCAGCCCCTTTGGATCCCCAGTCAGTAGTCCATATATGGGTCGTCGATCACCGTCACCTAGGAGAGGTGATTTGGGATTCGCTTCAGCAGTTACAAACATCTGTGAACAGGCACATAGCATAGCGGAGCAGGATCGGCGATCAAAACACTACAGAAATAGAGACTACGACGGTGCATATTTATTTTATTTTTCAATGTTCATATATAGCTTTAATAAAATATCTGTATTTGTAATGAAAAGAGATATTTGTGAAAATCCAGTGAAATCACATTTACCAGTAAACTGAATTGTAAATTTATGACGTCATATTTAAAATTCCTTTTTTTTTTAAACAGGAATCCTTTTGGATGAGACACTGAGTTTGCCGAACTCACCACAAATGAGGGGGAGAAGCAAAACACGTCCCCCTCTTATGATGCAGTCAAATGTAATTGGTTCACCTGCACCAAGTCCACAGCCGCTACGGAAGCGGGATACAACTTTTTATAGATCTACATCACTCGAGACCAGGTCTAGAAGTCCCTCCCCAACTACAACTCCCTCTCAGACCCCTCAACAGGAGTACTATGGGACTGCTAATTTGACGGATCGGTCCCGTAGTCCAAGCCCAGCTGCCACGTCACCACCAAAGAAACCAGGCCGGAAGCTTCCATCAATTCCTCCCAAGCCTTCTTCTTTGAATCTTGCTCAACCAAAGTTAAAAGACAATATGCCAAGAGTAATGCCATCGCCCACTATTCCCCAACCCCCAAAGTCACCTGGAAGCATAAACTTTCCGAAACTAAATAAGTCCCCCACACATGTGCCGAAACAAAACATCCCTGTGGCTTCGCGCCCAATGCCTCCACCTGGACGTATGGGAAGGCCGGAACCATACAGTCCGACGGAGAGAAATAATTTGAATAAAATCAGTAGTGGTCATTCAAGAACATTACCATCCCATGGTGGTAGGACTAGTAGTCACGACCCCCACATGGGACACGATCGATCACATGATAGGTCACATGAACGATTGCATGACCGATCACATGACCGGCAACATGATCATCGCTACCGAACCAGTAGTCACTCTCCGGATATAGGCCGAAACAGTAGTAGTAATGAACAAACCAAATTTTTAGCAAGCCATTTTGACGAGCAGGCCTCACAAAATATAGGTCATAGTCAAGGTGGACGTCAGAGTGGACGTGGAGGACCAAGAAATGCTTCGACGCTACCAAATGGATTCAAACCAAAAGGACATAAAAAGAAACCAGAGAAGCTAGAGATGAGAAGCGACAGTAACATTCCGCTACACAATGACTCGGATGACGAATCTGATTGGTGTTAGCATTCTGTGAACATTTTTTTTTTTGTCTCTCATTTCAATATATCCACTGTAATGCTCTGAAGTAGTCCATTCGTTGCCCATTATTTATTGTGATATTGTGATATTTACAAAGTATAGGATAGTCTTTATTATTACAGCTCTCATTATTGCACATTTTCATTCGTGATTTTGATATATTCTCAGGAATTGTTTTGTTTTCTCACTTTGTCAGAAGTACATTTCCTACTAAAACCTTTCCCTGTTTTTTTTTAAAATGATCATTGACACATCCTTTAAGCTGTTAGGAATGATGAATTTTTTTTTCAGTTTTTCTATCACTAGAGGATATCTAGATGGTTTCAACACTAAATCCAACCAAAGTCTGAAAATTGGATCTGGAAGGTAGCTGACTATTTCAATTCCTATTATTTTGAGTAACAGTATGATATATGTTCTATAGGTTATTGTACTAAATAGTTGTGATTATTATTTACAAAAAGTGTTGTTTATGAAAATTTATTGTGTTAGGAGCATAGCATATCGTGGTACATTTCAGAGGGTAACAGTGGCATATATTTTGTCTTTTCTTGCCTTACGACATTGCTTGGGTTTCGTCCAGGATCTAGATAATGTAACTTTTACTGTACCGTGATAAGTCAGATTGTCGAGTTAAGTCTGTTGGCTAACATAACATGAGATTATCTCCTTTCCATATAAGATCCACTGAAAACATACGCATAATATTTATGAATGTTTATTAGTAGACAGTACATGAAAGGATTTTTGACAAATATACTGCATAAAGGTAATATTTGTAAAGTAGTATAACTTGCATCTAAGAATTTGGCATCCCTCTTTAACATAAGAGCATTATCTAATTGGAGAACGTCGGTGCATTGAAGAATTTTAGCAAAACAGGTATATGTTATAGAACCCTTTCATTGGCTAATTAAATATCAAAATCACTCTAATGAGGATGTGTATTTCTACAGAATACAACTTTGGGTAATAACACTGATCTCCATATGTTACTGATAATAATGTCTAGTTATATAGAATTGAAATATATGATCATTAATCATTTCACGGTTATATTGTTTATTTGCTGTATCCATTTCATATATGTAAAGGTTATGACTACGTTATATAGATATTTGTTTTCTTATCCATAGTGTGAACTCTCTGACACAGAATGGGGAGAGTCTAATTGTGTAGTGTGTACGGACAGGGTAATGACCGCCGGTTTTGCTCATAAGTTGTTTGAATTATATATAAAATACTTGTCCATAGAGTGTGTGTATATATGAATATTAAATATCTATAGCCCCATTCCTTTAAAACTAAACGTTTGCATGATCTAGATCGTCTAGTGGTTTCCCGGAGACTCTTCTTGATGATAATATTAAAATAGTCATTTTATATAAATAACATACTTTATATACATACAGAATATGTTTTGTATAATCATAAATTCACCCTTTATAAATCATGATACATACGCTTCGTGAATCAGTTAGTGTGTATTAAGGATTGGAAATTTTAAACGTTTGGTGCGGTAGATGTTAGATGTTTGAACAATGGCCGTCTGTTCAGTTATTTCTTATATGCATTTTACCTCTTGAATGGAATGACAGATGTAAACTGCTGGTCAGATAGAAGTGTGGCTGACCAGTACCCGCACAAACTTGTGATTGATCGATTTGTCGTGGTATATTTGTAATCCGGGTTGTATATTGACAAACAATGAGAGTTGAAAAGAGAGAAAGTTCTTTCCGATAGTGACGTTGTTATTGAAAATCCTGTATTGTTTTGTTCAAATATTTTGTTATTACTTTTCTGTATAATTTCTGATCTAACTGTTAGAGACCTTGAAATGTGATGCCTCAGCACAAGGAAGCCTACCACGTTGTTGTTATGTCAGGCTGATTTCTCTATGGTCTGTTACGTCATAGCCTGACGAATATCTTCACTGGTTTCCAAGTAGTCTATTACAAACATGTATATGTAGAGGTACATGAAATTATTTAAACACGTTTGTTATTTGGGTAAAATAGATATCAGATTATATCACTGTTACTCCATGTTGATATTATTTGTTATTGTTTGGAATTCTATTTGTTCTTCGGTTTTTAAATTTTGAACTAATTAACCACACTGTTACTGAACCCGTCTTAGATAAAAAATCTTTCAGTGTATTTCTATGTCAATACCACTGACATGTGTTATTGTTAACATGCCACTGACAAGCATCATTGTAACCTTGCCACTGACAGACGTTACTGTAACCATGCCTTTGACAAGTTTTACTCTAACCATGCCACTGACAGGCGTTACAGTAACCATGCCGATGAAAAACACCATGCTGTAGATGTGGTCCTTTATCAATGTTATCTCCCAATGTTACAATTGGTTCCTGTTTCCCCAAAGTTACACATTCTTACACATTGATACTGTTATACATTTCTTGTTTGGATTGATGTTGCTGATAAAACATTATGAATAATGTTTCTAAGAAAACCACTATGGCAATGAAGAAACCATATCCACGATTTCTTCGTGAAAAATATCCTTCAAGTTCTAATTTTTTTGTTCAAGAATCGCACACAATCAGATGATGATAAATGTTTTTATAGATTTTTTTGTTTTTATTTTGTCATAAGTGATTTTCTTTCTTTTTTCGTAAAATACACTTAATATTAGATAGTCTGCAACTAGGCACTTTTAATGTTAAACATTTGAGAGGCTTGCCCAACTATAAGTGGTAACTTTGCCTTCAATCGTACCATTGATGAGAAAGATAACCAAACCAAAGCCGTGTCAGGCTTGTGTGCACTGTACACTTTAAGGTGTTGACTTCATTACCAGTAAGCATTTGTGCTATACCATGTATATAAACCTTGTCCAAGTGCCTGAGGATATCGTTGAAATCAATAGACTCCATCAATGGTCATTTTATTTATGACAAAAAAACCCATGGTTTGATTGCAGAGCCAGCTTTTGGATTAGGCAATAGAGAGACTACTGTAATTACTTTCAGTAAATGCTGTAGTGGAGAGGAAATTAAGTGAATGTTTTTCTCCATCCCATTCCTTCATTTGCATGTGTCCCAGGGAACACGCGGGGAAAAAATGCCTACCGGTAGTTCTTATTGACAAAATTACCTTTTTTTTCATATTTTTCTACCAGTCTCATAATACAGAAACATATGTACGGTAGTTGTCATTGCATCCATCATCTATTTAGCTTGTAATTTTTTGTGTGTTCATCTTTATATATCAAGAGAAAGAATAATTTATTCATAATTAGGTTTATAGTTGGTCTGATATCCAACGCCTGTGCTTAACAATAAAAGCAGTGTCATTTTGTCTTATTTAATTACACTTGATGTTAATTATACTTAGTATTCTATATTATATGCATTAAGTAGTGATACTAATCATTAAAGAAGGGATTTTTAAAAAATTTAATATACTGATAACCAATTTCACTCTAAACAAATTCTGTTTGCATTGTTATTAAGCGAGAAATCGTGTTTCTAGTGAGCAAAAAACTTAGAAATGGTATGAAATCGCATACAAAACAATTGATTTAGATGTTTCTTTGTCTTATTAGGCCTGTATGTACTTATCAGTTCTAAATACTCTTTGTACAGTTTATCAAACAAATTATTAGATTTCTAAAAATTCTCGTGTTTATTTTGTTCTTTCAAAATTTCTATGCAAACATCCGTTTTCATTAGATATTGTTTGCCATGGGTAAGATTGTTCGTAGTGTGACATGGCTGACTTTTTTCAAAGTTTGTACATTAAGAAGGAGACTGGAAGTTTGTAAAATGTTGAAAAAAAGTGTATCTACATGTGTTAAAAGAATAATAATATCATTGCACAGGTTGATGTGATGGATGTTTTGTATATTAATTTCTGTGCTATAATCATGGTGAAAAAATTAGTTGATTGGAGTGTTTTAAATTTAATTGTCAATTACTGTCTTCATATTGTCCTTATCACTATTGGAAGAAACTTTTTTGCAATGTCGTATATAATTTATGTATTTAATATTGCAGTTTTAATATCTTAGACATATGGAGATCCCATTAGGCACTAAATCCACTTGTGTAGGTCAACAATGTTTAGGACAAAGTGTTTATTATTCATTTTACCAACAATATCAAAATAATGTTCCATAATTTCATTTTAATCTTTTACCCATCATGAAGTGTTAGTTGATTGTACAATTTAAATCCAGATAGATTCTTTACTGCACATCTCTCCCATAGATTTCCCTGCAGCCATTTTTCATGACACTAATTTTAAAACTAGTATGTACTATGTTGATATCAGAATAATAGAAAGTTACCTATCTCACAATTTTTTCTCTTTTTTTTTTTTCTCTCTAAAATCTTTTATATAGGCCACCAATTTAGATTTTAGTTCATTTTAATTTCAGGTTTATTTAATGTATACATTTGGCTGTGATTGCGCCAAAGATTTCGTCGTATGAAGAATGGGCTGCAATATTTAATGCCAAAGATGTCAAGTGATGCTCAACAGTAAAAGTTCTGGGAAAAAACATTTATCTCTGATATGATATTAAGCTGGTGTATATGAGAATAATCGCATTGTGGTGACATAGTTGATTCATTAGACCTAAAGACCATAACTTTAGCAAATGATTTCACTTTGAAGCAAAATTCTAAACAAACAGTAAAAAAAGAGATTTGTATAGTATCTTAAATGAGTTTTTATGAAACAAGACTTAGACAGGTTTTTTAAACAAATTTTGAGCCTAAATGAATACTTAGAAAAAGAAATGAAAAGCAGTTGATGATTATGATACTTTTTATCACATAATTCAGAAAAGTCAACTTGTTCAGTGTAAAAATGTGGAGGATAAAATCAAAACGAGGCATCCATCTTGTTGTGCTATTTTCAATTCATGGCATAATGTCATTGTCTGTATTTTGACACCAAAGTTGATTTCTGACCAAAAAAGCACCAAGGTTTAGTAAACTAGTGGCACACTCAAAAATATTATTACATTTCTTTTTTCTTGGAGAAATATATCGCCTCTCACTGGGAACATAACATTTAAGTTCTACATGGATATTAAAGAATAACCTCATATTTGTTAAATTACTTTCAATATTAATAAAATAGATTCATTTAATATCTACCTACCCATTTATCAGTGTAGAAACACCCACTGCATGGATTTTGGTATGTCTACACATACTGATATGATAACACCTGGCAGAGCTGTGATCAGCTGAAGATTCTATTATTTAATTGTGACGTCATTACTTTATGGCATCATGTTCTTTTGACGTTACCAAATAAAAACATGTGGGTGCTAATCTTCAATTTAGGATTTGTGTCTAAAAATGCTGTTCTGCTAAAGAAAATTATATAATTTATGTGATAAGATATTCTTTCATCTTCCTGGATTTCCTAGAAGATTTATGAAACAAATTTAAGAACTTATAAATTCACCAAGCCCAGATGATGTTGAATAAAAGGTTTTGTGATGTAGGATACTTGGTGTGTGCTATTATGTAGAAAATGTCCGAGATAAGACTCATAACCCCAGACCTTAGAAAGGATTCATCATACTTGAAATGATCCATGACCAATATGAAAGATGAAAGCAATTTGATTTCATTCGTTTAGCATATGGTGCTGCCCTCATTAGTTTTCAAAGAAATTTTTGTGTTGGTTTTCAAACTGTTAAGATCAATATTATGTAAAAAGAAAAAAGTAGGTTCACTTCTAGTGTTTTATTATAGAAAAAACCCTAAGATTTCATCGCCCTTATCATCTCCACCAATCAGCACTAGTGTACCCTAAGTGTAGTAGTGTTTACCACCAATCAACTCCTCCCTTTTACCTGACTTTTTATTGTCCTTTTCCTTCCAGCTTATGCCATCCTGTTAGATGACTTTTGCAAGCACATAACAAAGTAGTACTGCTGCTATGTTTGTATGTATGTCATAATATAGCTGTACAATTTGTTTGCTTCAATCTTCCAAAACTGTGATTTGTTTGAGAGTACTTATGAGATATACGATGTTACCATAGATATCCTTGAATGTTGATATTATTCTTGATTTGTTTAGATATTGTAGATTAATAATTAGCAAATTTTCTGATATTTACCATATTAACATTATATTCAAACTTTGTTGGAAAAAATTCTGCTAAATTTGTTGAATCAATTGAATTCAGTGTATCTCAAAATTCAAGGGTATCTACGATGAAAGATATGAATGAGCCGCAATAGTTGTCTACCAAATACGGTCACGATCGAAGAACAATTTACCATATATGGTAATGTTATATATTAATTGGCTGTAGATATCGTTATGGTTACGAGTACCACAACTTTTATAATTCACGCTTATTTTTACGTCACCTTATGTTCAGTGCTACCATATATGGTATATATAAAATATGGTGAGAAGAATTATCTAAATATTGCCATATATGATAAAAATGTTTATTGCAGTACTGCTAAATGATGTAGGAACTGAAGGTTATCGTAATGACTGTGTACGCACCATGGTATTCAATCAAATGATTATTCCTATTTATTAATATTCAACTTGTTCAGTTGATAAATGTTACTTGTAAATAAACTTTAAACAAAATCCATGTACAAACATTTTAAATAACTTGTTTTTATTTTTTATTTGATTGCTTCAAACATTCAATTAAAACTTAAAAAAATAAGAATAAAAATATACAACATTGACTTAATCTTGTGTTTTTTTCTTTGCTGTCTTTGAGTATGATGGAACAGGATTTTAATATTTGTTCAGATATACATGTATTGTGTGTTTACACTCGAAGTATGCTTTCCTCTTCATTCTTATTAAATCTTTATCAATATTTGATTGATAAAACACATTAGTTTACATAGTTGTCATATTCCAATGATTTCAATGATTTTTGCAGATACAATGTATACTGTTTCTAAAAATAAACATGAAATGATTTGGAATTTTAAACGGCTACATCATATCATCTACACTTTTGTTTTACTCTCTATAAATTTCATGTGTAAGTTCCCCATTGTCCTTAGTTGTGCCCATGTAATTTTGGAACTTATCTGCAAAACAAAATGGCTGAAAGGTGGCCATCTTGGATTTTGACTTTGAAAGTTTGTTATTGCTATTTCTTGAGAAGTACTTGACAGATCTTTCTTAAATTTCATATCTAGGTTCCTTTTGATCTCTTGTTGTGCCCATGTAATTTTGGAACCAATCAGAAAAACAAACTGGCCAAAAGGTGGCCATCTTAGATTATGACTTTTTGCAAGTTTGTTCTTGCTATTTCTTAAGACGTACTTGATGGATCTCTCACAAATTTCATGTCATTCTTTAGGTCCTTAGTTGTACCTATTTGAGTTTGTGACTGATCAGAAAAACAAAATGGCTGACAGGCTGTTTCTGAAGTACTGAATGGATATCTCTTAAATTTCATATGTATAATCCCTTTGATCTCTCCTTGTGTTTGTTTGCTTTCGGGACTGAACAGTAGAAAGAAAATGACTCCCAGGTGGCCAATTTGGATTTGGTAGGTAAAGATTATCATTTATTTTTGCAAAGGAATGTTCAAATGTCTTATCACTGAAAGCAAAATTGAGAAGAGAAAAGAAGGGAAAAAGATCCAACTTTCAAGGAGCATATAAAGATCAAACAACGGTGGGCACCAAGATCCCTCTGGAATCTCTTGTTAAAACAACAGGAGCTTAAATCAAACACAAATTTAATGAAATATGGGCAAAGTATAAAAAAAAAAGAAATATTTGAAGAAAATGCCTTGATGAAATACCAGAAAACTTCATGTTCTAGAATGGTAAGCATATTCTGCTTCATCACAACCGCATGCAAATGCGAGTAATATCAAGATCCCAAATAAGAACAAGGTAAAACAAAAATGGAGCCAAACCAGGCATACTAACAAGCATCAAATATGTCAACCTTCATAGGCACTAGGAAATAGTATTTGCACATGTTTAACTATATGTTAAAACAATTTGCATTTCATCCATTCACATTACCGCAGAGAGTGCTAGAAACATTGAATCTAAAATATTGGTTTGAAAAGTTCACATAGTCCCAGACAGTTACTGTCACTTTCATTTCAACCAAGGTTTTCTAAAATTTGTGTCATGTGTGGATCTTTTAAAGTTGTTTGTTCAGCTGAAAAAGTATACATGATCCCATGCACTATTGGCTGTGAAATAGTTTCAATTTGATTGTACATGTATATTCCTCTCTGAACTATGATAATACCCAACATTTATAATGAGGGGCCAAAAATCATAAAATCTCCTCTCATTAGAATAATCTTTATAAAAGCTTAAAAAAGTGAAAAAGTCAGTTTCCTTAATATTTGTGTTGATTCACATCCCCTTCAAAATCTCTTCATTTACATTAGAGAGAAACAAAGTCCTGAAGGTGTGTCAAGATCAGGAGCACACATTGTATATCTCAGTTCGGGTAATTTTACATTAATTTTCTTTATTAAAAACTTTTTTGTCCTCAAGGTTTGTTGTAACTTACATGCCACATTTTAATTTAAGTTCACAGTTCAGAATATACTATTGTACTAGACGTTAATTCTTTGACTTTTATTGACACATAAATTTTGACTTTTCTCAATCTCCTCCTGGGTTTTAAACTATAGACCCTTATCATCACTGACCAGTCTTTCAAAGACGAAACAAATGTATGATTAATTACGATACCTCTAGTTATAAATTCATATTGAAAGGTGCTATATTCACTTGTGTGTATGCTATCTCTTACCATTTCCTGAAAATAATTCCTATTTGGTCGGTACAGTATACATGTATATGATTTCATGTCTTTTAGAAGGGGCGTGACAGATGTGTACAGTAATGAGAGAAGACAAATATAACTTTTACTGGTCCGTAGCTTAATCAACTATCAAAAACAGGAAAACTGAGAAATAACTTTCTTTCACTAAAATTGATGATATGAGAATCTGTACTATTGCACAATCATTTCACAGAAGGGAAAAAACAGAAGTAATTCTTTTTTAATTTAACATACCATAAACATCAACACAAATATCTCAAATGTATTTATTCATTATGAATAATCCACTGTAGCTTGATGCCCATATTCAATCAGTGGTCCATTTCATCAAATGTTCAACTCTTTCTCCACCATTCTTTCATTCATTCATTTCTCTTTGCATTGTACATATAGTTTACTCATTTCTAATCTTAAAGTGACCATTCTTTCATTAATTAATTCATTCATTCACATTAAGTTGCATCATGAAGCTGTGTCTACCTTCCATCTTTTGTAAATAACCACAAGATACTTATTCTGAAGGGCTCCCACACTTCTCTAGCATGAAACTTTCAAATACAGAGAAAAAAGGAAGATTGACACTGACTAAATCTACCAAATATTCCTCAGTAAAAAGGCAATATGAAGTAATGTTACCCAGCTTATATGAAATAATGTTACCCAGCTTATATGAAGTAATGTTACCCAGCTTATATGAAGTAATGTTACCCAGCTAAGTGTAGAGAAAGAGGAATAGTGTTTATCTCTGATATGGTTGCCTATTTTGTTTTTTGTATGACCAGAGAGGTATACAAACATTTATAAGTAATTACATTTGTTATAGTCCTTAATATTATTAGTATAGATTTGTATTCATGTATATATATAGTATGTTAACAGTAAACCTTCCGTGAGTTTGAATAGGTGGGTAGTTTAAACTCATGCTTTTCAATGAAAACAATCTTTTTCTAGTCTTGTGGTAGTTCAAAACTGCTCTATTCTTGTTTCACTTACAATCTGAATCACGTGATCACACTGTGTGATAGCACATATTCCTAACTATATATAGATACAGAGGGATGTTGACCTTAAAATAATCGCTCTGCGTAGTCACTATTCACGTAGACAGTAAACTGTGTGGATAGAGGGTTGTAAATGGATATCAGTATCGCAATATTGTAGAAATGTATACCCTACCTTCTCCACCAGAATAGTATGTACAGCATATGCTATAGCCCACCATTATCAACATTAAGTTAGACTTGTATTAAATATTTAAAAAATTCTTACAAAAAAATTATCCAGTTTGTTTTTCTTTATTTATTTTTTTCATTGTCTGTGATGACATGTGTTCTTGAGCAAGAAAACTTATTGTTTTTGCTCTGGATGGCAAGCGACTGGCCTCCTGTATGTTGTTAAGTCAGCTAGCAACCAGTTACTACCAGCCTCCACATGACCCTAGCTGTTCACAAGGCAATTAACACAGCAAACAAATGAACCAACAAATCTTTATCACTGATATCAACATTGATTCCATCTCAGTATCAACTGTTGCTAGTCAGAATCAATAACCAACATACTTATTGGGGCTTGCAGGATGTCCAGTACTGACACAGCACCAGTATCCTGTCTGTGGTCACTAAGGTCATTATTTGTGAATCTGAAGGTCACAATGGCCATTGTACAGTGTAATCAGTTACTGAATTTGTTATTCTTGTACTAATAACCTTGTTTATAGACAGAATCTGAGGCAGACCCAGTGACAGATTTTTACAGAATCTGAGGCAGACCCAGTGACAGATTTTCATAATACAAACATCATCTTACATTAACCTGAAAGATTATATTTGATCAATGTCAGTATCTTCTCATCTGTTTCTTGAATTTTTCAAAGTAAAAATCATCTGTGGCTTTTTCATCTGTTTTTGACTTTCCATCAGCACCTGAAAACAACAAGAAGGACTGACTGATACTGTTAATCACTTATATTTTGTGAGGGATTTATTTTCGCAATAATACACAAGAAATGTCAATCACGAATTCAAATCCCTCACAACACCTTTTATTTGTACAGAAATAATTCATGATTACATCCAAACTGATTTGATTGCTGATAATGGAGTCCATATATCTAATAGCCCATCATTTGTGAATTTAAAGTCATTTCTAGACCACTGTTCACAAGAGCATGTATTTGCAAATTTGTCTGAAGAGGTATGTTCACCAAATAAAGTATCTGAGAAATTTAAGTGATTTACAGTATGAATATTTACATCGAAACTGAAAGAAATAAAGTTAATACAGAATGAAAAATTCAAGTACATTGCTTTCATACTTATCAAGGGGAGGCCTCTTTTCTTTCATTACTTATCACTTGCTTGTCAATTTTGTAATTCTTTAAACACTAACGTACTGTGTGCATAACCAACTCTTTTACACTTAAATATAAATCATGAATGAAATCATTTCTATGTGAGATTTTGCCATATTTCAAAAATATATAAAAGTTATCATCAGCTTTCCCAAGAAGTGAACCATACTCAAGGACACACAAGGTGCAAGTTTGCTAACCATCACTTATGTAAACTTTCATTTGGAGAGACAAACATTTAGTACCTAGCCTGTGTCAAATTTGTATAATGATGGACTAAATTTCCACCTAAAAGGCTTCAGCTACGAAATCAAAATACATCTTCAAATGAAATTGCTGATATATCTGGAAATAAATTATAGATTAAAAACAAATAATGTAGAAAGTATTGTAATTATCACATTATGAAAAATTTCACAGGTGAACTCACCTGCTGGGGTCTGAAGTCTCTCTACGTCTCCAACTCTGACAGGCTCAGGGCGGGGTGCTTCTTCTTTCTTGAGAAGTGGCTTTGTATCTTCTACTTTAACTGAAAACATATACAAATATCAAATTATGTATCAAGTTCTTCCTCTTATAAAAAGACTTCAGTGATATATCGTTTTGTATCATAAAACGATAAATCCTTGTGTATTGTATTAATTTGTTTGTTTATCTATATCAGGATACTCTAAATGCACCTAAACATTCGTTAATCTTTATCAAACTCAAAAAATGCACTGATATTTTTTTTCAACCATTTAACAGAGATGTGGTAAACTGTTCAATAATACCTCAAAAATATCAGAAATTGTACAAAAAGTAAACATTATCATGTGTGCTTCACTAAATATCATTATGCACTCAACCATAAATAAGTTGAACCTTTTAAGCATACACATGTGTTGGATACATATCAAAATTTGGCATCACATACAGTAACTGGTATCTTGAGATAGGTGTATTAACACATATCACAAAACTTATGAGCAATTATAAGCTTAGATATCGCTGTAAACAGATGGAAGATTCTGACCAGAAGTAAAAGTGCACAAGTACACATCCAACACAAAGACACTGTATATGAGTGTCCATGTAGTGGAAGATAACAAATGAGCACAAAATCAATAAAAGTCATTGATAAAATGTAAAAGGCTGTAAAGGTGGACATAAAACCTGACAATTAATGAAAACCAACACACCAAAGTTGTGATTTCAGTTGTGTAGGTAACTAAAGCATCAGTGTGTATTGTGACCAATATTTCCAAGTAAGATTGTTGTGAGCTTTGAGTGTTACATAAATGGCTTTTTATTATAAGTACCATATTACTGTTTATCAACAATATCAATGAAATGTGATTCTTAGTGTGAACCTAGGGTTTTGTTACAAATGACACCGAGGTGTATGTATATTTGTAACCTTCTCATACATCATATCCTTTGTAACGACCTCATGTGGTATGTTTTTATTAACAGTCATAACCACACATAGGGTGTTTTACAATAACCATGTTTTTGACCTATGTGTTATTTATGGATAAAATTTAAAACTTTGGTTTATAGGTACCTTTAAGTAAGATTTTGATTTTCGGACCGAATTTTTACTTCAAATTATTACAGGTTTTTGAGTTTTCCACGTTTTTCAGGTCTTTTTTTACTATGAAATAGAATTTTGGCAGGACTGACAAAGTACTTCATGTTAAGCAAGTTATTCATGTTTTCTGAATTTGAATCATTAAAGTTCAACTGTATATGTCAAAGAAATTTGCACATAATCCAAAGCATCAAACAAACTGCAGGATTCCATCATTATTTCATAACAGTTTAGCAACTGCTATATTTCATCTACAAAAGATCAATCTAGATTCCACACATCACATTTCCAGTAGAGAATCATACATCAAACTAACAAAGAAAACATAACAAACGTATTGAAATATCAACAGAAAACATTTCACTGAAAATCAAGATCTCAGAAGTTTGCATTAAACAAATACACAAATGTAGTACGTAAATTGTCATACATCTGTTATGTTGGACAAAGTTGGCAGCCATATTTGTAGGGACAAAGTCTGATATCTCCTTTTCTCTCTTCCTCATTCTCTCAGTCAGTAGTTTCTGTTTAGCTTCTTCAGTTGCCTCAATATTACTGATCTTGGCTCTGTAATACATATATATAAGGGATATTAATTTCAATTACCAATCTAAGTAAATATATTCATTTCAATCTTGTTAGGAAAATCAAACATTACAATTTTCACCAGGAAGTTATAAATACAATCTTTCTGTCAAGTTGTTTCGCTAAAAATCAGGAGTTCAAACTCAGATCCACTGCTGAAAATAGCCCTGAAGTAACAGCTCATGTACATGTAATTTGAACCTGAAACCTTCAGATCTACATACATTGGTGTATAAATAGGATGCATTGTGCTTTATTTTTTTATATTTTGATATCAAATGGGCATTGAAATCTGACATCTTCAGATTAATATTAATTCATGTTGAACTGAAGGTTTCAGATCTTAACTACCCATCATAATTGCTTATATATAAATCATGTGTTGTTTTTACAATTTGTATATATATTGTGATCCAGTATGTATCATTATCACTTAAAAGACAATTTGAAACTACAAACTTGTTGTGAATATCAAGAAGTTTCATCAATAAACCTTCCAAATATCCTGTAACAGGGGATGACACCACAATGTAATGTTTAAACAGTTGTAGATTTTCTATTTTCTTGGCTAAGCCATTAGGTGCTGTATAAACAGGTTTACATTTACTTACTCTATACCCAGATCCACCTCTGGTATACCAGACAGCATCTGATTAGACAACATGTCTTCTGTCTTTTTTCGACTTGATTCAACTTTCAGATTTTCTGGTAGAGCAAAAAGTTTATTTTCTTGCTTTTTGGATCTGAAAATATCAGAGAACTTTTTTAAATTCATGACTTCAGGCTATGTATGTTTGTAATTTGTAATTCCTTTCTTTTTCAAGAATTTTAGTTTAGAAGAAAGTGACACTTAAAAAGGTTACAGAATATGATAAATGGTGTTTGTTCTCTGGGTATATCTCCCCACCAACAGCCAGATTCATCTCAAATGGGGTCTCCCTGTAGTAGGTGGTTGCTACCTATCTACATAAGTGATGCCCATTTCATGCAATCCAGAGCAAGAGCAAGAGCAAGAGCAAGAGCAGGGTATTGAACCAAACACCTCAGATATTCACTCGCTGTTGCGAAGACCATGGTTCTGCTGTTTGAGCTATAGTGACTCTATTAAAGAAACATTTCAAATGTTTACAAGAAACTTATCTATCTGGGTTTTAAGAGTAATGTAGAAAGTAACAACGTTTATCAAATATAAAATTATATAAGAGGAACAACTCTTACAACATTTATTATATAATAAAGAGAGAAATGTAGTATATATCCTTAATATACAAGACAGACATACTCACCATACTAAACAACAAACTTACTTATCAGTGATTTCCTCCTTGTGGTGACCTTTCCTTTTGGCCAATTCATCTTCTACATACTTCAACCTAGTTATTAATGAGAATCAATGTACAACTGAAATAATATCTTAACTATACATGTCATGAGTGTGACTGTATCTCCTTTGACACAATTTGATTATTATTTTTGTAAAAACAACTTTAGTAAGGTAAATTCAGGAAACATAATAGTCATGAATATCTTTTTATTAATTTTTTCCCATTTAAAAAATTTTATTATGGCTTATACATATATACATAAGAGTTCAAAAGGACTGAAAATATCATAGAGTTTACAAGTAGAACATAGGCAAATGAGATTTTATCATCTCTCAAAGCAATTCTTGATATAGTATATAACTATAATTTTTTTCCTGAAGATAATTTAGGGAAAGAGAAACTCACATTTCTGTGTCTTCATCTCGACGGTTTGTTTCAGCAGCAAACGCTGTACCTATGGATTCACTGTCTACTACATTTATTGGTCTGTAAAAGAAATCAAGGAACATTATTAACATGCATGTGACAGTACTTGATAAATACCATAGATAGTGCCATATTAATACTTGAAATCTTTCTGCACACAGTGCATAACAACGAATATAATTGCAAGCTTTCTAGTCTCAAATTCCTGAACAAAGTCTGATTCAAAAATAAATCTTAACTTGCTTAAAAAATTCTTATGATCAAATTATAGTATCTAACATTCTGAAATCCAAATGGCTATCAGCATGCAAGATGTGGTTGTTTAAAGTGATATAGAACAAAGTGATACTGCAGTGAACAAAGGGTGATAACTCTGTATGCATTAGGACCAAGTCCTGTTTTAAGAATATCAGACTTCTAAGTTCTAAGTTATCATTCCAAGAAGTACTTTGACACAATGTATATGTACTAGCTATTCAACAATTAATTGTGATCAACCCAGACTTACTTATGTTTCAAAGCCTTCATATCTACAAATCCACCAGTTTTCATTTTGAATGGGTCATTCTGGAGTAAGGAAAAACACATTAACAAAAATGCTTACAAGAGGAAGTTTGTCTGCTGAAATACATATATAAATTCAACAGTAATTAAAATTATAGGAATCCTGGTAATAGTCAAAATATCGAATCTATCTTATCAGCTAATCCTTAATTTTGATCAATGACACAATACACAGGTAAGTAACCGACAGTCATTTTTTTTCCAAACATATTGTATTTTTCTTGATATTTGGAAGGTATGATGTGTATTCCATACACACATACATGTCAAAATACAAAGCCGAATCATCAATGATTTTTGGAATTGAGAACAATTGACATATGGCACTCAACGATCTATATACCTGATACTTCTATTGAAACCATATAAATATCAGGTAAATGATTTAACTGTGGGAGTAAACAGATCACAGGCCATTTAGATTATCAAAGTTAAAATCCCTCTTGCAGTACCACACACATGAAAAGCTTATAATTAGCTTGTTTATATACCTACATCATCAGTGGTCTGTTTTGTGGCTACTTCCTTTCCTACTAACAGCACTTCAGCACTCACACCATTAGGCCTTGCTCTCATTTTCTGTAGCTCTTTTATATCTTGCAATTTCGTTCTAGGGTAATAGACGAAAGAGAATATCAAACAATGAATACAAAAGTAGTTAATGACTACAGAACTAGATTTTAACTTCTTTGACACACTTAAGACCTAAATATCTTTAGAAGTTTCATTACTATTAGAGAGATTAAATGTTCGTAATGACACTGTCTGTGACCATTTAGCTTTGTGCCGACTGGTAGAGGGAATTTCCCTTTAGCTCAAACAGTAGAGTAGCAAACCAATAAGCCAGAGGTGGGGATTCAATCCCCGACAGAGGCTTACTATTTTTTTCATCCTACATTTGATATCATAGACCACTCCAACTGCAAGCTATGGGAAAGTGTAATCTAGAGGAGACTGTGGGGCTTTCTTGCAACAATGGAACCTGGGTTGAAGTTGTGCTGTACATATCAGAGATATAGTCACACTCTAACTGTAAGAGGGAATTTCATTTTATTTCATTCTATAGAGCGGTTTACAAAAAGACTGATGTTTCGTGTTCAATACCCAAAGGAGGAAAACTACTCATTTCCTGTTTAATAATAATAATAATAATAATAATAATAAAGTTTTATTTATTGTCGGTATTAAAAACAATACAAACATTAGCTCTTCAGAAAGTCTGATATATACATGTAATAGTGCGATGTTTATCATAGTTTTGAATCTTAAGTACGTTTACTATTATGCCTATAGACATGAATACAACAAAAACAGTATTCGCATTAACAAATCAGAATATGCATTTCTCCTATAACGTAAGTGGATGCAGGTCGGCCTTCTATCAGGTGTGGTCACCACTACCGTCACAACTATGCATGGCGTCTGTCACCAGTTTCTCGCTACGTAAACGGTCACACACAATGCCATGTTAAACATATAATTAATCAACAGTACTATGTTAAGTAATATTCATGTTGTGGATAATGACTTAACAGGCGTTTTGCAGCTGTTCAGGTGATTCATGACCACGATACAATGCAGCATACCACAAAGAGCCGCTATTTTGCGATAACTTTTCCAGATTGTAACTTATCAAATATTTACCCAATGTCATCTTCTTTGTCAGAATTGTCGTCGCTACTTGACGAATGTCGACGTTTTCTGATTGTCTTAGCTCGAACTTTTTTAAACTCCGCCATACTTGTTTTTATTTTGGCATCGGGATCAGATATATTCTTCCATTAAAAGCATTACGAATACAAGACACAAGCGTCCAAACTACGTCGGACGAGATTCCAAGGGAGGTAACCTCGCTACACTTCATCAAAAAGTCACAAATCAGCTGGACAGAAATATAAGTCATGATTAATGTATTTAAACTCAGATATTGATTTATCTTTATTTGACAAGATGACTCTTTCATTCAGTTCAACTTTTTTTCTTTTTTTTTGCTCTCCAAAGAACATGTGCATTATATAGTGGATACAAATCGTTACTTTTCATAAACAACTTACTGGACTGATTTAATTTTTATCAATTTTGGCTAGAAGCATCCCTAGGGAAATAGGAACACATTTTGTATAAATGGTGGATCTCATTGCCCCCTCCCCCGAGGCAAAAAAATATGTAAAAACTGAAATCCTATACCTTTTGTAGTAATGATTGGATTTTACCTAAATTTAGTCTGAAATGGTCCATTGTTCGGGGGGGGGGGGGGGGGGGGGGGGGGGGGGGGGGGGTCAATTTTGTATAAATTATAGGTCATGGCCCCCTGGTCGGGAGGGAGTGGCGGGGCCCAAAAGGGAAAACAGAGTAAATTCTTTAAAATTCTACTCCTCTTGTTAGAATGAATTGATAATTCCCACATTTAATTCTTGGGTGAATGGAATCAGTTGTGTTTTATGGATGGGATGGGAGGGACAGGGGCCCAACTGGGGAAATAGGACAATTTTTTTAAATTTAAACCCTACTTCTCCATTAGTAATGATTAGATATCGCCCAAATTTGTCACGAAGTATTCTTGGGTTAAAGGGAACAAAGTTTGTGTAAGGATCCCAGGAACCATAAGGCAATTTTGCAAGTCCTTCAAATTTTACTCCTCATATAAAGATAAATGGATATTGCCCAATATGGTCTGAAGTATTCTTGGATGAAGGGAAATAAGATTTATATAAACGGCGCCTCCCGGCCCTCTAGGGCGGAAGAGATGGGCCCAATTAATGGGGAAATGTAAGTTCCTTAAAATCCTTCCTCCATACAAGAATATTGTCTGAAGCAATTTTTATGAATAGAGACAAATATTTCTTTTTTGAAGGCCGAATAGCTGAATTTGTCAGGTGAGCGATGCAAGTCTCTTGGGTCTCTTGTTTGACTGATATATACAAGTTTTATTGTGTTGGCTGGTCCCATCTCATTTCACAAATTGTTGATTCAATGACAGAAATATAACGGCTAATGTCATTTTATCAAATTTTCATCTTGTCTGATCTTTTTCATGAATACTATCTAATAATATCTTCATTTCACATTTGATTTTGAGTGCGGAGGGCCTGTGTGCATTGTCTAAAAGTGGCCACTTGGGTCATTTCTAAGGGAACGGATGCGCGATATGTCCCCTGGATTATGATCATGATGATAATGATATAATAATGATATATGTTTGTAAAACCTATCGATTAAATATGTTGTATATTGTCTCGTGAATGTGTCTCTCGTTACTTGGAATGGTTAAAGATCATAAAATGAACTTATTTTGTTGGAGGGCGGGGTCCGTCGTGTCTGAGTTTTAACGGTGGGGATCGGCATCTTTACGCAGCACAAGCTACATTTCTCTTATAGATGGGTCACCAAGTGCCAATTTTACCATCGATATTTTTACCAAATTAAGCCTGGAACCATTCTTAGATAATAGGCATATGTATCATGATGTTTTAGACAAATGACTGACCTTCCTGGATTTTGGGCGATACGTTGGTGTGAGTTGGATCGAAGGCAAGGCCCAGTATACGTCATCGAGAGTAACTGTCTTGTATAAAGTTTGCTATAGGATTATGTCTTAATTTGAATTAAACATAAGACGCAATCACAGGTGCATGGCTGACCTCGTGAGGACTGAAAGACAGGCCTACAAGGGTCAACAAGGTGCAAGATAGGTTGATTGATCCAGTCCCTTGAAATACAATGTAGGTACATGTACATTATGTATCAAATATAGCTTTAAATAATCCTGAAATATTTTCATGTCCACGATATATACAAGTATACAGTATTGCCGTCGCACAGCCATTAAGTTAGGTGACACATGTATATGAGTTACTCTACTGAACAGAGACATTGATCTATGATTAGGTATAATGATAAGTTGCAAGTCAAGGTCAGAATTAGTTTATTTCGAATTAATTTCGTCATGTGTTTTGAGAAGTTTTGAGAAAATTTTACTTTAAAATGTACCTGTACGAGAACCTTGTCTAATTGCTGACTGTGGAATTTTACGAAATATGACTGTTTACAACCTATGGTTGAAGTCATTTATTTATGATAATTTTGATCTTTGTTGGGGGTCGTGCTGTCGTTCTCTCTGTGGTATAATCATTTGTAATTAAGTTATATCTTACTTCCTAGTAACTATTTTAAAGTTCAAAACGTGTCGTTGGTTGCCGGTGGGCGACATTGTCTTGCTTTGTCACATATTGTACAGTTTAAGAGATTTTTAAAGTGACCTTATACAACGTTACTACACATTGCGGTATGTCATTCACCAACACCATCAACATATTTATCTGTCTGTCTCATATTTCACATCCACCTGATACTATAGTCAGGACGGGTGTAAATTGTCAGGACCGGTGTAAATAATCAGGACCGGTGTAACTAGTCAGGGCGGGTGTAAATAGTCGGAACCGATGTAAATAGTCAGGACCGATGTAAATAGTCAGGACCGGAGTAAATAGTCAGGACCGATGTAAATAGTCAGGACCGGAGTAAATAGTCAGGACCGATGTAAATAGTCAGGACCGGAGTAAATAGTCAGGACCGATGTAAATAGTCAGGACCGATGTAAATAGTCAGGACCGGAGTAAATAGTCAGGACCGATGTAAATAGTCAGGACCGGAGTAAATTTACTGCAGAAGAGTTCTGTTTCAGACCCCAGAGTGTAGTGTCCGTGGTTAGCTACTGCCAAATACCCCTCACACTACAACCAGTTTTCGTGAGACGTCATGCTTGTCTCGAGGTAAGAAAAATAAGGCTGAGGTGAAGTAGCAGTAGTGATAGACATATGCAATGAGACTGAAATTAGTCGTAAACGTTATGTCCACTCCTGGGCCACATTTGATATCAAGGTGGTGGTGGTGGTGGGGGGGGGACACTAGGAGGGGGGGGGGGGGGGGGGGACCCGAGGAGGGGGGGACACTAGGAAAAGATGTTCTAGCATAATTGGTGATAACGAGACGTAACGTACTTACGTACTTACTTTACAAAGATTTAACTAAATTTGCATTTTGAATGTTGTTGATGAAGTAGAAGGCGCTTAACATTCCGAAACATATTGTCATATTCTCCTTTTACTTTTTCAGTGTAGTTTTTATTTTGTAATTTTATTTCACCCTCATTTCCTCGAATTCATTCTTGTTCTGATGAAGATTATATTGACATGTAGTTTGCCTTGTTGTAATGCTACACCCTATGATAAAAAAAATGTCATGTATCGTAAGTTTAATCTTCAGGTTTGCCGTACTTTTGCATGCCACGTTTAAACTCTTACAAATGGGCCCTGTTAAGAACTTTTAGCAAATTGACGTATTAAAACATAGTCTATTAAGTAACAGGCTAAGTACATATTCTCCTCTGAATTTTAACTTTTGTTGAGTGGATTTTAAGTTACCATACAAACTGCCTGCTACATCTGTGGTCTCTAGTATCAGAATATTCCAAGTGTTATGCTTTATTTCATGTCTACTTTATTTGTTATTAAAGTTACTTTCATTAGTACGTCTATAAAACAATCCTTTCTGGAGTATTTAATCAAATTTACTGTGTTGCGAGCGCGCTGTTTGTATATAATTTGTCATCTCAGCAAAATAAATAAATTTCATAACGTTTTTAATCAAAAACATATTTCCTCATGAGTCGTAAATACCATTAAAATGATATTTCTGGAGGTATATGATAACTGATATCAAGGCAAAGGAGTTAAATATATTTATGTAGTCCAACAATTTGTATACCATATATCTTCCTCCATTACATCTATTAGTATTATGCCCCTCGTTTTCAATCATATCACATCATATACAAATTTGCATCGAGTTTCTACCATATTTTATTAGCGATTCAAATAAATCTATTAGTTAGTAAAATACATTTAATTGCACAAAGTTTATCTATAATCTTAGATATTGCCTTAATACCATGAAAAGATAAGTCACAACTTGAACTTAATTTCCCTTACAGACTTGATAGTTGCTGTAAGCATAAAAAATAAAAACACAATTATCCCTGAACCACTAGAGTAAGAGCAAACGTCCATGAAAGCATTATTTGGCACAGTTTATATATAAATGTAAACACTTTATATGATTGCACATTTAAATGGACTGTTATTTCTTCTCAGCTGCTTGTCATATTCTGCCTTCTCACGCAGATATGATAATGGAGGCCACTGATTCTCCTCAATGTAGTTTTTGTTTTCTTCCTTTAACGAGAGGAATTCCGCCCGCTGTTTGAAAGCCGTGTAGTTTGTGGATATGAAATGAAGGCACCAGCTGCACAACTGCTCTGCGTTGATATTCTGTAAGAGAATTATAAGTGAAAACATGAAATGGCACTTTCATCCATACAGAGTGATGTTTTATGATAGTGGGAACTTCATTCTAACTTTTGGTAACTTTATTATGATGTAGCATAATTGAAAAATATAAACGGTATATACATTTACATATCTATTTGAACATAGTGACCCAACTGACGAAAGAAGACATTTTTTACCTCTGCCCTAACCGGGCCTCGAACTCACGATCTACGGCACCAACTACACCACCCTGACCCCCCCCCCCCCCCCCCCCCCAAAAAAAAGAAGATATTTGGAAGTTGTAGCGATAGACAGCTGGGCATTCTTGCAATGATCATAGTGGCAAATTGTCTGTTATATGATATGAACACCTGGATCGCAATATATCGATATACATGGATACGAATATACCTATCTGTGAGAGGGAATGGATATGAAAAACTGACAAAATATTTTCGACTTAGTATATTGTTTTTATGTATTTATTTACCTGTGATGTTTGTAGAATTCCTATCACATCAATTTCTGCCGTTCCGACATTATTCGCCACACACTTGTCAATTTCCTTGGTAATATACATTTCACACAAATTTGTGAGACGCTTTAGTCCGTATTTATCCGCCAAAACAATAAGTTCCATCACCTCGATATCTTCAATAGGTGCCTGGTCCGTGTATAGGTATTCCAACAGAGCAAGGAAACACTCCACAGAGGTAGCCGGGATATCTACCTTTGTTTAAAATGAAACAGAAAGTACGTAATTAAAGGGTCTGCTAAACGTGATAACCAATCTCAAATATTCTACTGACCTTTAATTATGTGACGTCAACAACGCGATGTCTAAACCTACCATAGAAATAGTCGTTTGTCCTTCCGCGAAATGACCTCTAAACATGGCTGCCATAATTTCACATCTTGCAGTGAGGACACTTTTATGAGCGTACACCTTTATTCCTAAAACAGATGAAAATAATTTGTATTTAAAATACCAACAAGAGGCCCAATGGGCCTATATCGCTCACTTGGCATCACTACTTTTTCACAACTTTATTGATGCTCTCTAATCATTGATATTCAAAAACCTGCACAAAACTTACACCCAAAGCATGACATTATTTAGATTTAATCGATAATTATAACGGCCAAGTAAAATCAATCTCTAATATACTTTTTCAGCCTTACAGTGAAATAGCAATACCATACCCTTTATGATTATTCATATGAATAATTTAAAAGAAACGTTGACGTTCGACGGACGCTGCATCACGGCAATCTTAAGTAGTGATACAGGCCAGGTGAGCAAAACCTGGCACCACGTTTGTCTTAATTACATATGTAGGCCCAGGATACCACCTTATCAACAACATCTGTAATGTATACATTGTCTACATGAATCGTAAAAGATGCCACGTCCTCAATATATGAACCAAGGCAGTGACAACAAAACCTCTGACAATCTCCTCGACGACAAAAGAAAACGAATGTGCAATTCACTCCCTTGAGATCAATGTGGAAACATTACGAATACAAATACGAAGTTTAACTTGTCTTGAAAGTACTTATTGAATATCCAACTGTTACCTTCCACATTGAAAGTGACATCAGCTGTCTCTGGTTTGTTGAAATAGAGTTCCTTCATTATTTGTCCTCTCTCCTCAGTTAAGAAGGTGCTTATGCTTGGATTGAATATTCCCTGCTCGCCAAGACAGTTTTGACAAATCTCTGTCAGTCTATGTAGTTCGAATATTTTGGATACTCTTATGATGTCAGCGAGGTCATTCTGGTCAATCATGTTCTGGTCGTTGGTTAGTTCAGGTACACCTGTGAAATCATGCCATATAGATTTATGTGAAATCAATATAATAATCAAATCAGTTTTCTTTTTTTTTCAATCTCAGTTTTTCGATACTGGGCTTTTCAAATAAATCCTCACTAGCGTATCTTGTTATTTGTTGGCACTTTCTTTATTTCTTCTTCTTTTTTTATCTCCAGTATATGCGTAAAACAGACATGCTATCCCCTAAATAATTACAAATATTTACATGGCGGGTGTCGTCAGTGAAGCCAATGAAGCAAAAGACTCTTATCCTTCCGGAGCATGTGGTCTTATTCTCCTTGTACATTTTTATGTTAATGTTTTATTGAATTATTAGGTTTAAGTTTAGATTATGATTGTGTTGTTCTCGTTGGGATTTTTTTTTTGCTTGTTTTTTTACGTACCAGAGTACAGAAATTGTAGGATTTTGGCAAATGTATGGTGTTTGATATCAGAACTGATTTCCACCATAGTGTGACAGCGACCTTGACTCAATATATCCTCTTTACTCCTGTCTTGGTCGTAAACTGCTAAGATTCCTTCCGTCTGGACAGAGTTACCCACTGTAGTTTTCATCTGAGGGTTAAGAAAACATTACTACCATTTTTCGTGGATGGAATAGAATTGCGGGAAATATTCTTGTTTCAAGCTTTTGTTGAAAACTGAGTGATGAAAATGAGTGATAACTTGTATAACATCTTATCAAAACCTCCGACTTTCAACATAGCAGGCATACATTTGTGTGTTATGCATACCACACTTACATATTTGTTTTGTAAATTCAATATATTTCAGTATAACTATGATACCTTCTTTGCGTTCACTGTTCCAAAGACTCGTCTGAAGTATGTAGAGGATGAACACAGAACTGTCTTGTGTGCGTCCAGATTGTGTTGTCCACGTATCACGAATGTAACGTCAGCATGTACCGGGTTCTCGTGCATTGCCATCCAGTCTTGCGCAAATCGTGATGGTTCAACTTCAATCAAAGGTGCCTTGACTGCCAATCAAAAAATATGTTAATTCATTTACTATTTACCGTGGTGAAAAAAAGAATATTAACATCGCCTAACATTTTTCAATTTAGTCTGACGTAAAAACACAAAATGTTAGATACCAGTTACAAGGCAGTCTTGTCAATATTTTTATTGTTTTCACTTTGAACCCTCAAACAACTTTAACACCAATGGCTGACAGATTGAAAATTTGAATTTCTTTTCTTTATATAACAACATATCAACGAGTAAAGTATCATATTTTCTCGTAATATTTCGGACAGTAACACATGATCTTTTACTGGATTTTAATTCTGGTTTTGTTTTTTGTTTTCAAAACGATAGTTTTCGCATCATTCTTGTACGAAACCACTGACTTGATTGTAAGTTAAATAACGTTACTGCAAGTTCAGGTAGATAGTAAAATTTAACCTTTGTGTTTTGTTTTCAATTAAAGAATTAACATATTTAAATGTAAGTGTAAAGTTTATTTTCTATGGAATCTAGTTCTAATTACGATGATAACAATGAGGGAAATTGCGGTCCTTTCATAATTAAGAATGAAAAATATAGCCATTGTTTCAAACTAGTAGCTGAAAAAGACCCGTAACTGAAAAAGACCCATCACCTAAAGCATTTACAGCAACTTACTGACTGAGGGTCTCACAGGAGGTTCTAGACTTTCTCTCTTCACACAACAGAAAAGCCCTCGGTGAGACCGTTTTGTCTTCGTTGGTAATGAACTCACCACTACGCGGGCCTGTAATGAAAATTTACTTTAGGCAATTTTGGATCATTTTATTTGTCCGTCGAAAGTGCGCACATTGGAACATTTTGTCATTTAAAATGCATTGCAAAGAGAGCGTGAATGATCGTCGTATATTGATAAGCGACATGCAATATTGATATCAAGTAAGATTTGTCAATGAGTCTGGCCTCCGCGTAAATGTGACCAAAATTAATCTGCCGCACAAAAGTGCATGTTCAATATAATTTGTACATACCTCCCATCTTGTACATTAACAGGCGTCATAAATAATTGAACATTTTCCCCAGATACAGAATACATTACACGCATTGTTCCATTGTAAATGATCTCATAGTTATAGTGAGAGATGATACGTATGGAAACCGTTAAATTAGCGAATGGATTTTCTGTAGAAGCCCACTTTAAGCAATTTACTTGTAAACGTGATCAACAGAGACCAGTTATCACAATTTCAAAAAAAGGGTATTGGGAGCACATATATGTATATGGAGGATACCAGTTAAAGAAGGGTGAAGAAAAACTCATTTCATCCGTGCAGTCTTTCTTTTGCATAGTAAGGAAAACTTACTGCTGTATCAAAAACATCACTTAAGCCCTGTTTGGTTAGCGCACTGGTTTCTACATAACAAAGTCCCAAATCTGTGGCAAACTTTGACGCTTCATCATACGACACCAGATCAGATACACTTTTATATCGTAAATCTACAAGACAGACAATGACAATTAATTTGGTGAATGAGATTTATGATATATAAACGATATAAATGTACAATGATTTATTATGAAAAAAGTTTTCAGCGTCGAAATAAGTGTTTCAAATTAAGTTTTGGTGCCATCGTGAGGTTGAACATTCAAATGATTGCCTTTCATCAGTATACAGATAAAAATATCTTAAAATTAATGATATATGAACAACATCAAGAAGCAAATTCCTTACTTTTGACAAAACGACCTTATCAAACGATTTGTATAAATTTGTGAAAATATTAGGATTTCTTTTACCTATTTGGCAACCAACGAGTACAATAGGTGCATGTGGACGATATCGCCTTATTCCAGGAATCCATTTTATAGTCACATTTTCCAGGGTTTCGCGGTTCTCTACCGAAAAGCAAACGAGAAATACATCCCCATTTATGTATAATAGTGGCCTCAGACGCTCATAGTCTTCATCCTGTGAACAATACAAGGATGTTAAGAGGACAGTATGGAAAACTGAAATTAATCAGGCCAACGAAGAGAGCAAAGGCGATGAAGAGGAATGCAATTGTCCTTCTGTGTCACTTGGTTTTGTTATCTTTTCAAGCTTATTCGTATAAATATTTCGTACGTTCATAACTTGCCATGGTATACTAAAAAAGTAATCGATTTTAAGTAGTATTTATAGAGTAGAAGCTGAGGATTTCCCTGATAACGTCCGAGTAGGTAATGACGATAAGTTGTAATTTGTCCTTTGGGTTGATGTATCATTATTGTAAATAAAAAGTGACACACCCAATGTTTTCTGGTTATGTTCTTATTCCAGCATGCTTTAGTTCAACCATTCACCTTTTACATAGGATACCAGTGAAAATATATTTTCAGTATAACACTACATTTAATACAGTCGGTACAAACTACTTAGTTTCAATATCTCGAATTGGGAATTCAGTACAATACTGACAAACTCCAATATCACAACTGAAAAACGAATATAAAGAACTGTATTACAAAGTGTAGGCGCCATGTCAATTCTTTCTTCCTACGAGCATACAAGGCATAAGGATCAGGAGACATAATAATACTTGAAGACTGAAAGGATAAGCATGTTTAACTTACACAATTTCCAAGCGTGTCATTTAATTCTACGTCGATCCATGTTTCGCCGACCTCAACAGCTGTGACGTAAGTGTCGAATAATGTTGGTATGTAACCCTGTGGGTATCTTTGAGTGGTATACGAGAGAAGTAAACACGTTTTCCCCACCGCGTGATCTCCCACAGTGATTAACTTTATCTTCCTCATGGGTTCTATCATATGCAAAGAAAAATCATACATCAACTTATAGTGGTAATTGTATTTGTATTTAACCAGAAAATACGTTCGGGACAGAAGGACAAAAGTGGTTCGCCACTTTAGTTCAGCCTTGCCAAAAAAACAGCTTATATTTTAAGACACTGATTAAGTGTTCTATTTATGCTGCAATTTTGATTGAAAAATAATGAAATCAAAAGTTCAACTGTTGTGTTGCTCAATGTCTGTTTATCTGACGTTGACGTTACACTGAAGTTTGCCTGATGATGTATGCCAAAATAATTGCTCCGCGCAGAAACATAGTACAAATTGTCAACGAATATGACAGCAATTTTATGAATTTTGGTAAATAACGTTTTCCATAACAACATATGAAATCGTTTATTTCAACAGTTCTTTTAATGTAAAACCTTTTTGAGTATTTTTTAGTAATTTCAGTAAGTAATTCTGTCGAAATAACGCACCTGCTAACATACAGCTGTTTTCTGTTACTTCCGAATACAGCAAACATGTAAGTGGCAGGTGTATTCAGACGATGGCAGCGCCAGTAGTATCATAGGTATTACGTCTGACATTTCTGGTCTATCTATATGTATTTATGTTTAAGTGACCTGAAAATGGAATCATGAGACACTATAATTATCTCTACAAATGATTTCACTTAAAATGTCCTTAAAAGTTAATTATGGCATTTGGTTGATAATAAAAAACACTACGCTGAGACCGTCTCTAAATGGGCTTGTGCAAGTCTATGACCCATATCGCGGTGTTTTGATACGTTCGCCCTGTTTGCCACGATATGGAGAGTTGGCTTTCATAGGCACATAATGCAGTGTATTGTTTTAACAAGTGTCATTATCGCAGAAACAAATCACTCTGTTTTAATACACAGACACCGATCGGAAATTGTTTTCAGTAAGATATTATGAGTTAGTAGCATCATACCAAGGACTTGTAGACGATCTATATCTGACTCCATGATTAAACGTCTCTGATTAATCTTAACCCACAAGAAAATAAAATGTACACTACATCTTCCATCTGCACTAATATCTTATGGTTGATAAGCCAATGTCCATACCTCACTTACTATTTTGTATTCCATGAATCTCTGTGCTGTGTATCACGTAGAAAGACTTCCTGTCAAAGCCACCAGTTTCATTAAATCTAAATATAGCTCGAGGAGTTCATTCTATATATGTTAACCAATCATATCGTTGAAGTATTTACGCTGATGGTATAACGCCGAGACTGTACTGAAATACATAACGAGTGCCAGAAGAAGCATGGAAGCTTCATTATTGATCTACTAGAGTACTTTTAATTAAATGGTATTGATGTTCAAAATAAGCAAATGGAATCAAATCACGAGAGATACATGTTTGTGAGGAAATTTGATGCCCGATTTTCTATTTCACTCTAGCGTCTAAATATTTAAAACGGCATTCCTTAACCATTTCACTGAATATCGCCACCATGTGTGTAATTAGTTTTTCTTCCTGCACTTCTTCTGAGATGTAATTATGTAATTGTCAGCAATGTAAATAACGACATTTCATCAATAGCATTTTTTCAATATAAATGTAAACTCCAGTTTATGTATATACCTGTAACCCGTCATTTTCTAACTTTCTAAAGTTGTAATGTCGTTTACAGAAAATCTATACGAAACAATACAATTTAATTATATAATGATAATTTATATCCATCACATCACTGAATTAAATACATATACAAAGTTACACAATAGAGTATTTGTACCAACCTCTCCATATCACTGTATACGTTTATCATTTTAATATGAAATCTGACTCGTCTTAATTGAAAATAATAGATTTTATCGGAAGGCCGTTATTATTGCATTTTGTTGCAGATGAAGTTTTGGAAAGTGTCAGGTATCCTAAGAACCCAAAAATAAGATGCAGCTTGTTTTCTTTAATAGTAAACAAATCAGTGTAAAACACCCTTGTATTGTATTGGATATTTTAATGTACAATATTTCAAAGTAATGTTTAAATCATTTGAAATACATTCTGTGTAATCAGTCCTTTGACTGTTCTTACACATCTCTACAAATTTCCTCACTGAATTCTACTTACGGTAAACTTGCCTGCCACTTTATTTATTCGATAAACGGCGCTGTTCAAAGCACACATATGAACTGAAGGTTCTTTTGAAATCAACCAACATTAAACGTTTTTGTTGCTATTAGTGCAGTACCTATCTATTTCAATCAGTTTGTATATTCCTCATTCACCTCCAAGGTTTCAACACTTTAGTTTAAGAGTATCAATTACAAGTTCTAGAAAGACCAGGAATCTGCATGATGCAGTTTAATCTAATAACTGACTTTACTATCTGATTCTAAATTTTCATTGGAAGGTGCTTTTGTCTTGAAGTGTGTGCTTTGTATAATCCTTTTTGGGTTGCCAGGGCATAAGTATCAGCAGTACGGCCAAAACCATATTGTTATAAATCTACTTACACTTCAAAGCTGAAATAAAATGTTTTTAGAATTCCAATTACTGGTGTCATTAAAACAGTGACACAAATGGATATTGTGACGATAAAAGAGTTTTCATATCATCACCATAATATATATTGTAAATGAAAATACTTTCCCGTCAAGTATATTCCGTCACGTAGAAAATTTAAAAACAATAATGGGAAAGTTTAATACCTTCTTATTAATAGTCAGTCCTGACACAATTGAGATAAAGGGAGATTTCCTTGAATCGAAACTTTCACTCCACAATATAAGATATGTCGACTATATTTAGAATCATCATTTGTTCTAGAGCTTTTTTTTTTACGTTTTCTGGCAAAAGAGATAATGTGCCATTTAAGAGATTCTCTTACTACATAATGATATTTTGTTTGAATGATATTTGCAATGTCATTATTTTTAATACATACAAATGTACGTTGAAACAAATGTAAACAAATCTTTACTTATTACAAAGCTTATTTTAAATGATATAATTTTCAACGTAATTTTAAGATTGCATTTGTATTGTTAAAGTTAACCTGCGGGAAAAGCACCGAAAATACGACGTAAATCCATATATCTATAATTCCATTTAAACACGTACAAACGATGTCTAATTAATTATAGGAAGTTTATTTTTCTGTTCGTAATAATTATCTCATTGATAATGTTACTATCCAGATAGATGTGTCTCAAACGTTAAGATTTATCTATAAAAGGAGATTTTTGCATCATTAATCACGAAAGAAAAATTCATTTTCCAAAGCATTTGCTTATGTTCCTCGCTGAAAATATCAAACGCACTTTGAGGTTAAAGCAACATCGCATTTTAATGAAAATGATAACAACATTGCCTATAACATTACATAATAATAAAAACATAATATATTTTAACTGGTCTTGCATGATATAAACAACACTTCCAAAAACAATGTGTACGTAAAATAATCACCATGCAGTTAACGATGCTCTGTTACACATTTTAGATAAACAAAGATAAAATAAATAAAGGCCGTACCGATTCATTCATTCATTCGTTCATTCATTCGTTCTACTACACACCTACAGGTGTTATCTGTCTTAATGATTTAATGATTAAAATGTTTCACTAACGTTATGACATATGGTTCAGAACATCAACCATTTGATACAAAGAATAAGACCTCACCATTCGGGAACAAATGAGTATACAGACAGAATTGTTTCTGGGCTTTATCCCACTAGTCAGAATAGGACTATCATGATAAGGCACAATTTTACATAATGAAACATTTGTCTCCTTTTGATTTCCATTTCTTTTCGTACTGTTCCACCTCGCGTAGGTAAGAAACAGGAGGCCACTGATTTTCTTCAATGTATGTTTTGTTTTTTCCTTTTAATGACGAGAATTCCCTCCGATTCTGGAATGCTGTGTAGTTTGTTGAGATAAAGTGCAAGCACCACCCTGATAGTTGTTCTGCATTGTAATTCTGTAATCGGAATGAAATTTTTTAAAAAATGCTTATTTAGGTTCCAAACGCAATATACCATGGCGCCGGTTAATGAATTAGGATGTAGAAGGTGTATTGTGCTATTAAAATTGTTCTTATTTACAGATTTATTGGAGATTATCATATTCTATTCTATTATTAAACGTTGATATATAAAAAAGACAGATCTCAGACCATTGCAATCATCATACGTCTACGGGGATGAATAAAGGTTTTACTGTAGATGCAGAATCGTTTAAGAATATTTGTTTTACCTGTGATGTGTGCAAAAGTCCAATGACATCAATCTCTGCTTTTTCTATGTTTTTAGTTACATTTCTTTCGACTTCTTTGGTGATGTATAATTCACACAGATTCAAGAGACGTTTTTGTCCGTATTCATCCGAGAGAACAACTAGTCCCACCACCTCGATCTCTTCAATAGGTGAATGATCTGTGTACAGGTATTCTAACAGAGCCAGGAAACACTCGGCGGAGGTACCTGGGATATCCACCTGAAGTACCAAAGAATGAAAACTACATGTATTACCACACATGAGATTTCCACCAAAGTCTTCTTACAAAATTAATCTATATAAAATGTAGAACAACCGTTTGAATTAGTTATAACAATCTCATACCTACCTCAGACATCGTAGATTGTCCTTCAACAAAGTGACCTCCAAACATGGCCGCCATCACTTTACACCTTGCACTTAAGACAGTTTTGTGTGCGTATACAGTTCTTCCTAAAATAGAGGAAATTCTAGTATTTTATTTATTATATTTTATTTCACACAACTTTTACTTGTGGATTATACCGCGAGTTCATAAATGGAATTGTCCATTGGTTGCGTGCAATAGCTGGCTTAATGAGGCCTTACCTTCTACCCTGAAAGCAACATCAGCCATTTCAGGTTGATTAAAGTAGAGTTCTTTCATCTTTTGTCCCGTCTCATCATTCAGGTAAGTACCTATACTTGGATTCAGGAATTCCTGTTCGGTAAGACAATTTTCACAAATTTCTTTCAGTCTCGGCAATTTGAAAATATTGGATACCCTGATAAGGTCATCTAGGTCTTCCTGGTCAATCTCGTCCTCATCGTCGGTCACTCGGGGCATACCTAGAGAAACATAAATATCATGTGTAACATCTTCCTCACAGTTATCACGGATATACAGGATTGTGTATCACAGTATTTACTCGAAGGAACTTCAACAATAATTTACTTTCTTATCTACTAATGCAAACACTGTAGTATTGTATTTGGATTTGTTTCAAAATATCGAATTATCGACTTATGCTGTTCAAATGTCGCAGTAGATTCGATATCGATGGGCCTGTTCCTATTATCACGATTTTCGTGCAGGAAATCGTCAACCGGCAAACAACTCGTAACACATGAAATAATTGGGAAGTTTTACGCTTACTATGAAGATCTCATTTAGTGACATTCTATTTCATTGTGTGATATAAAGCTGGACATATATGATACTCGTTAGTTTGCTTTTGGTGCCATTGTTGTATGCCTTGTTCAGATTTGAGAACATGTAATTATTTGCTTGAACTGACCAAAATTTACATGGCTGGTGTTGTCAATGAAAAAGACGCTTTCTCTTCCGGAACACCTAGTTTTATTTTCCTTGTACTTTTACAGAGTTCAGTTTCAGTTTCGATCATAATTAGTTGACATGTTGGTTTTTTCCTTGTTCCCTCTCTCACTTTTTATATTTTTTCCCACAACTTTAAATTAACGTTTCTCAAACACTAAAGTAAAACTTGCCGTTAATCATCTGTTATCAGAATGTTTTATAAAATATTTCTTATCTAGAGACTTGCATGTCATATTTAATAAACAAAAAAACCCTAACATTCCTTATTGAACTTGCAGCACTGGTACAGAAATAATCACAAACCCTTCTTACCTGAGTAGAGGAATTCCAAAACTCTGACAAATGTTTTGGGTCTGATATCGGAACTGAGTTCCACCATTGTATGACGATGGCGTTGATCATCAGTGCTTTCCTTGTCATATACCGCTGTAATCCCCTCGACAAGTCCAGAGTTCAGATCTTCCATGCTAAAGTTGCTCAAGGATTCTATTTGTTTCAGCTGTTCGCTCTACAATCGACAAGAGTGGTTATTTACTACCTATGATCTACAAAAGTGTGATATTACTAAAAATTGGATCGAAATGTGCAAAATGTCAACAGTCAAAACCATGTCTTGTTACATTATGGAAGGAAGGTCAACCAAAGACAAGCTGAAAGTGTTCTTAACTTTAACTTAAATTTAAAAATGATACTGAGATACCACTCTATAGATATCAACAATAAATATTTCATTGTTACAATAAACATATTGTATAGGAGTGGTAGTAATATCAATTTAATTCTTGTAATAGTTGCTATTTTTTACTTTAAGGGAACCTGTTTTCGTGGTTTTCAAGAATGGAATAAAGACGCAAAAAACAATATCCTTACAACAATAAAAAAGTAAATGGAATTCTGCTTCAGAACTTCGTGAAAATCATATTGGCATCAAAATATCAACCGGAAAAGTACAATGAATGTTTAAAAATGTTTACTTTATTTGATGTCATCATTCCAAAGACACGTCTGAAATATTTTGATGCTGAACACAAAACTATCTTATGTGCGTCCAGGTTGTGTTGTCCATTAACGACGAATGTAACGTCAGCATGCGCCGGGTTCTCGTGCATCGCCATCCAATCTTGTGCAAATATTGATGTCTCAATTTCAATCCATGGTGCTTTGCCTATGACAAACGACAAATAGCATTGTTAGTAAATGAATGTTTTGTTTTTGCATGATTAGAGAGACAATATGATAAAGAGCAGTGTATATACGTTACAACATTCTTTTTCGTGAATATTCCTCAGTTGCTTCTAGTAGTGACGAGTTCTATCGGGACGAAACCGCTCCAGGATGCAGTTTAGGTAATCATTTAGCTCTGCTTTACCTTATTCTAAATTTGTACTGAAAAATGTTATTGCACAATCTTTTGATATTTTCGGATGCCGTCACAATATACTTTCATATTAACTTACCGGCTGGGGGCATCACTGGAGGAAGGGGTACTGTTTTCTTCCTTCTTCCGAAAGAAAATCCGTAAGATTTTCTATCTTCCTTCGGTGATGACCACAGGGCTTCCCGTATCTGCAATGTAACGTACAGAGAAGTGAATATCAAAATAATTTCACACCCGCAAATCTACATGCTTTAAATATGCATGCAGCACAGAAAATTATCAACTTCTTAATGGTACATGATGACAATCAATATGCATCTACATAATCACAATGTATATAATAACAATCCCTTGAAACCTGTTGGAGTTTTTACTTTTAATGATATCAAATACCTTTCAATTACGTAATGAAAAAATAAAACCGCTCACGAAATTTATAGTAAATGTCATATTCTTTCACACGGATGCTTTTCCACAACGTATAATGTACAATTTCAACCCTACCTACCGCATTATCAAAACAATCCTTCAGGCCCTCCTGTGTTAACGCACTGGTTTCTTGGTATTTCAAACCCAGATCTTTGGCGACTTTTGCACCTTCTTCAGTTGTCACCAAGTCACATGAGCTTGTATGTCGCAAATCTAAAAATATCATTAAATACCATCAAATTAAAAATTAAATGAATCTTGTATATTAAACTCAGGTGTCGTAATTCTCAAAAACCATTAAAATACCACTAAGGTTATAATGCTTTTTATGTATTAACCGATCAAACATAACATCAACTTTATACTTCGGAACTCTAACTTGAAGCAATGAACCTCCTTGTTGAGAATGATTCACCATTACATTTACTAGGTAGCCAATTACGCCGTATGCGATCACGTCAAACATCAAAATATCATATGTAGCTTTGTGTTTAATATATGTTACTGTATGTTTTCTGATGACATAAGGGTCAACATACCATCCACTTGGTATCGGGCTGAGTTAGCATCAATTATAGGGAAAGTTCTTTTATCATATAACGTTCATAGTATTTCTAAATTGTCATGATTGTTTCTTTCCAACTGAAATATGTTTGATAAGGAACAAGATAAAGAACAAGCAGAGAATATGGATCTTAAATTCCAGGAATGCAGCATACCAAAGCTAGGTGGACATAGCGCATACGTGGTTTATTGAACCTTAACAACAGTTCACCAAGCATGCCGGAAATAGCAATGCATTTTTACTATCGTTACAGACAGAATTGTATCTTACCTATTTTACAGGCAACGATTACGATAGGCGTATCTGGACAGTAGTGCCTAATTTCTGGAACCCACTTCTCTGCCACATTTAAAAAGGATCCTCTGCATTCTATGGAAAAACAAATGAAGAAGACATCTGTCTGTGGATAGGACAGTGGTCGTAGACGGTCATAGTCCTCCTGAAAGTGGATAAAGCAGAAATGTCAACACTCAATGCTGTAAATGTGGTCATTTTTGGTAAGATTTTCATTTCGCGATGTCCGGCTATTGTTTTGTTGGGTTTATCGCCCCGTAAACAGCTGAAGGGGTCTCTCCTAGAAGTAGTTGGTGGCTACCTCGCCTAAAAACATACGGGAGGCCCGCCTTATGCCATCCATAGCAGTTAGGTTAATTGTCTTTCTCAAGGATACAACCATTACAACACAGACAGATAAGTTTTTCAGCTTTCCGAGAAAAGACAAACCGCCACGGGTAGGGAACGTCGAAACTCTGATCTTTTCGAGGGCTGATTTAATTTAAAAAACCAGCTAGGCATGACCTGTTTCACCATTTCTATCACAAATACATCTTTTGTTTTGGTTTTAACTTTAATTTGATAAAACCATGACAATCTGATGTATGAAAATGTATGAAAACGCAAACATCAACAGCAGAGTAACTATGTGTGAACATAATCCTAAACGTAACATCTGTTGGAAAAAATCATTTTCTTTTCAAATAAATGCTGACATGCTAACTTCCTTTGATATATTTCGATTAAACGCTGAACTTGATTTTCATTCTAACGGACAGATTAGACAGTGTTTATACGTACCTGTCCCGCTGTGTCCCACAGACCTACACAGACAGGCTTTCCGTCCACCATAACGTTGGCCGAGTGGTTGTCAAACACTGTTGGTACGTACTCAGCCGGGAAAGAATTGGTTGCGTAAGAGATCAAAAGGCAGCTCTTACCAACCGCACCATCTCCAACAGTTACCAACTTTAGGTTTTGCATTGTTCCTGTGATATAGAAGATACTTACAATTAGTTTTGTTAGCCTGGGTAATATGCTTTCCATACATTATTACTTTTCAAATATTGTTTTTATATCAATACTTTCTTCTTTGTAAAAAGTATACACATAAAAACTGAAGTGCCTTTTATCACGATTTTATAAAAACCGGAAAGCGTTTACTTTCCTGGAACACCTGATCCTATTCCACATGTACTGCCTCCTTGTAAATCTTTCCTTAGGTTCATACTTTGCTCCAGATTCATCAGTTTTGAATACGAATCAACTATGCTGTTTTTAATAGCATATATTTTCTTTATTGTATTGCTTAAATCAAGTAAGAAATCTCTCCGATTAAAGTCATGTAGATGTAGTTTCCGTGCATGTGTGCTAGTCAATAATTCTGACACTTCTTCTTGAGCAACATGACATTTCTGATCAGAAAAACTTGTGTAAGTCTAGTATGGTGTAAAAACAAACTACGTCACTGTCTGCAGATCGTAGTGTTTACAACTGATTCATACAGAAGTTAATTACTTGCGGAATAAATTAACATAGAATATTTCATGTTCACCCAATACATACATGTACATTTCTTTGTCTCTTCTACGGCATATATATTACAATATAATGATTAATTCGTTAAGAAAATACATGAATGTTCGCTGTCTTGCATGTTCATGTAGAATGAATGAAATATATTCTTTTATATAAAAAAGGTGTAGGATGATAACTACATATAAAAACAAATAGAAATCATGATTGGGAACAAATAAATACGATACTGATGATCAGACGTTACCTGTTTACTCCAGATCTCTTCGACACATACGGTTCCGATGTATTGGAAAATGTTTACAGAGGCCGGACAACACCGCAATATGTACTAGTTAGGAATTCTAAATATAGCTCAACGCCTGCTTCTATATCTGTAGACCAATCATATCGTTGTAGAGGATACCGCTAAAAATAGAAATGATCTCTTTGCTATTTCAATACATTTTATCAATAAATCTTATATATATAATATATATATGAGACATGATGTATTGTAATAAGACTTTTTCTTGTGCGGTAAATTCAACGTACCTAGAATTTTGATTCTAAAACAAAATGTCTGAATGTAGTAGTAGATGTTTGTCCGGTATCGGACGCTTCTGCTGAAACACACAAACTCCATTGTATTGAATAAAGTCTAACTATGCATTGTAAGTCATTGGTAAGTATATATATATAATCTTGCATATCTAATTTATTGTTCGTCTGTTTTTTCTGTCTACTTTGTTTCTTTCCGTTTTGTTTGTGCCAGTGTTGGACCTACTATTTTTGTTTAGTTCTCCAATGGTCCACCGTAACAACCATAATTACCCCTATTGTTTTTTTTAATGTTCTATGTATATGATGTAATTAATGTAATATTTGTGTCTTGAGGAGCAGGTTGCCTCGATAATGTGACAATTCGCTTGTCCCTACTATTGCTATTACTTCATTGATCATATATATGAATGACTAGTCATGGTTTAGTCCAATTTATATTTTCAGTCTTTAAACTTGAAATAAGTGTTACGACAAGAAATTCTTTGACCACGTCCGACGTATATACCGACCAGAATTGGAGGTCAAGGACACGATGCTCTTCTACATCGGCCGTTTATCTCCATATTTTTCTACAACGAAACAAACCTGGAAAGCCTTCCACACAGCTATATGATAAACATGATGATTTCAATTCACCTATTGTACATTTTACATTCCTTGATAGCAACAATCCTGCCTTCCAAACCATTGGTGTTTACATGTCACAGTTGATTCGATATTCAAGGGCCTGTTCCCATTATCACGATTTTCTTGCAAGAAGGACAGAACCCAATTCATTCACATTACACGAAAGGATTTCGTAAAACGCGTTTTACACTCCTATCTCAAAACCAGGTGTAGCCAAAAGACTGTATTTCATTTATGACTTCAACATAACATCGACCTGGGACTACGAGTTTTCATCAATTCGTGCAGAGGTCTAATTCTACAGCAATGTCTTCGTTATCGGTTTCGTCCTTCAATCGTAACACCAAGGACTTGCTTTGTCGACAAGTAAGCAGCCATGCCAGCTGATACATCAGTTGATGACTTCACGGTTCAGTAGCTTACGACAGAGAAATAACCTGGAGTGTAGTTTCTTATCCGTCCCTGATCAAAACAACCACCGTTTACTGGCATTCTAATAATCAATATACAAATGAGAAAAAGAAATTGTATATACTTAAATCGATTATAATGTTAAAAAACACTACGAGTAAAAGAAATTGGGTATACTTAAAGCGACTATAATGTTAAAAAACACTACTATTTTCCAATAGTATGTTACAAAACTAAGACTTTCTGTTAATTACTAACATTAAAAGTCACTGCAACCACTTTTTTTTTTATTGATATCTAAAAATAAAGAACGTAAACATTGCGGTCTTGATCTAATCCATACATTACCTCTCGTAACCCTGATGCTGCGCATGCATATAAGCCTCGAAAGAAGCAATATGGCGGACGCAAATACGAAAAAGCGACGGGGACCTAAACGTTACCTTACAGAAAGTGCCAGAAAGAGTAAAACTTTATTATGGATATATTTTATTATTCATAAGCCGAATTCTCAATTTACCGATGTTGAAATCTAAGGTAATAGCCGCTCTAAAAATTCAGTAAATGAAAGTATTTCTCTCATTAATAATTTCAAAATCCTTTTTTTTAAAGTATTCAAAGCGTGCCCGATTAGCATAAACTTAAAATTTTGCTTCCGTAACACATCTCCAGTTAGATCATGTTTTTCTCTCTCTCCGAGTTTCGCACCATGGCGATGCATTCTACCTGAATTGTAAAAAATTTGGTGTTTATCGGTAGTACCGAATGCACTATAACAGAAGATAATTGTTTTTCCGGAAAGAATTTTACCAGGAAAATGCCAAGTATGGGCGAAAATGAACATTTTGAAGCTAATGGGTTGCAAGAGGTTGGAATATGAGCGTCCGCGTTCGATTTGCTGTTATCCGAACTACAGCAAAGGAACTCGGAAGATTTGGAATTTTTTCTCCATTGAACGCTGTCCCTACCAAATTTAGAAAAAAGAACTGATTGCTATAGCAGAGGAATTTTAAAGAATTTACCATTTAGCTATATCCTCTATAAGGCCGTGCCAATGCCGCTCCAGGGGACCGACACCAACCATTTTCTACAAAACTGATTCCTCTTCTTCCACAGACCTTTAGACTGAGCTGGGATAATCCTGGCATTCTTGGAGAATAAGGATTAGAACAAATTTGCTCCATTTGCTATTTTGGGCCCTGCCCCTCCCACTCCATTGCGCCCTGACCCACTGTTTACACAAAACAAATTTCTGTCATCCAAGGCTGCTCTAGACCAAATTTTGTCAAGAAAAACCCTTTATACAAAATTGAATTTCATCACATAAACATGTCTCAGAACAAATTGGGACAAAATCTGGATATAAAAAAAGGAAACTTTTTAAAAACTTTGGCCTTTTTCCCATATTGGTCCCCGCCCATTCCTTTTTCCTGACCATGATCCACTGTTTATACAAAGTTTATTTCCTTTCATCCAAGGATTATCTTACATTTCAACAGAAGGAGTTATAACAATCTGCTTTATTTTTACTATGTTGACCAGACACTCTGGTCCCTTGAGGTCGACACGACCTGTTAGTAAAAAAAAAATTCTCTTAAATCAATTATGCTTCAAACCTTATCCGGTGAAAATCCAAGAAAAGAATGATTTTTAAGGTTTTTTTTCTCCGCTTTTTTCAATATTTGGCCCTGCCCCTCCTGTCACCAGGACCAAGAACCCACATTTATACAAAACTGATTTTCTTCACATAAGGATGCCAGGGTCTAAATTCGGACAGTATTCTGGCATTCATACAGAAACATTTGAAAAAATGCTCTCTTTCTCGTATTTAGCCCCACCCTTCTTACCCTCAGAGGCCGAGACCTACTGTTTATACACACTCGGTTCCTCTTCGCCTAAGGATGCTTTTAACCAGATCCAAATCCGTTCTGCTGGTTAGGACTTTCAGTGACTTTGTAAAGTTGATGGAAGTCGGACAAATAATGTGCAATGGTATGAGCTTGCTTTCATTTGGACCAAGTGGGGTAAAAATTGTGAAACAAGGTAATAACTTATATTTATCATTCTTGTTGGTCTGGGTTGAAGCACAAAAGGAGTCATTAGTTGAAGGAAACAGGAATACAGAAGTAACCAAGGACAGGTAAGTGACTTTATACCTTTTCATGTCCATTTTCAGGGACTGAAGCCGATTCAGCTTTTGGTGAAATGTAAGTTAATTACCACAGCACAATCCGACCACCATTTCCTCTGCTTCACCCCTCTTTCCCCCCCCCCCTCCCTTCTAAATGTCAGATGTCCACAGCTGACAGAAAAACTCATAATACAGGGTTTTGAAAGATGTAGATTGTAGTATGAGATCGTTATATAAACATCTCTGTGAGAAATATGGTATGTGCTCCTTAGTATGTCTGGTTGTTTTGTTAATTCTATTACATTTTTCATTTCGGAACAGGACATTATTTATGTAGATTAACCAAGACTTGCATTGCATGTGAAAGGTCCCCTCCACCCCATCCCCTTAGGGCAGGTCTTCTTCCATTTAACTGACAGTGAACTTGATCTTTGGTATTCCCATACAAAACCACTAGTCAACACATTCAGTCAGGTACTTGTAGCAAAAAATAATACCAATTAGCTCAATGAAACTTATCCCATCCAAGGAAGTACCATAGATTAGCATTTGATGGGTAGCACATGCTTCAAAATGTCACTTGGCAACCTGTGTTCAGATGACCAACAATTGAGAAAAGTTATCCAGTTGCAAACTTGATAACAAAAGAGCAACCTGGCATTATTGAGATATAACTACAGCTGTCACCAAAGGGGTGACAAGTACACCCCTCACTTTGCCAAGTTATTATTTAAACAACACTTAGTGCACAACTGTAAAATTAGCGGACACATTTTTATTTTACCATTCACCTATAAGGGCATAGCTCAGTAAAGTACAGGTAGGTACCATGTGCAAATCTACAGAACAGATATTACACACCATAATGCTCTGTAAACTATTAATAATGAAGAGAAATCCATTTAAAAATGAACACTGTTTAGTAAATGGATATAAAAATCACTCCAGGGGGCACAACCCCATGTGGCACAGGCACTTAACACTAAATGGTGAATCCAAAGCGGGAGAAAATTTTGGCCACTTCACTTCAGGGGGCACAACTCCTAGGTTTTCAAACAAAAAAGTCCATTGAAAAATGAGTGAATGCATAGACAATTTTTGTCTACAGACAAATAAATGGACAGACTGATGAGCTGATTCCAGTATAACCCATGAGTTCATGACTGAGGGTATAAAAATAATACTAAAATACTAGTTACCAGGTATGCATTTATATTTCTATCTCCTTTGAAACATTTTAATACAAACAAATTGTTGAGGAAAATAAAGGTTGGAAAGCATGCTACGATTGTCACTTTTTGTTCTTGCTTTGTTCAGAAAAACACTTTTGAAAAGAACTTTACTAGATATGTCCGTAAATCTGAAAAAATTTGATCATATGAAGTGTTTCACAAAAGCTCAAAGATATTTAAAAAATCAGAATAAATCCTAACTAATGGTATCAGAATCAATGTTGAATTCGACAAGTATCTTTCTTTATCTGAAGTATATAAGTGGTCAGGTAAAGGTGGAAACAAAAGTACCGGGTTGTTGAGGCTTTAAAGATCGGTGAACTTAAATACAGTGACAATATTAAACAATTGAATGCAAAAACAGGATTGGAATGTTAACTGAAGCTCTATCTCTGATGAAAGAAAATTATAGAAATTATGCAGAACCCAGAGATAGATAGGATCTTTACACCTTCTTGAAAGCAATATCAGAATCTTTGTAATGTATACATATCACAGTACACATGAAAAATAAATCCAAAAACTTGAAACTACCTCCAAGCTATCAAGATTCAGATATATACCTGAGAATAAAGTTGTATACATAAACAGAAATCTCAATATGTAATTTAGAGTTGCCATTTGTTTTTTCATATCTCCATCAAATCAACTAGTCATCGAATGTATGAACATTTTATACTGAGCAAAAACTACATCAATATTTGACAATGATATGTTTACTGTCTAATAAATATTGTACATATCGGTAGCTAACATAAAATTCATTTTACGATTCAATTCAAAAATTCTTTTCACAGGTATGTATAAGACTGCACAAAATGAACAAGTGCACTATAACTTAAAGAGCATTTTCCAAAGTATTGCAACACAAACAGTATTTTTCAAACACTTGCACAAATGTAATGAAATACAACTGTTTCAAAATTTGAATTCAATGCACATCCATAATTATAAAAATGCCTCAGAATGTGTTAAGCACAAATAAACTTCGAATTATATTTCTCAGACCCCAAAAAATGCACACTGACCTAGGTTAAAAGCTAAAATACACCTGATGTATATCACAAATCATCACAGTCGTTAGATCAAAACACGCCTTACATTACATATAAAACAATTAATCGTCTGAATACAATCACACAAGAATAAAACTGCACTTACAAACTGGTTAATATTCATTCATTTCCCTTTAACATTCTGTTCTCTCTTTGTATGAACGATATATATGTATTATAAATGTAAGGAAAAAATTATATATCTATTGTAAAATTTTCAAATATGTGAAAATATCGAATGCTGGAAAGTTTGATTTGTCTTTATAAACATGATTCATAATTCATAAATATGAAAATTTCATACAATATCTATATAATTTTGGCATTAAACCAATCCATTTGTCTTGAAAATACTGAACAATGACAAAAAATCTTTTAAAAAAGTTTTAAAACATTGAAATATTTTCCCTTAAAATCTCATAGAACAATATGCATATAGGGTAACAGACAGCTCAGAAGTCACACAGATTGTTTTGATCAGTCATCGCCAGCAACTAATTTGTTGAACAATTAACACACAGTCCTAACTTGACATGATCCCATATATATGAATTTTATCAGCATGGGTATCAACTCTGCTCCTCGCCTTGCAGGAACTTGAATGCCGAAGAAAAGTCTTTCTTAGCATATCCACTGTTAGTCATGGTTCTGTAAATCTGATGTGAAAGGCTCCCCAAAGGTATGGCAGATTTTGTCCCTGTAGCTGCACTTTGTGCCAATCCTAAATCCTGTTATGAAAAAATATTTTGATTCATTACCCCTAAATAAGATACTGATAGATGAAACTTTATTTATTTTACAACAATTATGAAACAAGTCTTTCCAACTGATATTAATATTAACCAATAGAAAACCCATGTGTCAGGAAGACGACCCCATCTTTTCACTTCCATTCCAGGAATTGAACAGGGGAAATCTCAGCAAAAGACAAGTGTTATTACAGTGCCACCTAACCACCAGATACAATACTTTCATTATCTATACATTAAACAAAAAGTAACAGATGGAAGCTTTTGCATGAAAGTGTGAGATTCTTTGACACCATTTGACATGCCAAGGTATTGGAAAGCTGACAAAATATATATCTGTTATCACAAAATGTCAACCTTACAAAATCTTAAATCAGTCTATATTCAATGTCTTTTTAAACAACCTGTTCATTCTCAAATTGTTTTGTTCAAGCCATCTGTTCATTCCAGACCTTCCACAGTTCACAATAATTCATCTGAGCAGCAAAACCATGAAACTTTCAGCTATCACAGAGTTTTCTTGATTTTCCGACAAAAATCTTAGTAATTTAGAATAAGGAGGCTTTGAAATACCTTTGCCATAAGTGCGGTACCAAAACCTCCCTGGTAGTTGTTGCTGGAAGGCACTCCCTCTAGTACACCAGGATAGGGGTTGTACGTATCGCAGGACCAACAGCGACCGGAGCTCATGTTCAAAATCTTGGCAAGCATCTTAGGATCCAGACCAAGTCTTAAATTCAAAAGATGTCACAGTTATTCAAAAACCTTGGCACTAATAAGATTTCAATCAAACAAAAAAAACAAGGTATCAATAGATAGAATACAGTTTAAACGTTAATATACTTTAGTAATAATCCAAACCAGGTCATGCATATTCCTTTCCTACATAAAAGTCACTTAAACAAATGGACTTTCTTCATTATTTTGACTTTCCAATATTTTTCTCTCATAGAAATATCTAATAGCATACTCCATAGTCATTTGAAAACAATCCGGCAGGCACATTTCTGTAGTTTTACTTTCATAATCTATTTGATAATAAAATCACAATAACATATGTAAGTAAAACTAAATACTAGTTCCAAATCCAGCACCATTATGGTAGTAAACATGTTGGCTGAAAGTCAAAGGTCAACAGAATATGATCTCTTGCTTATAAAAAATAATGCAGTTTGCTGCTGCAAAAAAATTAGTGGATGAGTACAACTGTTACTAAGGGATACTTCGCATTAATCAAATGATTTTTTTAATAATGTCCCTAACTTTTATGTAATATTTTTAACATGAACTGACTGATTCTCTATCTGAAATACAAGCAAGTTGGCTATGTCATGAAGTCGTCATCAGTGAATAAGTTTGTGTTATAGAAATATAAGGAATATCATAAAAAATAAAGTGTTTACAAATAGCACAAGGGGAGCAACTCTCCATTACCTTACACTCCATTAAGCTTGGACTTCTGCAGACTTGAGAAGCAACATTGTAAAAATACTCATTGTTTAAATTCAAGAGAAGTAGTCAAAGGTGCCAAAGGAATGGCCCCTTTAGAAAGCTATATACAGGATCACCATTGCATACTTGACAAATCAATAGTTTGACTTTTTCATCAAATGTTTAAGTATATTCTTGGAAAAGTCCTCAGTATTGAATATAGCTCTGACAAGTAAATTAAAGGTTTGGCTGTGCATAAAAGAGCTTGTCACTACATACATGTCTATCCCTTGTGCTTAGAATTACAGCCCCTTTTCTACTTTTTTCCAACTGACTTAAACATCAAGAACACCTATCACATAAACTTGAAACACATCAAAGTGTACCTTACTAGTGTACTTCACTGACAGCATGATATGTTTTTTTAGCCTATATAATGAATATTCAGTGATAATAAAAATACAGATAGACTGGTGCCTCCCTGCACACTGCTATTGCCATAACCATACTCAACAAATAGTGATTTTTTTTTTCACATAGATACTCTGTCGCCAACACAGAATATACCTACCTGGTTCCTAGATTCATCGTCTCCGACACTCCAATCATGGAAATTGCTAACAACATGTTGTTACATATTTTTGCTGCCTGCACAAGAAAGACAAAATAAAAAGAATAATTAAATATACAAATCTATAAAATTAACATTAAATTTACATGTATTATCCTCAATATACTCAATTAAACATCATTGCTTAGCTTTGGTTTAAACAATATCTTATTCAATAGTAAAAAGGAAAAAAATTACACATACATATACATGTATATTTATATGGGAGAGAGAACAAATCTAATGCTTTCTTTACATTCATTGCACGATATTCTCTAAAACAAAATTGTGTAATGATTTTTTACACCATTGCTTAAATATTCATCAAAATCTGCTGGGAAGAAATCACTTGAGTGAAGGCACTAAAATAATTTCCCTAAATTGTAATTTTCAGGTTTGCCATGATAGACATAAAAGCAAGAACACATTAGATTATTTTGTAATTTTTCGAATTGAATGAAAACGATTATGAATTTTGAATTTATCAATGTAATATGATCACTCACCTGACCTGTTCCAACTGCTCCACAATGGACAACATTTTTACCCATACAGTCCAGTAAAGCCTTAACTCTTTCGAAAGATTCATCAGGGCTGCCCACCATGAAGGTCAAAACAGAATCTCTGGCAGCATTCACCCCTTTCCATAATTAAAATCAGTCAAATTATTAAGATGTTTAAAAAAAATGACAGGATAAAAATCTTCTTTGACAGCTAACCTATGACATAAATGATGCATTATTTATTTTTATGTAAATATTACAGAAAAGCTTGGCATATGAATCATTTGCAATATAACAAATATTACATTTTTGTCAGTGAAACATAAAATTATATCAACATGATAAATGCTTATGATGCCACTGCATACCACATAAAGAGGCCAATTAAAAATAGCATCATTCTGTTGTTAGCGTACTGCCAAATGATATCCAAGAACTTGCTCATATTTTTCAAAATCACTGTATGGTTTCCTATTGAATATCAAATATATTTCACTCACATGACAGAATATGTTTGTATTTTCCACCCGTGCTTCACATAGCAAAAAATTAGAAAATTCATGGTAATAAACTGAAAACCATTAAATATCCTCAATATACATTTCAGGATTCAAAGTTTTTGCATTTTCTTTTTCAATTTTTTTCTTATTTAAACCTGTAAAAACTTAAATGTCTACATGCGAAACTATTTTCTCTTGATGAGACACTTGTTATTGCAAGACACAAGCGATAAAAAATGTATAAAGTGGGAATACCTGGTCATATAAACTAACTTGAATTTCAAAAAACAGGAAACATTTTTTTTGTCTTTTGAGATCAATCAGGCTTGACAAGTGTACTCAACATACCTCCTGATACAGGAGCGTCCACGTACACACAGTTATGTCCCTTGGCAGCCAGTGCCATGCCCTGGGAAGTGGCTGGATCTATGGTACTGCTATCAATCAGAAGACTTCCATCCTGCACCTGACTGAAATTATCACAAAAACATGAGGGTCACACAGGAAACTTCACTAAAAACAAATTCTTCACATCAAACACCCTTTCAATCAGGTAGGCAAGTTTAAACGCAATGACTGTCCTTGCTCCTACCTCACATACATGAAATAAGTGCATTTTTAGTACAACACGTACTTGGTGACACTTCTTGTAAGTTCAAAATAGACTATGTTACATTGCCATGACAAAATGCACGATCAAAAGTACATGACCATTTTTATATATACATAGAGTTTTTCATAGTGATTCACAAACGCAAAGATGAGATAATCACATCAATTGATGCTTTTATAGTCATTTTTAAGTATTGAAGAAAATGTCATTACAAAAATAATTAAAATTCACAATATGATAGATTTAGTTCGGTTAAAAAGGTTTATTCCAAGAACACTAATTGATTTTCAATCATCCAGATTTCTTGTTAAACTACAGAAATCACAAAAAATGGAAAAAAAAATTATAGGTATGAAACAATAAAAATCATAATGCGTTTTTATAAGCATAAGCATGAAAAATTTACAATTTTCCAACAAAGGTATTTTTTGATGGTCAACATTTGTACCTGAAGATGCCTTTTTCACCACAATAGACAGCATCTACATGCTGTGACTCAGGCAACATGGTGACAATACTTTTTGCCCCAGCTGCAACTTCTGCTGGACAACTAGCCACAACAGCACCTGACACAAAAAATTATGGAAGTAATATACAGCAATATAGGAAGACCTCCGTTCAGTGGAAACCTGATAATGGTGTGTAAATTTTTAAATTGAAAATGAAAATTGTTGTTCAAAAAATTGTATAAAATAACCACAAAGCAGCATGTTTTAAGTTGTAGGATTAATGGCATCCATTTATTTAGCATTACAATATCATTAATGTGTGGATGGATGACTGTTCCACTTGACAGATTTCGTCTTTAAAACTTATGATTGGTATAACACGATAACAACATATATAAGGAAAAACAGATTATGAAAAATATAACCACTGAACAGTCATATGGCAATTATGGCTGTGAAAAATGACAGTTTAGCAATTAAACAACCATAATATGACAGAACACATTGTGATTTTTGTCATTTATATTGAAATAAGTGCCTTATCATAAAACAGTTCATTACTTAAAACTTGCCAGAATGATGGTGAATTTTTTTGACATTTCAAACGAATAAAAATTATTTACAAAAAAAACTTGAAATTGGTTTTGTCTGTCTTATTTTGACAATATATCAATATTTGTAAGTGATATTACTCATAGTTGCACCTACAACAATGAGAGACTATAGAATAATCACTGGTACCCAGTGAGGATTTTTGCCAAGTTACAGATCATGTCCAGCAATCACTTTTACCTGCTGTGCGGAGTCCATCTGTGGCAGTCTGGGATACATCAAACACCAACAGCTTGTGACCTTTATTTATCAAGTTTTTTGCCATGTGGTTCCCCATGTTTCCCAATCCTATGAACCCAACTGTGTCACTCTGTAAGTATAAATACAAAATCTACAATATTTTTTATACCACAGATAATATTGATCCTTCCTGTTCTTATAAATACCAGGTATGCAACCCAGCTAAGTACTAGCCATGGTATACATATTCCACCAAACATTTTCAGTTTTCGATATTTCAATTTGGGCTAAAATATGAGATGTTTATCAGGCTGTGTTAACAGTTCTCTTATTGTTGATCTGAAGAGACTTACCATACATCTTGTACTGACTGTTCACCAAGACGCATCACATGAAACATAAGCAGAAATTAATATTATCGAAAAGTTAAATATATCAAATATATATGAATATTCAGCCTCATGATTTGCATTGCTATATCATACTTTTCTCTATAATGTATGTATGATTGCATATAGATGTTGTAATTTTATCACTTTGCACTAGGTTGCCCTAAATTTGTTATTCTAAAGTACTGTAAAGCCATTTCCTGATATCAGGGATTTTGAAAATTTTCTGAGGGGAGCCCCAGCTCCTAAGGAATTTTTTCCCTGGTTCAGGCCTGCATCGTTTGAAAGAAAGGTTTTGGCCCACCCATACTGGTTGGACTGCATCCTTATTTGTATTCCAAAGGGTTCCGACTGTCTATAATTAGTCTTTCTGGACTTTGTGAATAAGATGATTGAATATCATGATGGAAGATTGACATCACATTGACATTGTAAATATTTATATTTTGATGGACTACATAGATTCCGAATTCTGTTGATATCTGTCATTACACTGGTAGTATTTAACCTACCACCAAAAAAGCTTAACAACTACTGTGTGTGACTCTAAAAAGGCTGGAAATGTTGATGACATGTCTCTCCTATACAACACTAATCTCAGTCATTGACAAGTATTCAGCTTATAACAGCAACAAGCTATGTTTTATATTGGAGCAATATTCAGGTGAGTTAAGTCAGAATACTTTGAGCTATCTTACTTTAAACTGTTTACAATTAACACTGTGGTCCTTCAGCAAAATATATGCCTTTTCAGTGACTCCAGAGAAAAACACATTTTAACTAATATGCATGAATTTTAAATTTCTTATCAGTTATAGTCTTGACTATTTGCAGGTGCTGAAAATACACCACCAGTCTGATGTTGTCAAGAGTATGTAATACCGTGGGTAATAACTATAACTAAGAGTCCCAGCGGCCTGCATTGCTCAACTAACTTAAAAGGAATTTCAAAAATTCCCTGTTGAGTTCCGGCCTTGTGGTAAAACAGAAATCAGATTCACTATTCATAAAAATTGCTTCAGATCAAACTCAGACAACATCCTTGTACAGCAGGATTTCTGAGAACCTTCATTTCCCCATTTGGACTTCACCCCTCCTGCCCATGGGTGACAGGGTCTGCCATGTATACAGAACCCCTTCACCAAAGAATGCTTCTGAGCAAATTTGGGTAATATTCATCAATTCGTACAGAGGGAGAAGGATTTTAGAGAACTTAAAAAACTTTCCTTCTCTGGCCCTGCTCCACAGGTCAAGAACCAATATTTACACAAATTTGGTTCCTTTACCTTAAGGATGCTTCTTACCAAATTTGGTCATAATCTGTCCCATTGTTCCAGGACTAGTAGCAAATTTTAGTAAAATGTTGATGGATGCAGGATGATGGAAGCAGTGCCATGGCATCAGTTCACTGGTCCTTCAGACCAGTTTCGTTAAAAATGACCCGTGTTCAGAATGAAAACACAATTTCACAATAGCATGCAGGGTATTTGTCACCGACCACATGCTCGTTTAGGCCTAAAACAGAACGCATTGTTTTTTTTCTAAAGTCCTTTTCAACTTCATTCATTTAAACAATGGTCTCTGCAATATGGGAAAATGCATATCTAAAAATTTCTCGAGTCTCATACAATCATTATTTAAGTTCAGTGCAGTGGTCTATCACCGCCAAGGCAATGCCTTTAAAATGTTGTTGGTATTACAATTAGATGAGTGCAAAGTTAGGTAACGCTGACATATTACAATGCAAATAGTGTGAAATCGATAGCAACCTATATATGCATGCCCCTGACGATGTTTACTCAGTTTAGGGCAAAGGTTCTCTATCAGACTATAGCTACTGATCATTGTGCTAGCGTGCAAGTTACTATCGGCAGTTACTCTAGGAACCATGCATGCACTATTGCAGTAGGAATAACTGAATAAAAATCCGCATGTGAGCACTATCACCTGATAAATCTCGTCTCGTGACTACACCATTCTGTTGCGACCAGTGTTTGGCAGCTGTCGCTATAAAATTGCGAAGTGGACGTCTACACAACATTGTTGGCTAGGTTTTCGTGTTGTCTTTTTTCAAGGTCAAGGTAGGAAGCCACGCATGCGCAATACCAACTTCCGGTAATATTTAATCGGCGGGGAAATATGTCAGTTTGAAAGTCCAAGGTCTTCAAACCGACCATGAATCAAACTTGCATTTTGAAAGTTTGCACTGTAATAGAAACAGTTAGGACATATTTACTATTCAATTGATATAGCTATCAACATTTTACAGTTTGTCTGGGATATTTATTTATCTAAGTAATTAGATTTATCCAGTTCAACGTATTAGGCCTAACCTGTCATTTTGCATTTTTAAAATCATACGGGTAGTCCTGCAACCTTCGATATATATGCTTTGTTTTCCATTTCCATCATGATTTCCGTTTGAATACAGAACTTGAACAAACAGCCTAATGTTATTTTACTAAAATTTTATTTAAAACTGGCCACGGCGATTTTCAATATTCATCTGTCTATTTCAAAAATTAGATCATGCATCGAATCAGAGACGTATACAACACATGTGATATATACGTCTCTGATCGAATGCATGAGAATGTCCATTTTCCTTACAGTCGCGATTTTGGTTCAGTGAAGTTCGACGAGTTTATCATGAAAGAGAAGTCATTACAATGTATTCATTCCAGTGCCCCCGCTAGGATTCGAACCCAGGATATCTTATGACAAGCCAACTTAAAATTTACTCTAGGCCTATGTGCAATGTCGATCCAATGTCTTACCAAATTATATGGGGTATTTTATATAGTGTATGGAATATCCTGTATGGCAACTGTTGCAATTTAAGATATATTTCAATAAGGCATCTCATATTTATTAATTGAATAATAAAAGATGGATCGACATTGCCACTTTACAAATTATGAGATGGCTTGCCATAATCTCTGGCTATTCTTATTCCAGAGTCCCTACATGGGCGCCAATGGAACAGAACCCCTCACATCTTTGGCATTCTTATTAAAATACCTCCGCTACCTTTGGGTCACTGTTCTGACGCTCAACCGATCAAGCTAAAAAGATGTTTTCTTTTGCAGCTAGTGTTCTACCAGGGCCACATTTATAAATTCTAGTCAATCACACCAGATAGGAGAGTCGAACCCCTGTCGTCTGGGCGACATCTAACTGTGTCACAGGACCGTCCTAGCCTGTTTAATATCGTGTAACGTTTCTATTTTGTCGTGTTTATAAACCAACCAAGAACAACCCAGGTTCGATGCATTAAAAGACAGACATACACAACGCTGTAGACACACAAATCCTACTCTTTACTCAATACAACTTCTGGTAACACAAAGTAAAAACAGCTAACACCAATCAAAACTACAACTGAATAGCTAGGGAATACCAAAATATAAGATGGGGAAATACCAGCTTATGTCTTCTTTATAGTTCCCCAACTTCCTCAACTCCTCCACAACTGTTAGTGCTTTGTCCTATATGTGCAATCACACATTCAAAACAAAGATATTACTTATAGATCTAGATTGGTACAAAATCATTTTCACAACACATACAACCCAAATACTATTACTTACAAGACTTCTAAATTACACAAATACTTTCAAACTACCTATGCCACACATTCTTGATACATAAAATACGATCTTACACAAACAATTGACTTATATTTTGAACAATAGGTATAGAAATACAGAAATTCTTTGTCAGCATAAAGGGACACCACTCTCGAAAATTTCCATTCCCTTTACAATTGTACGACATGTTAGTCCTCCATACACTTGTCGTCTAACTACATTACGTCAAAGAGGATCGTGAAAAGATCTTGTTGAAATAGGAAGTGATCAAGTGGCTATATGAAGCTTATGTACAGGACAAGTATCCACGTAGTACAGTACTTTATATAGAGTGTATTCGGTACCATACGTATTATGACTGTAAAGAACGACAACTCTAGATCTCATAAAGATTGTTAGAAAAGTTCGTTGGTTATTTAACAAACCGGCTATTCCAGGATCACAGTTCGCCCGGTTACATTCTAAAGAAGTAATTAGTGCCTGCTTAACAATTGTTCAGTCATTGACTTAAATGAGTGAATTACTTTTTATAATTAACTTTGTGTTGTCTTGCTTTCAGGCCAGGTTATTGCTACTTCAGGCGTACCTTAATACTGTATATCACAGACTTTCAATGGAATAATGATAATAGTGAAATATATCAACTGATCGTGATCGCCATAGAAGCCAACATTGCTTGAGCGCTAGCTTAATCACTATTTCAAAACAAGAACAACTCCAGTGAAATTGATTAGCCAAATGAAACCTGATGGACGGACCGTCTTAGTCACACATGGCGACATTGAATTCTGCTTACGCTGCATATTTTGTATGCATCACCTGAGTGTGTCAGATTAGAAATATCGAAGACTTACGGGTACTCATTGACTTGGTTACAGACATAAAATATCGGACGAATCGTTAAGTATCTAACGCCATTTGCTAATAACATACATGTATATACAGACTTCACCCTAATCTTACAGCTAATTTCGATATGTTGCTGCTGTGGGATTCTTTTAATCTGGTATTTAAGAGATCACAAATTTGCGGATTCCCTAAAACGTTTCCAGACGTGTCTAATCCTATCATCTGCCAGATAGTACTTAAAGAGCCTTCGATAAGGACGTGTTTCAATAGTGTGCGAGATGGACGAAGTTTCACATGTACAAATCGTTGTATGTCCACCAGGACAGAAAATTACAATGCATGCCATCATACAACAATTTACATTCAATATTCTGAAAAAATGATAGCTTAAGACCCCGATTAACATTGCACGATCTCGCCTAGGACCGACGGTATACCTATAACATCCAACAACACAAGTAATCGTTGTGATCACAACCTGTGAAAACTATCTTCTGACAATTGCGTTCGCGATATGTATCGTTTCCATCTATCTAGTATTAATGATTTTTTCCGTTTTCGTGTTGTAATTGTTTTAACCACAGGAAACGGTAATCAGTGAAGTGTCTTTGTTCTCCTTTGATATTTTCAAATCAGGCATATCGCCTCCTTTATGTTTCATCGTCAGCTGGTTTAAGTGACCACGTGGTTGTATGACGTCTTGCTCTGTACGTTCGAACAATTAATTTGGTTTCACAGGTCACAATAAAACTCATTTGTGACTTAATTATATTTTGTAATTGTCTACTTCACTCACCACTTTTGTCGTCTGTTTTGTAGAGTTGTCTGTCTTATGTCATATGAAAATGTGATCGTCGATAGACAAATACATCGTGCCTGTGCTTAGCTACACAGTTGCATATTTATTTGGAAAAGGGCCTTGAACCAATTAATAATATTAACTACTATGCTTCAGTGACGGTATTTTTTTCAGGAAAAAACATTAATCATTTAAAGATAAATGCGATAAATTTTAAGTATTCTATAAATATTATGATAATTGCTATTTAAATGAACCATAATGAATATTCAGATTAATTACATAATAAGATATGCATAAAATGATGTGATTTTAACTTAAAACCATCAAAATTAATATTTTATACCTAAGAAATATTTTTATAGTCAGGACTATCAAGTTATCAGTTTTACTTTGAACATGTACATGGTTTACTGATCAACATATGGTTGCACGTGTGTGGTATTTTATTAAAATCATCATAACTTTATAACGACGTCATTTATGAAAATTAATCACGTACATTGGAGGAACTGAATTTTATTATTCAATCTTTTCCCAGGTCTGACGTTTTGCCAAATCTATCTTTTATCTTACGCAGAAATATTCCCCCGCAATATTGAATGAAAGCGAAGGTTGACATCAATGAACAATATTGTCACACAGTATGATGCTACTTGATTTATCTTGGGCAGGTTCGTGATATCGTTGATGGAATGCTTCTTTACCAGGAACACTTTTTGCCTCTTCAGTCTCTCTATATTAGAATGTTTACGATTAAGGGAATCATACACTTTTACGGAAGCGCATTTAGGCCACTATAAAAGATACTTCTACTTTGCCTGTACAAAATAACACTCTGCCCGGGCAAAATAACAATCTGCCCAGACAGAATAACATTTTGCGTGGGCAAATACATAATGTGCGCAATCAAAATATTCAATCTACTGGACAGGATGATAAGGATTTGGTCTAAGCTTTCTACTATTTTGGGGTAAAGGTGGAAAGTTATACATCCGCATGTGATATATCATTATCAAAGCTTATGCCAAATTCTTATTATTCTACCCCAGGCATATTTATGTTATTCTTTCTGAATGGTATTACGTCTTTGCAGCTTGTTAATTTGCCTGTGCTGATTGATATTCTGCATGGACAGATTGACATTCTGCCCAGGCAGAAAAATATAGTCTGTCGTGTCCTAAATGCGCTTCCGTACACTTTCGGAAGGAGAAAATCTAATCCTAACGTTTTCTGATTATAAAAGTTTAATAACTAAATTTCTTAGTTATAAACTGCATATTTACATCCATTATATGAATAAAATTTGTAATAAGCATTTCAGTTGCTTTAATAATATAATGTGGTTAAGCTAAAATATTCACACAAGGTAGTTTTGTTCATGTGAATGACTTGCATTTTGTAAGAATCAAATAACAAATGCAGCGTTTTAAACTGACAATTACACTTAACTATTTCAGTGAAATAATATGTAAGTATAAGTGCACTTTATTATCTTTTTAATGGAAAAATGTACATGTTGTTATACACGGAACGATTTAATGGTAAACAAAACATTTATACATGTTTTTCATTCATCAACAAAAAGGTCCTTTGTAATGAAAGTAATTTTCAGTAATGCAAGTCAATAATTTACTCTTCGAAAATACTTACCAATATTCTGGTAGACAACAAAAAGATATAATAATTACAAAGAACATTAAACATCGAGACTGAGAGACTACAGATACTTGTAAACGTGTAAAATGTCTTTATTAAGTTATACAACTAACTACGAAGTCGTAAATCTTTGTAAAGAACTTATTCAATTAGTTTTTTTGGCATTACTGACACAAGAGAAGGTTTCATGGCTGGCGAGGTATGTTGTCTCTGTGCTGAGAGGTGTGCGTTGCCATTATTGAATTGCTTCCTGCTGATAAATTAAGACTTCAGAAACGTTCACAAGTCCGTGTGATAATTGTAACTCATTTTTTACCCTTTTCGTCCAGAAGTTGTAGCCGCCGGGATGAAAATCTAGCAGCACATAAATTTATAGCTAGATTCGCACACAGACATAATGAATCAAAGTTTGCTGTTAATTTACAATGTCTTAAAACAAAGTAAAATACAAATAATGTCTGCTGACATCTACCATCAGACATATTTTAATTCGGAAGAATTACTGTTCCTTGACACGTATAGTTTTCTACAATTAAGATCATGTGATTTATGTGTATTTATATATATATATTCTTTCATCTTAATTATCAATCCCTTTGTTATATAAAAGAAGCGCAATACATATGTAAATAAGCTATTATTATAGGAACTAATCCCGTTAGAAAGACATTAGGAACAGACTCCCAAGTAAAAACATTGTAGACTTAAACAATTATAACATTTCCTTTCAGTGCATACACGTTACTTGTGTCGATGCTGAATACTGTTGACAATCAATTCTGGCTTAGCCGCTAATGTTCAGCTCCAAAGTTCAGACAATAATGTAAAAAAAAAGTACAACACAGACGCATAGACATTAGGGAAACAGTAAAACGATTACAATTAAGTTCATTAGGACATATATTACAGTGTATATTGTCCTTTGTCATTTTACCACACTTCATGTAATTTTTGCATTATTATACAAATCGATTTTACTCTCGGTATCGATGATGTTCATATTCATGAGATCTTTTATTATCCCATTGTTCCGTCTAGCCTCTCTTACGATCAAAATTTCCCAATGTTATCAAATAAGGACATTTCAACATACCATTAAATTTACCAAAACATACATGGAAAAGTAAGTTGTAGAATTGGATTTATATACAACAGTAATAAGACATATAGTTTAATATTATTTTGATCAAGAGAATGATTTCAGGTAATTCTTGGAAAATTATCCTGCTTTCAAAAGACAAGGCACTATATTTAGTTACCGAAACTAAAGAGCTCCACAAAAATGTATAATCATATTAGGAGTACATGCAGTTATGGATTAAAATTAAATGTATCGCTGCAGCTGATAATTAACCTACTACCACACTACATGATCCGCTCGATGGAAAAAAAAAACGTTAGGTTTAATTTGTATTCTTATACCAGGCTTCATATTGAGAAAAAAAAATGAAAATAAAATCGAACTAGGGGAGTTTACAAGCATCGAGATATGAATTAAACGAAACACATATTATAAGAAGAATTCTCACACATAGTAAACTCCCTGATTTTCATGTTATCATATAATGATTCCATGAAAATGAAAAAGATAATTTATTAAAACTAATTCTTTATATATTGAAAACAAATTTAATAAATATTTATTTTGTATAATGCCAGACTAAATTTGTAATATAAGGTGATATTCACTTGAGTGTCTTTTCTACAATTATGGTAAAGTTCTCGTTAATTGTATCTTTTTTGTTAATTTTGTTTTGCTTAAATATAACAACAAACTCATTATTTAGATATAGAAATATATTTGGTATAAGTTTCAATAACAGTATATTTCAATCAACTAATGTATTAATTTGATGTGAATACGCAATGTTCATCATTTTAATGGTGTCATTAATAGCTCATTGAATAGACATTACATACGAAAAATATATTTATAATGAAAATAGTATTTAATTGAAGAGTAAGATGCAATATGTATATATATTAAGTTCCAAGATGGTTTCCATAAACTCGATTTCTTAGTTACAATTAATGGATAAATTTACATATATTCCTGTAAAGGATTTTTAAGAAACGATATTTCATTTACACTTGAATGAGGGTGGTTTACTTTGCATTGCTTAATCATGTACATACATATTGCATAAAAGACCAACAAGTGAATAGTATAATTTAAAACACTGCATTTAGTCCATGATCAATATTACCTAAAACGACAAATATCTATATTTAGCTTTTTGTGAATAAATAAAGATCCATATTAAAGCATATCAAATGTGTAAGCATGAATACACCAAGACATGCATACTTTGTCTTCTATTTTCGTACATGAAACAGAATGAAAAAGTACGATAAATCACGAGTTAATTGAACTAGATAAAACGATATTGTATATGATACTTCATATTACCATATACTTATGCATTCAGTCTATATATGAGTGCATTCATATGTTTTTCCACTATCTAACTCACAGCATATAGTTTGTTTATACTACGATTTTACATGTTTGAAACAACTAAATAATCCAAATATGATTTAAACATACATGGATATAGCACTGATGTTCACTATTAAAACAAGACGTATTTGATTGCGTTTGCTAGTACTTGTGCTTGTATTTGATTGACCATGCTTGAAATATGTTTACCTTTTAATTTGCTATATGCTGAGACGACTTAATTTGAGATGATGCCAAAGAAATATTTAAGTATGTGTTTTTTTTGTTATTATTCAATAGAAATGACGTCAGTGAAAATATCACAAAAAGAAAATTTAATGCAAAATACTGAAAAATGTTTAATGCAAAAATGACTTTAAATAATGTCGCAAATATAATCCAGAAAGAAATTTCAATAAAAATGAGCATCCTAAACGCTGTACTCTGTGTGACCACGTCCTTGTCTTCATTGAACGATCGACGTTAGTCAGGAATGTCAGTAAGTGCTCTAAGTCTGACGTTTACTGTCGGTAGTAAGTGATAGCCTCCCGTGCATTTGGTAAAATCAAAGTGTTTCCGATTTTTTGCTTTTATTGTCGTATGATTTTTTTGTCTTAATTTCAAATTTGATGAATTTCATGGAAAACTTTCACATGGTTGAAGGGTTTTGCGTTGATGCAGCTGTGGTAAGGATTAATTAGCTTTAACAGTGAGTCAATAATTCGTCCCTTTCTGACATTATACGTAGTTTTCATGGCATAAGGTTTTGTCTACTTGACTGCCAATTTGACGAAGTAGTTTGACCGCAATTTCTCGTATGTATCTCTGAGTGCGTTCCATCTCTTGTTTTTACTAAGAGGAAATATATATCCATCGAGGTAAAGAGATAGGCTGTCCGTCGCTTATATATCAAACATTTGTTGAAATATTGATAAATGCTGAAATAATGCGATGAATATTGCCGAATACCTAATAGAATTTAAATGAGCTATATCAGAATCAATTAAATGATAAAAGTGAAAAATAAACGTAAATGCTCTTAAGAAATACAATTCAAAGATCATTTTAATGTTAAACCTATGTATCTGTGTTCTTTATAATACAGCATTAAACTTTTTAAAGTGTAATATACTTTTAATGTTCTATCAAATTTATTGCTTGGAGGCAAGTTGAATATAAGAAGATATTGCTATTCTTAGCACAATGGGAATTTAAATATACGATAAATATTGATATATGTGAGAAAATGTACTTCGAAATGAACGAAAATCTTTCTCTGCGATAAAAAATACTTCAATGGCGACGAAAATCTTAGAAACTGTTGGCATAAAGCGATAGTATAAACTAGATTAAATTAATGCTGATTCAAAGGTTTTCTAGTCCTAACATCACAAGTACCTCTTAAAAAGGACTGCTATATTAATACGGCATACTCATTGGATATTTCATTGATCACCATCACTGCAGCTTATCCGATGGTTTGATAAACGTAGCGACGAATTGCGTCTGATAAGGGGAAAACCTATTACACACATATATGTTCTGATGACTCAATACACCTTAATTCCCAGACCGTGTTAACTAAATAATCAATATAAGGGCATATGCTATTTTGTACTCTTAATTTAATCTCACTTTGGTAGAAGTACAGATGAACTCTGTAATACGATCGATGTCCCATTACGGATAGGTTATATATATCCAGTACATTAGTTTGTTCAAAGCTGAAGGTAAAGGACAAATTTTGCCTAGTTGGTAGAAATGTTCTTGATTTAAAAATAAATAATCTTGTACTCCTTGTAAATAGTCACCGTGTAAATCTTCGTATTTCCCCCTAATTTATTGAGTCTGACATGTTGATATTTTGGCGTTCGAAATACTGTATACTGTATCAGTATCATGATTCCATCTTAACAAACAAAGAGACCTCTCCATTGGAAACTCATGATATTTATTTAATGTGAATATTTTGTTGAATGGAAAATACGTTTCATATATTTATAAGACTATACTATATCACCAAGACAGTCACATTGATATTCAATAATGTTCTCATTGTTCTATAGAGAAAATATTGTAGATATTGATGAAATTACAAAGAATATCTACACATAGATGTTGATTATACAATAAATATATGTAATGTGTCTTATTTCATTGCAATTTATTTTGACACATACCATTAATATTTGAAAACACAAAACAACTACATTTATGCACACGAAAATTTCCAAAAATCATAAATGTTACAAACTTTTATAAAAGATAGCAGCAACCATAAAGTCCTTCGGGCCTTGAGATAAATCGTGATCACACACGTTAATGACAGGTAATCACTAACGGTAATCATTCTCGTTTTGTCAGTTATACATAAAACATTAACAAGCTTCTTTTTATTTCGGCTTCAAGATCGTAAAAGCATTGTTTATGTGTAAAGTTCTGAAACATGCAAGGAGGTTGTCTATTATACCAGGCAAATTATGCCAGAAATAACTTGAAAACTTAGATCAAATTTACGTGCATGTATTACGATATATATGACTTTTAATTTTTTATTTATTGTTATAAAGTGTTTCATTCTATGCTGAGTTTTCCTATGAATTTATCTTTGAGACACACAATATTTACGATTTCATCTACAGTACTTGTTTTCTTGGATAAAGATTTATGCTACAAAATGTTGGAGATTTTTAGTATGACAATGTTTATACCTACTGAGTGTTAGTCACAATAGAAAAATTTGTAAAATGGAAAATATTTATGTATATATAGATGTTAAAAACTTCTTGCGGTATTTTCGTGGAAGACGGACGTTTAATCGTTTAAAAAATAAAACTGATTGAATTTTAAGATATTTGTTAAGCCAAATATCAACTCAAGACCGGAAAAAGATTAAATGATATCTACACTAGTTAACGGTACATGCTATACCTAATTGTACATACTTTCTATTTGTGACAAAGATTTCAACAGCCACTTAAGTGAAATAAAAATGAATGAATGGCTATACCGAACTGAGATTAGTTATTTAGATGTATTGATATATCAAATATCAATGTATATATTTTCTTTTTTTTTCCTTTTTTCTTTTTTCATCTTTATTACATTGTAAGTTTAAATCATGTAAAGATACAGAAACTCTATGTTAACTTTAGTGTGTTATGCAACCTGGAGACAAATTAGTGTATTTTTAATCGTTGATCTTGTTTGAGTCACTTTGTCGACTGCGATGTATTTGTATATGAAAAACATAATACAGAAGTCAATGTATAAACGTGATATCGTCATTGTGAAAATATATTTTACCAAACCCATTTTAAAGATATATTTGTATTGGAAGTAGCTTCAATGTAATTCTACGTTTTGATTAATGCATATCTAATTGTTGAGACGTCGTAATGAACACAACTGAGATTCAAAAAGAGTACAAAACAATTCGAATTTGTGAATCGAGGAAAAAACTCTTCACCGCAGAGAAAATGGATAAGTCAGGGAAAGAGAAAGTGATCGCTAATGCAATAATCACAGACATGTTATGCATATGTAATTCATGGTTCCTGCTTCTTTATACTGATATCATATTTTGTATGCCATTAGTTCACACAATTTATGCCATATTAAAAGAATATTATGATGTTATAAAGACATTTATTTGTGGGTATATATATACGTATCATTTAACATGGAAGACGCGCACGTGCATGACGTGGTTAAGGTCGTGTGAAGTCTGAGGTTTTCCGCCGTAAATCACTTTCACATAGAAGTGTTGGCCACATCAATAGCAGGCCGGGAACGGTGAGGAATTTGTAACGACTTTAGAAACGATCATTTGTCATTTGTACGAAGTGCCAGATTTCTGAATTCTTAGACAATGATCTTCGGTGGTTTTAACTAATAGCTAGCCAGTATTAATTACATGTATTCCGCTGCGAGAATATGCAACTGTAATAGAAGACGGTTGGTCATTTGAACATATGCTCATGACAAAATAATAAATATGTAGTTATTAAATGAAAAAAGACCCAAACAAAAATAAAGCATTCCGGTTATTTTTTCTCGTTTGGATAATATTCCTCCAACGTTCACACGTGAAATATAATTAGGATAAATATATTTTGATGCAAATCATTATTCTTTATGATATCAAATCGCGTTTGACACTAATATTTCTTTCATTTAATAACCCATGATATTTCAAAGCATATCTTCTATCAGAATATAAGGATAAGACCTAATATGTTTTTTTTGGCGTGAAATGAAAAAAAATAATAAAAAAAACCCCCAACGTTTTATGGTTATAAATATGGAATGTTACCAAGAGCAAGAGTCTTTAAAATTTTGTCTTTTTTAAATATTCCTATAAATGACACACCCGAGGTTAGTCGTATATGCTACAATTTCTTTCCATGAAAGTTTCTAATCTATCAACGCGATACAAACAAAGACATTTACGCTCTGATATATATTATTTTCTATTTGGCATGAAAATTGATGTTCTAATGTAGTAAAATCCCAAAGAGTTTGTTAAAATGATTATAAATGAATTGTCAGACATTTGGTTCACTGGAGTAGTAAAGCGAACTGCAAATGGCACCAGCATCATTTGTTTCGTATGCTTTCGAAAACGAAGCAATATCAAGATAATCCATGTTTATTTGCAATTAATTACAGTGATAATTATGACAAATTATTAACTAGGAACTCCAAAGTTAAATAGAAATGGCGTCACAAACGATATAATGTTGTACTTCCGAATATAATTACCACGAACATCGCATGTTGGTATTCAATATCAATACAATCTATACATCTAAAATTCAAAGATATCATTATGCCAAACGCCATCCCAGAAGTCTTGGAGTGTTGCAATTATTTATGACATTTGCTTATATGCAATAATGTAGTTGTACAGTGATCTTGAATGTAGCTATATTTACCTATCAAATTGAATATATAGAAAGTGAACAGTTTTTTTGTCAAGCAAGTTGTAACTGCTGAAATAACAACTATATCAAATGCAATATTGATTTATTGAAATGAAAAATGTCCACAGAACAACAGGAACAAAAGAAAAAGAAACAAATATAAAATAATAAATTAATAATAAATGAAAGAAAAAGGAATGAAAACGTAATTCTGTCAAAACAATGTAATTGACCAAATCAATACTTTGTACGGTTAAATAAGATATTTTCATCATAGCTGAACTATACGTATTGTTATAGTAACAAAGTCATGTAATGAGATAGATGTATACACTCTTGTCACAAGTGTTTAAGTGGGTGCATTGAAGTTCTGCATGATAGCATTGTCTTTGCCTTATCACGAAACAGTTTGCTTTGTGTGATTGATGCTTTGTCGGTGTTTATGACGTTATAAAAATCATGCATTAACACAAATGATAAATGATTGAAAAGGCATACTGCAGAAGGTTTAAGCATCTACCACGAGTTTCCATGTCGTAGCAAATTTATAAACATATGCTCTGATCGTTTCTTATTTCCGCAAGCCTCTAAAATATATGACGTATTTTTACGAATCTTGTGTCGAAATAATACTATTTCAATGTTGTTCCTGTATATAATTAGTCATTAATTTTGGCTAATATTCAGCAAACACAACATTGTCGTTGTATGTAATTGTTTGTGTCCATGATGACGTGATAATGTATTACCTGTGAGGTGTCCACAATACTATTTGGGTATGTTGACCGTATACCATGCAGATACCCAATAAAGGCATATTGCATTTAACTAAACACATTCCACTTTTAAATGCTAATCTCACAAAATGACATATCAACTTGCTTTCGAATAGGATGTTATTACAAGTTGAATATTAACTGACCGCTTACAATGAAACGTTAAAGTTAAAGTGCTTCACATTGGTCATATTAAATTCTGGTAATTCCGGTCAATGTTAATTATCTTTCGGTAAAAGAACTCTTGTATTCGTTGTTGTTAATAACAGAGATAAATATACAACGGACCCCCTGATATTTTTCTAGAAAAAAAGTGTTATTCCCGATAGAAGGTCTTATAACATAGCCAGTTGAAGATCAGATTGTGACGTTGTGATGACTACACAGTCACCTTCATTTGATTTTGTCTGAACAAGGTGCCCGTGTAGTCATCGAAACGTCACAGTACTGGTTGTGTTATAAGAACTTCTATTCTATTGACATTACCAGCCTGAAGAAAATGTTTAAAAATACTATTTGGGATACCAACAAATACAAATATTTGAGTCGCAAACGAGATGTTCACCATATTTTTATATAAATGATGATGGACAAAATTGTTTCAAATTACGAAAGTACAAACAGAAAAGTAATTTATAGGGAATAGATAGCGATAAATTCGAATTCTTGATATATTTGTCCATACCGATGCCTAGTTTGTATGCATACGGCAACCACACAATGTTACGAGATTGTAATGATTTGAAATAAATAATGGGTAATGTGTCAGGATAGATATGTAAGGTGACAATTGATGATGCTATAAAGATCACTTTGCGTGTGACCGGTTATTCAACGGGAACGAAATGAACATCATCTCTACAAAATATAAAAGAAAAATATAAGATACTCACGTGATTTTTTTCTTTTCCATTAAGATTTATAGGTTTATCTTGTACTATGAGTCAAACGATTACAATTCAAGAACTACATTAACTTAGTTAAATATCCATAACTTCAATCTAGATTTGCTTCTTACATGGATTCTTCTTCTTTATATTTAGTTTCATATACTGATCTTTACAAAACAGGAAGGACATATCGGCTATGAATCTCTCTGATAAGCACGTTAGCTGTTTTCTTTGTTTTACTTACCTCAGTAATAATGTTCCGACCGTTAGCCCCCTTCTTACGATTGGTAAGTGATACATAATTGAAGGTATGAATTGAATTAATAAATGCCAATACTTATGCAAAATGGATTTTGGCAAAAGTTGTATATTTTCTTTACGGTGTTGTCTACATATTGAGTTCCTTCTTTTTTTGCTGAAAAATACCGTTGTCGTTATCATGAAATATCAATAAAGAAGCCACACAAACATGCAAAACTAAAGCAAAACAAAGCAAAAAAATGAAAGAAAACATTTTGTGAAGAAAGCTCATTTGTTACTTTAATTATCATTTTATTTATTTTGCTGAACTGAAATGAGCTTCTAACATATTTTTTTTTAAATAACCGTCATTATTGCTATATTTGCACTAAAACGCTTAGCCAATGACTTTTTCATACATTGCATGAATATTCATAGCATACACATCACTGTTGTTATCAACACAAGAACAAACCTTCACCGTCCAACTATTTATCGCAGCCCCAGCACCCAGCTTATCGGTCATTTGTCCTTGTAGTACACTGATAACATGTATATCTAATGTTTATTTTACTATACATCAGTTCTCCTAAAATGATTATGGGTTATATCGTAATTTATTGATTCTGAGTTTTACCACTGTATCCGTCTTTATCTGCTTGTTCTCCTCCTGTATCTGTCGTCTGTTGCTGAATTAAATACCTGTATGAATGACCATTGAAGAACATATGCCAGACTATGTGATGTTAACAATGAACCGTTTACTGATAGCCCAAGTATTAATGCACATCTTTATTTCACTAGCCACTTGATATAAACCAATCTTACGCAATAGATAGTGAAAGACGTGTCATTTCATTACTTGTATTGATAAAATGAGTTCGTTCAATCAAATCCAGGTCCTCATGCTGGCCGTGTTTCAGAATTGGATGCTTGTTAAAATGTAGGAAATATTTCACGTCGATATTTGCCGTTGTAACATTGAATAATTAAGTAGAATTCATAAAAACCTGTTAGACAGCATGTATATTTTAAATTTGTTCAGATTACGTACTTACCATTGGCAAGTTAAGTGTGATCAGCAAATCAAGCCAATATTTCTAGAAACGATTGTCTGCAATAATTGATATATCTAGTTGTCGTACACCGCAGTACTTGTACGTCAAGAGATCTTCTAAATTCGTTTACAGTTAGGTCTTTGCAATTCATCGAACAGAACTTTTGAGCAACAAGATATTATTGAATTCTTTCAAAATTGTTTGTTCTTGTTAATTTGTCCATATAGGTTAACTTGTATGTAAATAAGATATTATGTTGAAAGGAGTATTCCACTTTACCATCACTTATCGATTTTGTTGTTGCTGAAAATTAATATTATAACTATGATAATTGATTGACAAAAATACTACATTTGTTGTAAATAATTTAAGATATATTTATATTTTATCGTATCTATTTAAATGTTATGATAATTTATGGCTACTTCCCCTTCATTAACAAATTATATAAACACATATCTTAGACTTCCTTCATTATTTATACGAACTTTGATTGATAAATATGTTTTATATTAGCCTAATTTAACATCAGATAAATGTGCTTGACGAATAAAGTTTTGTTTTTTTCATGATGGCATAAGAAAAGGGTAAGATAATAAGTGAAAATAATGCATTTTATGTTTGAAATCCTATATTTTGTGATATCAAAAATTATTCATTTTATTTGGAATCCCAAATTTTGTAATCTCAAAAACAATACATTTTATATGTTTAGAATAACAGAATGTCTAATCGTTCTTTTCAGTCAGTTATTTTACTAAATTGTGCGATTATCTTTGGTTGAAGCAAATTATCATAGATATTTTAGCTACGTTATAAATAAGTAAATTGTAAGTTTAGATTTATGAATTGCTGGTATTATATGTCTTTCAGTATAGGTACCATTTTAAAATTGATTGCTTATGAGCGTGTTTATCGATTTTACATCATACTGAATAAATACAGCTGATAATTTCTGTTTCAATCAATTATTACTATCAAGGTATTACAATAGTTCGAATCCGATCAATGTAAGAGCAGTCATTCAATATTATGGCAAATTGAAATTTGTATCGACAGTAGTTTAGGACACAAATAAAGGAACATAACTCTGGTTAGTATAGATTCCTGTGAAACTATTTCGCACACATTGATCTGTCGATAAGAGTAACATCAAACGCATTTCTTCAAATTTGAAATAGAAATACAACACTGACAATTCAATATGTATTGCACCAAAAATATGTCATTTTATTCGTCTCACACGACAGCTGTACAAAACAATGCCTGAAATATTGCAAATAGGGACCTACTAGTAAATCTCTCAGGTGATATGTTTGCTTGTGAATAACTAACTATGCAAACATTTTAATATACACATAAACATGCTTTTAAAATGTTTTTTTTTTAGCATTTTTCAAATTTGCAGTATTTCATTTGCATCACATAAATAATAATAGAAAATAATCATTACCTACGTTCAATAAATATGACACTAGTTTGAGCATTTACACACATGAATTATTTATATTTATTTTCTAAGTTTGGGACAAAACACATAGAAAACTAATACGCACTTTCAGTACGTGGCTAAAAACGTCTTATATTCGTAGGAAACAATAATCGGTTACCTCCCTTCCTCTATAGCTTACAATGTGTGGTGAAGGCACATGGCGTATATGACATTTTATCTTAACGATTTGTCTGCCTTTAGAACTAATCCGAGAAATCAATCCTTCTTGTGGTGTAATTAACATAGATAATTTTATCATGTCAATCAGGAAATGTCATTCTAGAGATACATATATATAGAGACATTTGGTACTGATTTTAATCTGATTGAACAGAAAATATACTGAATTTATAATCGATAAATTGTACCGAGCAAAGATCGAAATTGAATATGTCGTTTCAAATATACATGTGTATAAAGTTAATTGCAAAAGGAAGCAAATATGCTAGGAATAGTAATATTTCTATAATTACTATCTGATGGAACAAAATACAGTGAAGACGCCTAAAATAGTTACTTTATTAATGACGGTGTTTTTTTTCAGCCAAGAAGGGAGGTTGCCTTTTGTTTCTCTTAAAATGGTAGTGATAATCACCCGCCATTGAATTTATTAACAGACATCGTCACAGCCTGAGCACCATCTTTACATGTGTGTTATTACGCACCAAGATATAGTTCTAAAATGACTGATTCAGTGGAATGTAGTCTTATAACACACAGACACAAATCAATGGATGACGAGAAGTAATTGAGATATTAGTAAAAATGGATACCTTCACTTTCCTACGGAAGGAAAACAAGTCAAATAAGAAGTACAGACCGCCTTTTCCTGTGAGTAAACATTATGCAAATTATTCACGGGTAACATATGACATATTCATATCATCTTAAACGGATTTAGATAAAAGCAAAATATACGCGGTATAATAATAAAATGACTAGGTCAATAGATAACACATCGCCTGAATAGGATTTTAAGAACATCACAGAGTGTTCAGATAAATACATGATATTAGGCTTCCTACACCATCAGTGTATTTCTTTAGAGTTTTAAACTCGCGAAATTCAATGACATTGCTAACTGCCCAGCTGATCAGACCAATTGTATTGCAAGTTCAACGTGAACTTAGGTATGAGAATAGGACATGTCTTTATAATTTTATGACAATAACACCCACAATAAGTTTTTTTACGTAAACTTCATATCATTTTTCATATTTTGTGAGAAACAACTTTCAATAACACATGAACGATAAATGATAACAATGTAATAATCACACAAAGGGTCGAAGGTCAATATTGAGCCTATGTTGAAATTCAGGAAGCATGCATTGCGTCAAGGGGACTTTTCCAACGTATTTCCAAAAATACCCTGTTTTCAAAGGATACCACTTCCGTTCATTTGAATGAGGAAGTAACGCAGTAAGGTTGTCTTGACAACAATTTAGTTTTGAAGCACTAATCATCGACAGCATGCCAACTTTCTAATAGTTGTCCTTAGGACAAGAAAACAAAACGATTTTTGACGAGTGTAAAAACAAACATAAGAATTTCACAACGAGGTATTTCACAAGTCACGTGGGGCCTTAGTTCTACCGCCCCTCTTGACATAATGTCATTGCCGTCATGCCTAGTCCGTCTATGTTCAATTGACAATTGTCTCTCATTGAATTTTCAAATTGAGCTTCACGCATGCGTTTTTTCTGTTTCATTCTTCTATTTTGAAACCATATTTTTACTTGAGTTTCGTTGAGGCCTAACGAGGCAGCTATTTCTATTCGCCGAGCACGAGTTAAGTATTTATTAAAATGGAATTCCTTCTCCAATTCTGTTAATTGTTTGTTTGTGAAGTTGGTACGGCCCATGTTTGGCTGTTGGGGGGTCGCTGTTGTGACTGCCGTGGTGAAACCAAAGTCCCCCTGTTTAGTAGTCGTCGGCACTGAAACACACAAAAACGATTGATAAGGAAATGAAAATCAACCGTAAGCAATGTTGTTATAGTTATAGATGTTCTGATGTTTAATTTACAATATTCTAAGACACACTTATGTATATATTGTACAAACTATAATACAATAAATCAAGCTAAGCCGGAATTCAAAATGAAATGAGGGAACGTTTAAATTTCCTTTAAATCAGTATGAAAGTATCTAAAATGTTCTTGATTATCAGTAATACCATTCTGTGGTTTAACATTTGTCTTGCTCATCAAATATAATTACTTCCATCAAACTGAATATGTGTCACAATAGTTAGGAACATAAGAAACCATTTTGGATGGGATTAAACAATATCTACTATCACTTTAAATAAATATTCTTCTTTCGGAGATGCTTGTCAATGGTTTTTTAAGTTTATATCGAATTGGCTCGGATAATTAATCATCAATTTAAACGCAAATGAAATGATGACAATAATGTTTACAAAGTATTATATAGTAATATATAGTACAATGTAATGATGTCAATGCTGTATATTAAAGTAGTTTCGTTTCAAACCACACAAAGATAGTTTTGCCCTTATTATTGTCTTATGTTTCCGTATTGAATAATTTGACGGTTTTGTGAATACATCACGGAAGAAATATGAATGTGCATGATTGACAACCATTATGAAAATCAAACAGAATAAAATTTTCAATTTTCGGTATTTGCCAATTCATGTTCCGAGTTACCTCCCTTAGTGTTAAAGGCAATTAATTGTATGTAAATTAAATAAAGTTAATACTTAAAAAAATAAGTTGATATAGCTAAAACCACAAAATGCAACTTAATAATTCAATAATTTCAATATCTGTTAGGTCATAAATTTTAATACCTGGATCGAAAAAGCTCTTAATTAATTCAAATGTTTTTTAATATTTTGTACAATAAACACAGAGGATATATAGAGAATAAAGTCGTATAATCTTATGTAAAAATATAGTGGAAGCACAGTGTGATGTCAGCACTGGTTTGTTCGTGTAAGAGAAGCAGTCTCTTCGTATGATCACGTACTGTTGAATAACAACCTGTGGTTCTTATGACACATCTACATGGTGTATATCCGAACTGATCAAAGGATTAGTATTCAATAAAATCACCCAACTCAATAAATATACTCCTCCGCCCAAAAGGTTTCAAATATGTGTGGCTTTTATTCATGATTGAAATAAACCAGTCTCTTGTTAAGCGAAGTGAATGTTTCAATAAGGTTTGTTTAGGAAAAACGATTAGTATTCCAGCACTTGACATTTATTCGATAACTTGCGGATCCTGGATGTTTGATCTCCATATAGCCTAAGGGACATTAAACTTCTAAACGTAATAGTGTATTTGATCCAATCAAACTCTGCTTCAATTATTATCTTTAAACATTATATTACGTTATATATGTTTAAGACTAAGGTTTACTAAGATCGGTGTTCAATAAACCAATTTGCAGTTTTAAATCCCCAAGGGAGTATATGACTATTATGTTATTTGATTTTGAACAGCCACCAATTATAACATACGGTTTTTTTAGCCTCAAGATATAACCAATTTTTCATATTCGCTTCATCATCACAGCCTCGCCCTGATCAGTGGGAGAGCTATAGACCATGTTATTTTTACTTTATTACACGTAATTTACACTGCCGACATCAAAGCCTTTGTTTCTACTGATACATCTTTGTTAGCATTCAAACACACCATTGACTGGCATATTTGACATAAAACGTATATATCATGAATATATGATACAACCACACCTTCTAGATATAAACTATATGTAATATCGTTAAACAGTTTTCCATATAAGGAATGGAATCATGTATATCCACTTGCAGTGTATCATTATATTGTAATTAAATGATAAAATATGAAACATGACTAAATTCCGATATTTATTGTTCTTCTTGTTTTTGATTGCATGGCGATGTAAAAGTCGTTTGAGACCATTCGACAACACAAGTGGCTTTAATTTCGTGATATTCTTTTAACTAAAGACCTAGCTGTGATGATTGTTTATAATTTTAATTGATGTTATACTTAAAATCGTCGACAAATTCGATGATATTTCATTTCTAATAAAGATGTTCATATCATGTGAAAACTCACCAACTGATGTTTGAAGTTAAACACAACGTGTTCTTGAGTAAAACAAATAGTCCCTATCAGTAAAATGTTTAAGTTTTAGTCATACAAATGTTTAAGTTTTAGTCATACAAATGTTTAAGTTTTAGTCATACAAATGTTTAAGTTTTAGTCATACAAATGTTTAAGTTTTAGTCATACAAATGTTTAAGTTTTAGTCATATAAATGTTTAAGTTTTAGTCATACAAATGTTTAAGTTTTAGTCATACAAATGTTTAAGTACAACGAAAACAAATAACGCGGTGATATATTATAACATTCTTGCTTGATTATGTATCCGATCAATACGTAAGTATTATCTGTGACGTCCGATACACATGATTGATAATGGATTTTTTTGTCTGTTACAGAAATCGACCTAAAATGTGGTCTCCACTTTATGCTCACCCCAAAAGTAATGTTTACAGAAAATTCGATCTGAACAATTGCTACTACAATTTTTTCCCAGCATATTCGTAATTCATACTTCTTAAGAGTTTGCCGTTTAATTAGACGATAGACACCGATTTATTTTCGGACTGATTCGAGTAAATGATTCATAACGCTATAAAATAGTTTGTTAAATTATATCGAAATATATATAGATATATATTGTAGAAAGTATATCATTATTCCCACTATTCTGTGATATTGGAAAGCTGTACATACACCTGATCAATAACGTATCGGATTCCTAATACTATTTTATACAATCATATTCTGTTGCTAAACATGCTTTTCCAGACAGAGAAATTGAAATTACATTACCATTCATGCAATAAAAAAGAGCAATCATTGCATTTATTCCATGTCAGATGGTAACGCGGACGTATTTTACTACGGTGAAAGCCATGATTGTTGGAAAATATAGTCATAATTAACTTAATTTAAAATGAAACAATTGATCCGATACCTTCCAGGTTTGTAGTAGCTATCATATTTTTGTCGTCATAATAATGTCAAAGAATATATTGGCACTGGCATTCATAACAGATGTAAATGCAACTTGATTTGACTACAGAGCGGCAGTCATATGGATGATAAGTATGTCACTTGATTAAACACAGATAGAATTAGTGGAAAATATATTTAACTTCAGCTGCTTAACACACGTTAGATAACTCAAGATATTGGCACTGGCATTCATATGAGGTGTTATTGCCATCTGATCTGGCTTCAGAGTTGTAAGGTCATGATTGATAAACATAGAAAAAGTATAACAGAAACAACAGTGGAAAAATATTTAAATTTAGCTACTCGATGTCCGTTAACGAGAGTGTTTAGCCCCTATTTGCTGTATCGTGAACCGTATCATATTAACGATGATATTTAACCAGCTGCTACATTGTCCCCTATGCATATGACCTCTAACAATTTTGCTCCAAATGTTACATTCATTACAGGATATTTTTCAAAATAGTACATCGTGGCGATAATTATATGATATCCATCAATGACAACAAGGCAATTTGAACGACCGTCCATTTCTAGTTGTAAGATTGCACACCAAGCGAAAAACTTCGTTAAATAACACAATTGCAAGAGCATGGATAAACATAACTTGTGTTATATTTATATGTATGTACCAACCGACATATGATTTATTGAAACTCATATAAATACGTATTTGTGTTACATATCGGAATGAAGAAAACGCATTGCTTTTTGAATAGAAATATCAATTTTTGCCTTTATGATATATTTTAGGCCAATACAAGAAACAGATTAAATACTGTAATCTGACATAAATGATTAAATTATGGTCTACAACCTGCAATTGTTATGCACAAGGGAATGCAGATTTGACAATTTTGAGTTAGATCTAGAAATAATTATATCCTGATAACGTTGCAAATGTCTGAAAATATGAAGTTTAAATTATGCTTCCAAGGTTTCTTCTATTTATTTTGCAAAATAATTTCGACTTGTTTGTCTTTTGGATTGACATTGGAGACCAAAAGGAGAGGATCAAGACGGACAGGTGGAGTTTATTTTCAGAACATTTTTGTGTGATCTGGTCTTGTGGGCAAGAAACAAGGCGCCTCTTTGAGAGACATATGTCAAAAAGTGAACAAAATCGAATTAGTTTAATCAAGAATGGAAAATTCCTTAAAGACCCGAAATGTCAAAATTGCAGAGGCAGTTCTCGAACTTGCAGTCGTAATGAACCCAATACAGCTCCTCTCACATATCGCTGGGTCTCCCTGGCAGGAACGCTGAGACTCCCGGGAGTTCCACTGTCGACAATTTTGCTACTCTGGTACCAATTGGCTGTGACATGCCGAGATTTTGTGACAGGGGCCGAGGAAGTGGGCTGGGGACTAACAAGGCGATCTTTGCAAAATTCACCTGCCGTTAGACCAGTGAGATCTCAGACAGACCAATTAGGGTACAGAGACAAGAGGCGGGTAGAGGGTGACACATGGGAGATAAACTAAGAAAATAATGAAGATATAGAGAATAGAAAAAAAACCGAAAAAGTAAATATTCACAAAGAGAAATAGTTATAACAGAAAAACCAATGGTATTTGTTTTAAGATAAGAAGAATTTTGTTTTGTAACCAATTCGGTTATACCGATCTAGTACAATGTAAATAAAGAATAAAATGAACATCATTCTAATCGTAAACAACAAATTTAGAAAATATGGCTTTAAAATATGTTTGTTTTTCAAATCTTTTTTTAACACGTGTGGATTATTGTTCACAGAGGCTACCTCATTCAGGACAAGACAGGCTTTTTTGCTTCCTAAGGGATGAATGGCCTGTCCATGAATTTATTTTTATTTTCATAGCAGATGTATCCGCACAATTCTCCGAGTACTTTATCACAAAGTTGAGCGACAGGGGTTAAACAAGGTCATTATCATTATAGTAACAATCTGAAGCTTTTAGAGAATTTAAAAATCTCTTTGACCGGAAACTACTAATTTTGCTGTTCATGAAATATTAAAATCCGGTCGGATATTCGAAAGGGGATCACGCTCTGACAGCACATGATTAATGTGATTTTCATATACAGTTGAATGTCGTGCGGATCTGCAAGCCAAACAGATACCGAATGAGATATTCTGATTAAATTCGTGAATAATGAACCTTCTAAAACGACACAATTATACTGTCCGTTCCTCTTTTCATGAACAAGGTTTCGGGACGATACTGGACACTGGTTTAGATAATAATGAAAATGAATGAAGAAACATCACACAATCGATTTAGATATTTCTAAAAATAACCCATAAGTAATTAAGGAGACATCAATTTATATTTTCTTTGATATAAGCACAGTTCTACTTTTATCCAATGCTTTCCATTAAACTTTTGTTTTGATATTTGGGTAATATTCCTCTACCGCTCCATTAAAATATTTATTTGGATCAATTATGATGCTCCTAATTTGCTCGTGCTTTAGGCCACTAACATATCTTACGAGTCCAAGAAAAATGAAACAGTTGTATGTGTTAGTTTATGTCTTTATTCAGTATACTGTGTACATTTTACTAAACTGATATCTATTCGTACTAGTCACGTGTGAGATTTATTTCGTTATACTAGTTATCTATTAGCTAACATTTACTAGATAAGACAGGAGAAACAACAGTGGGATTGACCATAAGTTTTTATAACTTACTAAGCCCCAACGAAATAGTAGTAGCGTATTGATCAATTTCATATTATCCTACAACAACTAAATATATATAACTGATATATTTATAAATTGCATGTCATTCTATAATAATTTTAGTTTCACATATATAGCTGGTTAATGTATACTCATCAATTGGAAATTGTCCTACAACAATCATATTTATATATTCATTAACTGCATATTTTTCTATAACAATTAATGTTGTTACTTATATATGTAAATAAATATATAACTGGTATATATTCATTAGCTGCATATTATTCTATAATAACTATACTTTAACTTTTATATATGTAACTGATATATATTCAGTTGTTGCATATTATTCTATAAGAACTTTATTTGTACACATATGAATAGTTAATGTATACCAATTAATTGGATATTATCCTACAACAATTATGTATGTATTTTTTCAATGATACCAAAATCCGATACATACGATCTCGTGCGACAACTTCACAAACCCACAGATAACCCACATATTGATTTATATAATGTTCAATCATGCCGATCATGTAAACGATTTGAAAGATAAAAAAACAAATTATATAGTCAAACTTCGCTTATTAGATAAATGATTAAGAAACATTTCGTATGCAACAATGAAACCAAATTAGTGTTAGAATATTCATTAGTTTTCTTTTGGTATGTTATAGCCTTTATAAATAACACAAATAGAAAGTGTTTTTCTGTTTAGCATGAAATAACAAATTATTCTAAATGGTTTGAATATATTATACGAACTTGTATTAACATGCATCATGACTCGAAATTTAATTAGATAGTATCATTCAAATTTTAGGAAGCCTACATATTAAGATGAAGCGAGGGGTACGATACTCATCATTGTACAATATTAACTTTATAATCTATGTGTGACTACCTTACGTTTCCGCAAGGCACTGAGGTATTCGTAGCTGTTGATAAAACGAAAAACATTACAAAAGTTAATTTGACAGTACAGAATTTGGTATTGTAAGGGTTTAAAAGGCGCCATGTTGAAGTGAAGACAGTATCAGATGCTAATTATAATAGCCTTAGTTTCATTATAAAATATATTGTACCTTTGAAAACGTGACAATTTTAACAATTTTTTCATTTTTGATTTTCAGCTTCTGGAAATAAGTTTTCGTTTTACTTATATCATATGGCAATATGCTGCTGTTAATCAAATTGTGTTGACGATTCGGGAATATTGACGCCCTAATAAAGAAAATCATTCATCATCTTTCACTATTTTGATTTATTTTATACATTTACAGATATTATGAAGAGAGAGTGGAACATATAGTAAACTTATTTCCACGCTCCATGTGCTAGACAGGTGGAGCATACTTGATACGGTTGAATGAATACATGGTTGATCATTTATCGGTATCATCCTGGACGAAATTTGATATTGAAAGTATGACAGTGACGGGAGAGGAATAAAATTTACAAAATCGGGTCGTAAAAGCTATATCTTGAATGTAGATTTCACTGATATAGTCAACCCGACGCATCTATTTGATAATGTAAAATAAAAAATAGTTTGCTTGATATAGACGCCGAAATAGACATGTATTGAGTGGAAGGGAGACATACGCGTCACCGCGACAACAGTTTATTAAAAGTTATATTATCAAAATTTCAGAAAGTGAAGATTATAAATTCATATATGACGGGGGAACTTCTGAGGCCATAAATCAAAAATTGATAAAAGAGAGGAGTAGACTTTGATAATATTTTGAATAGTCCATATGGTATCACAATGATTTGGCACACTTTGTAATCGTACATGATAATTACGTTTTATCATAAAATTTAGTCAAAAAGAAATTGTAAGCATCTTACTTCAAAGTAAATAAAGCCATGTGTGTCTATTGTACAATCTGTAGTGATAACTAGTATACAATTTTACCTGTTCATATAGAAGAACTTATCTTATATATTTCCACCGCCTATTACACAAGTTACAAACAGAAACACATACCAGCCTCGTATCTCCCTGTGGCTGGTACAAGAAGATATCTGTTCCCAGGAAAATAAGATTATCAGTAAGCATCAGCTGCTTTGAGAAATCCTACACAAGTCGTTACATTAGTATGCATCTTTGTAACATGATTCTGTAAAGTATGACTTATTGGACAGCACATGAAGCCATTTTATTCACTCGTTTTATACGAGAGCAAACACTTTGAAAAATGTTATCGCAACACGACACATTTATAATGAACAACTTAAAAGAGGTATTATGATGATCCTGAAGAAATGAATTATGATATTTTCACTGCATGTACAGATCACTTTAGCAAAAAGAACAGGTTTAGAGTACACTTGGTTTTATCCCTGTCACGATACACTGTTAAATCTTTCATATTAAATATTTATGGTGTTTATGTATTCAATAGTTACATGTGTGTTCATTACTTATCAGTATATAAATCAGTATATTAAATATCTAATAGTAGTTATCACATATTCATCTTAATATTTTAAATAATTTTAATATTTTCACAATTTCATTTTTCTCTTGAGAAAAACAAATTAAAAGATAAATTCAAATGATGAGAATTTTACATACGGACTATTCATGTTCTAATAACACAATTTTAAGATTCCAATACAGAAAAACCCGTAAAACCAGTATTGTTTAGATAAAAACAAACCGTTAAATCATACAAGTTATCTTTATTACAAAGATCGAATTTCCAGAGCATGAGAACTGTCGGAAACAGCGGTCTATAAGATTTATGGTTCAAACACGGACAGTTCCAAAGAAAAGATTAACAACGAGTAAAGTGATTTTAAATGTGACGAGCTGAACAGGTCTTCTGTAGAGATGATATTACTGAATATGCCAGAGGAGACTTTCTCTAGAGAGCTGAAAGTTGTGTATATTGATAAATGAATACCCTGCTGACTTGTAAGATAAGTAACGAAACACGATGAAAATAATTCAAACATCAAGTAGGGCATCACGTCAAACAGATACAGAAATATCATATCGGACAGAACTAACTATTGTCCGTGATGATCTCAAGACAAATTACCCACTAGAGTTCGCGTACTAACCGTACAAATCACCAATACTGACACCCTATGTTCCAAAAGAAAAATCAGCGCCATACAGAAATATTATACGTCCTCTATTATTTTTCTTACAAGTTTTCAAAAGCTTGTACATGGTTAGTGGTTTTAATTTCACGTTAATTGCAAATGTAGAATTTTATCCGGTGAAATTTAATTTTAGGCTGTCGGTGTCAACCCCACGAGATAACACACAAGTACCACGGTCGTGCAAAGACCGACGGAGGTGTGATGTCCGATAATCATTAATCAAAAATGAGCTTTTTTTGACAACAGCATTTTTAAAACCGGGTTTTCAAATGTTGAAATTATTCATCTCGGGAAGTTTCAATTCTATTGACATTTTCTCCTGAGATGGAAATCTTTTGCAAATAAGTGTTAAAATTCTGCAGCGAGAAATAATGAATCAATTTTTTTAATATCATAGAATTATTTATTTAACTTGACCTTTCGTCCGATTGAAAGCAGTCTAATGTCAAAAATGTGAGAATGGATGAAGTGATTGGGAGACCCGTTTCTTTGTGGACCCCATATTTACCCTCACATTGCGAGGGTGTTAGTGACAGTTTTCATGTCCCTGAGCGACCTTTTTGTTACGTTGGATATCCCGCGAGGACCGCTTGAGACATGATAAATAGATGATGGGGTAGAGGTGAAAATGAACGATTTACGAGATTAGAAAAATAAATGGCAATTCTCACAGGAGACTTTAAACGACAAAAATAATTCAATATTTGCAATTAGGAAACCACACCTCTAAAATCAAGTTATATTATTTATCGGAGAATTATTTCATTTTCTCTTCTTTTGGATTGCTATCTGATAAAAATGAAACTGTTTTGAAATCGGAGCTGCGGCTGGAGCTGGAGATAAACGTTGTCATTGTAAAGCAATTAATAAAATATGATTTCTGTCGTAGTTAGCACAATAAATTGTAAGCAAATATGACCTAATGCGATACACTCATGTACAACAAAATCTATACAGAAATTGCAAACATATTTGTACAATTATTTCATATTCCTAAAATAAAAAGTCACACATTTTGGAAGAGAAAGAAAAAGAAAAAACAAACAGGATTTACCATATCCGTATTCATTAGAACACACTGTAGCAAACGTAAAACGTAAAAAGAATGTGTTTCATTAAAGATTGTAGTATTTTGAAGTGATTCTGAGACGTTTGGTTTTTTTTATATATATATATCGTGATGTGTTGGAGCGGTCCATGTTGTATCGGAAATGAATTTCTCCTGGAATCATCATAAGCGTAGTAATTAAAGCATCAGGATGTTTACATTTAAGTTGCCATCAATTTTCATTTAAAAAGTGTTCTTTCATGATTATCAAATGTCTGTGTCAATACAAGTTAGAGTGAGATCATAATTTGTTTCTTTTATGACAACTATGAAAAAAGAGGAAAATGGAGAAATATTAATTGCTTATCCGTAACACAATTATATCATGTAAACTTAATTGGTAATTTGACTTCCGTTCATATGATGATTCTTTTACTTCACTTAAAAGGATTATGAAAAATTGTAAATGCTCATCTCATCAAAATTGCCGTAACATAAATTAACCTCCAACGTGTTGGAAAGCCATCTCATTAATTTTTCACATAATTCACAATACAGAATATCTGTTTTCGTAATATATTACAAGAAATCAAGATGTCCATTTTTTATCGAAGGAAAGAATTAGCCGTTACACCTATGACAACATAATAATTACATGACCAAAACCAATATTTGTTCTATGACTTGGTTGTAAATAGTACGTCTGGTGTTAAACCCATGAAACGCGGTGTTACAAGCTGGCAATTAAGGACCGAGTTATCCGGCAAGCGGGCAAGTAATAGTAATATTAAGTCGGATTTAATTAATATAATTGAAAAATATCCACTTTTCTCTTGTGAAATCTAAAACACTATGCCACAAAATCCTCTGAATGGGCGATATTTCTGGCAAAGCTACGTGGAAATCTAACCGGCGAGATTCATGATTAAGGGGACAAAAAAGAATTTTCTCCGCGCAAATGAAATCATGGTCATTCATCATAGTTACTGTCACGGCAGGACCACATCTCTGACATGTCCTGAGTACATGGTTTTCTCCTCACATTGTCTCCTAAACAACATCAGGACCATGCATACTTTGATACCAGTCTCCACACACAATCCCGACCATGTAGTACAAAAAACAAACGATATCGTTGTTGTCTAAGAGTCGTGTACATTCAAAACCACAGACAAACGACAAGGGGGTGATACTGTAAACCAGAATGATTAAGGTTATCTCGGTTTACGAATGGAAATCTAAATAATTACACGTAGAAAAGAAGCATTTCATGCCTTTTAACTTTTATGTGTAATTTGTTTCCGACATGTTGGAAAATTCACATAATAGATTTTCAAAATAGCATGAAAACGACAACTTATTCTTAAATAGACATTGTAATATATTTTATGAAGAAAACTACCTCGAGAAGATTCGTGCGTCGGCCTATCACGTGAACGATAGTCTGACAATCAGATATAAATAAAGCGGTTGAAAACTATTCAATACCTGTTACAACATTGCTCGTTAAGTCGATTTCCTAATCTACATATTAATTAGAACACCATTTTCTAGAGATATTTACCAAAAACACAGACTACATTTTAAAAGAATGCTGCGTTCGTTCGTCTCTTAAAGTATGCAACAAAAATAGCTTTTCAGACACCATAATCTAAGATGAGAACAGACTACATTTTCGAGAAACATTTAACTCGAATGTAATATTTAAATGCAATGAAGAATCATATATGAAGATGCCTAAGTTTACATTGAAAAGGACATTAACAACTGTAATATATAACATTGTTAATACGTGGCATGGCCTGAGGGAGGATATGTGTGCTGTAACTGCCAAAATTAATGCCAGCATTAGTTGTAATCGGTGTTTTAGCCCCTCAGTTGTAATGAACATGAGGGCCTTGACAGGTCCGTCACAACAGGTGAGAGGGACAGACAGGTAAACAATGGTGATCAATATGACACTTACACAGGTACACAGGCACAATGGCGACAGTATATATTGCCTTACGCTTCATTAGTTAAGTAAATACAAAACATGTTGTCAGGATGGCATGAGCGGTTTGATCATGATTTCGTTGAAACAGAAAAAGCACAGGAAAAAAGTTCTACATTTTTTTATGTCTTTAGTGTACCAGAAAAGGTGAAAAATGTAAACAATCCACAGATATATGACAAGACAGATGTCTTCATATTACAAGAATCGTCCATGTCAAATTCCGTGTTATCACATATGAACTCTGTTTCCAGTTTTATCATTTTTTAAAGATTTCACTCATCACACAAATCAAACAAAAAATTCCTCCTGAAATCATTTTGTATTATGCGAGTTGCTCTTTGAATTGGAAAGATAACCGAATAATACATTCAGACGTTTACTCTTTCGGAACACCTGTTCTTTAGATACTTGTACTTTTTCAGGAGTCTCCGAAGAAATCTTTCATTTGCTATATCATGCTCTAGATGAATTGAATTTGAGTTTGCATTATGGTTTTGTTTACTTTTCGGTTTTTTCATTGTTTTTTTATCGTGACGTCATAGCGTTGGTCGTGACCGATTAATATTTGATGGTGACAAGTAAAATAATTCATTGTCCAAATTTACAGAACTGATTTTATTTATTATTGACAATATATATAGAATCGAATTCTGCGACATCCTTATGGTTTGTAAATGTATCAGCTAATATGCCTCTTGTACATCTACAGTGTATAGGCATATATCATATTGAAAGCTCACAATTAATTGGATTTTGATTTATAGATCAATTTACATCCGCCTCTGATGTAAAAATAGTATTTAATAATAAAACAATGACAGAAACTGATCAATCAATAGCCCATGTTTTTGCTGTTTCTGATGTCAACGAACCGTCTTAGTGGACACGTTATCGAATGTATGTTAAAGAAAATCCTTTATAACTTTATTTGTAAAACAAAATTTTTTCACCAAAAACTTCTGCGAAAACGATATCAAATAAGTGACCTACAACACTATGTCGAGGAAGTAAGATAAAAGACAAAAACCCGGGTAGAAGGTTAGGGACCTACTACTTCTATGTTCCCACTCTTAAGTCATGAGCTTGAGGCTAATAATTGTATTTCCTGAGTGAGTGACATTTTCAAACATCTGCATTTATAAGTGTACCTTTCACGAAACTATCTTATACCTTCCAACCAAAGAATGTGCCGCTAGAATTGCATTATGTCCTTTTTCAGACGAAATTAAATAGTGTTATAGAATAAGACCTTCAAAAACGGCTGGACAGAAAGAAGTGAAACATTTCTTTACATCCTACATTGTGTTGAGATTGACACTCGTCTCTGTGTCTTTGAATGCTCACAAAATTACGGCGTGTGAACTGACAGCTCATAGATGCGCGGCTCGGAAGACCATCCATCATGCGGACAAGCGCGTACGGGAACCATAATCATCGTCTTCTCACTTAGCGGGAATCAGAACTATATCTTCCTGTCGTAACAACTTTGTCTGCGGAAACGGTAAAAGGGCGGAAGTAGCATGCCGGTTTGCGTGTTGGGGAGGTCTTTCACTTAGAAGTTCTAGCAAAATTATTTCAGTTATTGAGAAATGAGTTTGAAATATTTTTATTCGAAGATGAATCATATTCATAGATCTGACATTTCTTGTAAAAAATATTGTTGACATGTTTAGGGAACACAGTATCGGTGTTAACACAACATATAGCATTTATTCTATAGATATTTTGAAAATTTTCAAATATTGAATATATATCAAACAATATATTTATTTTTTTTTCAATTAATCCATGTTGTAGTATTAAATTATCTTCATGCCGCAATATTGTAGGTTGCAAAGAAATGAAAGTGAATCACAAATTTGCCTTTTCCTTATTAAAGAATGATTTTTATAATCGTGTTAAAGAATAGGAAGTTGATTATTTAAAGGTGATTAACTTGGATCAGCGGGATATAAAGAATTATATTTCCTTCGTGCGTGTTTTAATTAACTCTTTAGCTAATTCACCTGTAAACTCTTCATGAGACCTACTCCAACGTCATCCTGTAACAATATATGCTATAGAAATAACTCAGTATAGGATAATAAACAGGTATTTTCTTAGGAAACATTCTCTAACAGCGATCTTAAGGCCGACACGTTCACAACGGCATGAAATGAGATCGATTTCAATGAAAATAGTGTTTACTTTGTATAATACCAGTGGCCTTAATTTTACTGCACGTGCGTATGAGCGCTAATGATTTCACAGAACGTGCGAGTCTTGTTAATTCGCATATGTCAAAGTCGGTGAACACTTGATGGTTTAGATTGTGCAGAAAGCATTATATGTGTTGTATACAATATTCAGTATATGCCGCTTGAAATGTTTCGGCTACAATGCTGAAATGCTGGGTGCCATATTGCCTTAACCAGACGCCATTCCTGCTAGTCTCTGATCTAATGAATTCCTGATCCAAGTATATTCATTCGAGAAAGCATTGTATATAAACTGTCGATGTTTTATTATTAAATCATTTCGCTTGGCTTGAAGCGTATTCTTTTATTTCTTTTTGCCGAGCCCGTCTGTTGTGGTGTTGGCATTTGAAAACTACGAAGCATTATGATTGAAGACTAGTATGCTGGATTCCTCTACACGCAATCTGTGGAACATACCAGTTGGCTGTTCAGGATAGAAGTTGACACGCCATGTCACATCTTCTGTGTTTAAGATAACAATATGCAGAAAACAAGGATTCCGCCATGGTTACAAAGCGTCCAAATAAAATTACGTTTGTAAATTAAACACAATATTAGTAAATCTTCAAAAAAATTGTAAGAATTGGCACTGACAATTTTCCCGCGGTTGCAGTCTTGTAAACCACGTCTGCTCCAGTAAATAGCGCCATCTATCACTCCCCTTGACAAAGACGATTACCATCAACGCAAGGCAGGCTTCCACTACTGTCGATCTACTGGGTGTCTTGGTTGAAACAATTATCAATAGAAATTGTATTAGAATTGTGTATCGAGCTACTTATTTGACTGAAGTCTCAACAATCCACATTATTCAATGTTATCCAAAAAATCTTAACAAAAAGCAGACTTTTATCAAAAACGTACTTAACAAAATTGAAACAGATGTATAGATGTAAGCGGTTTATATAGCGTCGATGTGAACTGATGTATCTTGGTTTGTTTTATTCAATCTTTCATATTAAATTCCAGTCGTGTAAAGTCGTTACTACTACTTTACGATTGTTTGACCAGTTGTTGTAATTTAAATAAACTTGAAATAAAAACAAAAAAAAGTTTTGTGGATATTTAAAGACTATCTTATATATTCTTGTATTAAATGTATTAATGAACACGAATTAATTCGCCAATTCTAACGTAGCACATATCAATCCTACATGAATATCACATTTGACATTTTCAGCATTTGGTGATAATTGGCAAGTCCGTTAAAGTAAGAAAATGACAAGAATAGACAACGTGTAGTTGAAATATATTTATGGGCACATTTAAGTTAGAGAACGATTCTAACACGAAGACCAAAATGAGTTATGGAATTCTACCCATATCTGTCTGTGGCACGTCTAAGTCCTGGGGAGTAAAGCATAAATATACAGTAAGCCTATCAATATACCCATAGTACGTGTACATAGCACAGCGATAAAGAAGATATGCACGTGTAACTTGTGTTTTAGGGAGACATTTTAATTTACTGTTTATATATCTGTAGTGCTGAGGGGCTTTTACCTACTGCGTGTCGACATACATCATCCACTCCACGTTGTTGCATATCGTCATAAACCGTTCATGCTAATCACAAACCTACTGATGTGCACAAGAAAAAGCTCCGTTTTCATTTGAAATCCAAATATTACTATCCATGTTCTCTTGTTTAAAAGGTCATAGGAAATACATAAAACCTAAAGACTGTAGACACGAGACATTAACACACAGAAGTGCAAGCATTCTGGGTTATGCAATAAACACACCATTTCTTCAGTACTGTTCACTTGAGAGAAGACTCGTTTGAAGCAATGGTATGGTATGTATAACGGGGATCACGTTTGCTGGTACCTGGAAAACATCTGTGTTCTGTTCCTTGTCATATAACACTACTCACAGATAAAATACAGTTATTCAATGTGCATTTGCCTCCATGAAATGTAATTGATATCTTTCTAATTTCGTAATATGACATGCGTTTTGATCACTTGTCTCTGATCGATATGTATGAGACAAGGTTAGTTTTAAATGTCACTCAAACATCACTGAATGCAATCGAAATATATTTATTAAAACTTTTAAGTTTTATGTGTTTTTGTTCATTGTATAAGAAACTATTTAGTTACATTAAAACATTCTCCGGTACAATATAAATCTACCATGTCGTTACAAAACTTTGGAAGATTATCTCACCGTTACGTGTAGAAGACAAACATAGTCGATAAAAAAGAACATCAAGCTATGAAAAAGTGTATGATCTATTAGATTATATTTCTTAAAAAGTGGGAAAATTGTTTTGAATTATATTCGGTAGTTCATCTGTTTTTCAACGAAGGTATACATTCACAACTGTATATGATATATTCGAATGGTCAATGCTATGAAAATATTTACTGACCTCCTGTTTGTTATCGCTTATACACAACAAATGGGTTCAACAAACTGGACTGAACTGACCCTTGGCGAGGATTAGGAGAGGCGGTACACCTGTCACTTCAAGTAGCAACAAACACTCTGTCAAACCACCAACTAAATATTTCCGGGTTCTACGATTGACAGGTGAAATATTCGTCGTCTGCTATCTTCCGAAGCGAGTGGAATGACGTCAGACGTATATAGACATTGATATAAGTATAGGTGATATGAAAATTAGAAAGAGTGATATTATGCTAGCTTTAGAAAATGATCGGTATGCAGTATCGAGTTGTGAATCACGTCTCGCTACATCAAACGAATTATTGGAAGCAATCGACCTGTATGACCCCCATCCTACTCGTTTCTTGTACATATATTGTAAAGCGTCATCACTGATTTACTGCTTACATACAGGTATGATATGGTATCAATTCAAAATATATTGTTGTTAATTTCGTGTAGCAGGAATTGTATGAATATAACTAGCATAGTTCACTCTTTTCAGGGATTTTAACAGCTTCGATAAATTCAAACTTTATTTTTAAAGTATTTTAGTATAGTCTTTGATGACAAGTAGATAATGTCGAATCTTGATTTACTATTCCACTTGATCTCTATCTATCAATATTCATTGTACTTGCAGTGAAAAGTACCTGTCATGAATCGGCAATATTATCATTAGATAAAAATATTAACCGCATTCATTTTTTGACTTTTAATCTGTATTACTAGATGTAATCATTAAGCGTAATTTGTGGAAGACCGTGATGGTATGTTTGATATTATAGAATATAGTGTAGATGCAATTTATGAACTACTGTGCGTGATATACAGAACACTTTAAATGTGGGTCATGTGAAGAAAGCTGAAATTCTATGTAAGTTTAACTTGTGTAATAGTATGTAAATGTGATTTGATGAATACTGTGGAAATGTGATGTGTGGAATGCGATTTATCGAAAACTGTGTCAGTATGTGTTATATAAAGAAAACCTAAAAATACTGTGTATAATTTAAGGAATATTGTGTTATAGTAATTTAAGGAATATTGTGTTATTATAATTTGGGGAATACTGTGTGTGATTTGAGGAATACTGTGTGTGATTTGAGAAATACTGTGTGTGATTTGAGGAATACTGTGTTATTGTAATTTGAGGATTACTGTTTTATTGTAAATTGAGAATATTGTGTTATTGTAATTTGAGGAATACTATGTCACTGTAATTTGAGCAATATTGTGTTATAGTAATTTGAGGATAATTGTGTTATTGTAATTCGGGGAATATTGTGTTATAGTAATTTGAGGAATATTGTGTTGTTGTAATTTGGGGAATACTGTGTGTGATTTGAGGAATACTGTGTTATTGTAAAGCGCGGAATATTGTGTTATTGTAATTTGAGGAATACTATGTCACTGTAATTTGAGCAATATTGTGTTATTGTTATTTGAGAAATATTGTGTTATTGTTATTTGAGAAATATTGTGTTATTGTAATTTGAGGATTATTGTGTTATTGTAATTCGAGGAATACAGTGTGTGATTTGAGGAATACTATGCTATTGTAAGTTAAGGGATACTGTGTGTTATTTGAGGAATACTATGTTATTGTAATTCGAGGAATACTGTGTGTGATTTGAGAAATACTGTGTGTGATACTGTGTTATTGTAATTTGAGGAATATTGTGTAAGTGTGATTTGAGGATATACTGTGGTATTGTAATTTGAGGAATACTGTGTAAGTGTGATTTGTGGAAAACTTTGTAAGTGTAATTAGAGGCTACTGTGTTATTGTAACATAGGCCATTGTGTATACATGTATTAGAGTTTACAAGATTATTTTAAAATACAATAATAAACATCGTTCACTTATCAGTAAAAATAAATAAACAATATATTAACTATTTAATAAAACAATTGATAACATCATATATATTGGTATAGTTGTACTAACAAAAGGAATAGACAAGCAGAACTGATCAAGGCCAACGATTAAACACGACATGATATAACTACTGACAATACATGTTTATGTACATTTTTTTACCAGTCTAAATGTTATATATCTACTGTTGAGGACACAAATCAAATACCTATATCCTTTGTATCAACGTATTAAGTGTTCTCATTTCGCCTTGATCATATTCTGTTTCATTGATGAATGATTTAAACTTCAAACGATGGCTTCCTAATTAGCACTTTTATTTTCTTCGGTATTTGGGTCTAGATAACAAAGGGATATACTGACAATATTACACAGAACACCTGAGACTATATAGAAAAAAGGATCAGAAGAAAAGCTAGATTTTTTACCTACCATCAAGTCATAAAAATAACATAAACATAATAGGTATGATCTGTGTTCTCCAGAAACAATAGTGTAAAAGGATAAAGGTTGATCGTAAAAGTGTACTGAGTCATCCTAGCCTTCCACCAGTTAATACTGTAGAACGGGAGTATAGACATGTGTAGTAAGGTAGAGTTCAGGTGTGGGGAGAGGTGGGTGGTGAAGCTATCTCTTAAAGAGTCGTGAGTGAAAACCGGTGTTAACAACAAGTAATACTATATATGACGAGGCAAAACACTGTTCTTATGACGCATAATCAATGTTGTATTTGTTATCTATTCACAACTGTGTACCTCATGTAGATTATTACATTTAACTGTTTTGCACTATAAGGAAAGATAAAGTGACAAATGATGAAATTAATTATTTGTTTTTTTTTCTTATATTGAACGTTTGATTGACAATACTGTTAGAAAGCGTCTGTTGATGGTGTGTATATACAAGGAGAATCTGCATGTTGTGTACACCTGAATTATATCGAACTTTCAATGAATGGTAATCAATTAAAATCAATATTGTATCAAATACGTGTAGAATGAAACAGTTACCATATGTACTAAATAAACATGACATTGTTGCAACAATAGGAGCGTTAAGTAGTAATGCTAACATAATTATAAAACTTAATGAAATAATCAGTTTAGTTTATGAACTAATTTCTAACGTCCAAGGTAAGCAGCATCCCGGACACCAATATATCATCAGACCAGAAACAATCGCATTTGCACGGCGGATATCTTTGAGGAACCAGAAGGCACTTACCCTTCCGGAACACCGAGTTTTCGTTTAAATCTTTCGATTGTTCATATTTTGCCCTAGTTTAATCGAATTTAAGTTTGAATAAAATTCTGTTGGTATATCTTTGTTATTTTGTTTTATGTATTATAAACAAAAGGAAAGAGAGAGAGAGAGAGAGAGAGAGAGAGAGAGAGAGAGAGAGAGAGAGAGAGAGAGAGAGAGAGAGAGAGAGAGAGATTATTAAACTAACAGTTACCTAAATTCTGTCTACTTTACCCACGGATACCAATAGGGATATCCCATGCAATGAAATGTTCATATCACCCGCAGTATAGAGCAGTCTCGATTATTTCTGTATGTTTCAAACTAACACGTCGCTAATGATGATATGAAATCTAAATACGATATTGAAAATGTTTCCATCACTATTGAAGCATTTGGGGACAGGGATGGACTAGTAATCCCCAGTTCCAATTAATGCATATTTTGAAATTGCCGACATTAAGGTATTTTTTGTTATACTCTTCGTTGAATAACGCTTACAGTTTTTACCTGTAACGCTTCAATGAACGAAAATTAAATTTATTTCAAAAGTGAAAAAATAAGTCAGATGTACACATGGAAGATGTATAGTATGTAACAAGAAGTTTTTAGATTTTATCATCATTATAAATAAATGATGGGTCATTATTAATATAATTTCCTTCATAGTCACGTATATAAAAGAAATGTTTACCTAAAGCGTTCGATAAAAAGAAACATCAAACACATGATTCGATACAAAACTGGGAAAGTTTATGGCATTTAATAGATAATAGTTGTATCAATCTTTCATTGGATATGAAATAACAGAATACTGCTGTCATCTGAGATTAAGTTTTAAGAGTACTACTACAATTGACAAGTCTGGAGTTGTGATATCAGAGCTACAATTGTAATCTGACAATTCTAGATTTGTAACATCAGAGCTACACTTGTTATGTGAAAGTTCTGAAGTTGTGACATCAGTGTTGCAGTACTGAAGTTGCCACATAATGCAACATAATTATCTGACAGTACTGGAGTTGTAACATTAGTGCTACATTTATAAGTTGGCAACACTGAAGTTTTAATATCAATGCTATTGTTGTGCTCTAAGTTTTAAATTAATTCTGAAAATATTATTATTATTTATAGATCAATAAATCAATAACATGCAATAAGACAGGTGTATTGGAATGAATATTGGAAAGTATCAAAAGCAACTTGAAAAACACCTATTGATCGTAGCATTCACATCATGGTTAATACGAGAGGCTATTTATCAAAGTTTTCTGATTATATACCATTATAACATTGTACGTGAATACATGAAACCTTTGCAGTGAAAAGAAGCCAGTTTATGGAACAATTATGCAAGCAAAATAAGTGTGATGAAGTTAATAAGAAGTAATAAAAACGTGAAAAAGAGACTTTTTTTTCAAATTGGAAGAGTGGGAGTCATGTAAATATAGTAATTTTAATACTACATATGTAATTAACAAATTTTATTACAAATGTAATATAAGTAAACGTTGCATTGCTGTTACATTTGCAACACCATATGACATTAACTGTAATGCGTAACATTGTTTTTTATCCCGTCTACTAGCTTGTGTTACCTGCCATTAAACGCAGAAATATGTTTTACGGAAATTTCAAGTGGCTGCATCTGTTGGGCGGCTATGAAATATGATTAACTTTACTGTAAAGCAAACAGTCTTTGGTTTTATTAGTGGGCACTGAAAGGAAAGCCATCAACCTTGTGATACGATGGAAGTTGTACATATGTCCTTATTGAAATATGTCACTAAAGTCTTTTTCATAAATTTCACAGTTGTTGATTACAGTTAAAACTTTTTCGTAAGTGATAGATTTTGTATATAGGAAACCCCATAAATCATACTTAATGGAACCGTAGCGTACTCCAGTATAATTCTAAGGATTAGGGCGTAAGAGGCTTGAAAGGAAAAAGATGATAGAGACACGGTTAGATGTAGTTTACAACTCCAGCTTCACACGGAGATGGAAATTAGTCACAGTCTCAGTGCCGCTTTGTACACCGTTCGCTATTCCTATTGCATAATTCTTATATGCAAATTTTATAACAGATCACGTGTCGTTTTTAGATAAGAAAAAAGAACATATAGCTTATCTTGATACTTTCGTAATGCCACAAAGTATTTATAGGTTGTATTTTATATAGCAAGGTTTCGTACAAGATGTATACGTCGGTTATCCTTAGTGTATAAGTTAGGAACAAAGTTATACAACATAAAAATGATATTTCGTGTTACTACATAAATTAGCTTTGATAACTATTTCAGTATCGAATGTATATAAAATTGATAGAACGATACTTCGTGTTAAATAGATAATAAGATATTCCACATATATTTTTATATTCCACCTTACACAATGTCTCTGCTGTCCTTCGGATAATAATTATTTTAGTTATAGAAAACATTGTGGCGCAAACAAAATATGGTTGTCTATAGAACATGCATAATATGCAAGAATTTAGCATAATGTTATTAAGAACGAAAACAGAAATCACAATATGTGTATTGATGATTCACAGCAAAAACATATCAAAGATAAAAAAACAAAAACGGAAAAAATGAAAAACTCTCGAAATTCTAGTTATATAAACATTTAGCAAGCATATGGATAAAATATTGGGATAATAACAATAACATAATATCGAATATCATATCCGTGAAGTTCTATTAAAGTTATTAATGTTTTGTATAGATGTAGCCAACACCATTCATACATGATTACAACTTAGGGCAATAGAAGTGACCAGTTCTAGTCGGGACCATGATGGATGACCCGAGTCTCAGGCTAGAGATCCAAGCATACTTCAAGTCTTGGCAATGTCGTAATGACATGGAGTATCACCCGCAGTAAACACACGCTATCTTTCCATCCTCTGTATTAAGACGTTGTAGATATGATTGAATATGCATATCCAAATATTAGACACAAGGTATATAGTATGCTTTGATGGTTCATATTGAGACATATCGTGTATGATTGATAAGGAAATCAATTCATTAGGTCTGTGTAAACAAACGTTAGTTCTAAACGAACCAGAGAGTTCCATTTTTTCATACAAATTCATCATCATTATCAAAAAGAACATTCTTTATAGGGTGTTAATATCACAGAGTGTCATCAGTGCTATTTATGATAATAACAAATTTATCGATACATAATGTAGTATTACCATCATAATAAAAGTGGCTTTTGATATGATAAACGCTCTCGTTATTCAAAATTTATCAGCACATACAATTGTACATGTAAAATTTTCTGTACAAAACTCTATAATCAGTTATTTTAATACATATATTTATTTATGAACAGTTTGTTAGTAATTTTGAACTGATGTAAAAACAGCAGAAAATAGCAACATAATCATAATCCAAACTTAAATTCCATCAAACCAGAGCATGTAAGTTGATCAGAATATTTTGTGCACCTATGTATGAAAACATGGAACAATTGTGTAAGTATTTCCACTGACTCTGAGCCAAACCTCGCGAGTTGCCATGATTGTATCAGTTACGCTTGTTACTGGTTGCTTTGGCTAGCGTTTGAATTACAAGTTCACGTAAATCTTTGAGTAACCTTATTATTACTTCAACTTTACGATAGAATATTTACCAACTAACTATACGTTTTTATTTTCTCGGCAAAAAAAACCTAACGTCGACTATTTTTATTCTTCTAATTATTTCTATACGAAAACAATTTACAGCGCCGTTACGAATTGTATTCTGCAAGTGGAACAGATGTTTTCTTGATAAATCTTTAACTATAATGAGTATGCCTCTGATTTTAAAATGATTTCGTCTTATTCACACGAACACAAAAATCATATTTTAATGAGTAACTCGCGTGGTATTTCTTTCCAGAACAGATCTATGATTTGTGTGAAAATATATAATTGTTTTCTTTTTTAAATACAGTTTATTTTAATGAAAAATAAAATTGGTATGTAATGCAATTATAGAAAGAACTAATACTTGTGAGAAACAATAATTAAGAAAAATAAAATATATAAGGAAACTTATTTTATCTACAGACAGTTAACTTAAATATTGAACGAAATGGATATATACATCTTTAATGAAATACACAAGTTATGATGTAATGTATCCAACATGAAAGTGTACAAATTATGATTTATCGTCCTTATTCTGCTGTTGTTTCAAAAGATAAATTTATAAAAAAAACTAATTCATTATTACACGTTTACAAAGAAGGCAAAAATAAATAAATGGGTTTTTTTTAAACGAAAAGATATGTTATACCATATTTCATTTTCTGGTACCATTTTGAGTATTTGTTTCATATATATTGAAAATATGTCATATAATAACATATTCGTTAACACATGGTTTTAAACGGATATAAATCATAGTAAAATAGTCGGATTGGCGTGTGTTAACCTAACACTAGGTTATGTAAAATTATCAAACAGTTTAGCAATATGACAGGTGAAATCATGGTACAATGATACAATTGTAAGGCGAATTCCGTTAGCGATTAGCCAACGTCAAACATGTTATATATACCCCGCACTATATAACCCAAGGCATAGATATCGAGATAACATAATAGTGATCATCGCCGATTAGGTAAAGTGGATAGTTTTATGATATAACGACACATTTACAACAACATCCTCTGGCAAGCATGCACAGAAGGAAGTATATGGTATCATGGGTGTTTGGAAAAAAAATCACCGCCTTTGGTTGAATAATAAAAACGTCTCATTGGTCTTAACGAAACTGACAACACACTATAAATATTGTTTTAATTGTCATAAATGTTTTCTGAATTCAAAAACTTAAAAAGTACATATTTATATAACTTTATAAAAGTAGGAAAATTATAATTGTAATCAGATTCAGATCAAAGAAACTTCTTTATTGAAGAAAAAAATACCTGATTTGTTAGATCAAAAATTCAATTATTTAAAATATTGTCATTGCTATCCTTTATTAAAAGAATTATCAATTCTATACATATTAAAGAACTTTTTGAAAATTGGACAGACAAGGTTTTGATGACTGATATAGCTGAATGTACAATTGTAAATAATCATAATTGAATATTTAGCAAATATGATACCTTGAAATAGATTTCAGTGTTTTTCTAATCAATTTCCATTATTTAGAAATAACCAGCTGTTCTTTTGTCCTTCTTTATTTTCTCATTAACTGCAGTAATGAGAAGCCGACGGCACATAATTGTAAAACGACACCATCCGAGATTCTTCCAGCAACACTTCTACCCATTAGCCTACTGTCATTCAAGAAAAATATCGATAAAACTCACCATACCAAAAAACCGAACGACATATTTCTCTGATAGCTTTTTGTACTTTGTTTACGTTTCCGGTTTGTTCACTAACAATTTTCTATCTGTCATGTTTTCATTTTACGGAGGTTTTATCGTTGTTTTGTACGGAATTAAAATTGTTGCGGTTTTCCGCGGTCCCGCATGGAAATCACGCCACGGACGTTGGGTGTTGTATTTTCATGGAGTACTCGGAAAACATAAATATGGCCGCGCTCGTACTCTGACAATTGGAATCCTCTATGATTAATGACCCATCTATTGCAAGAATTCCCAAGACGGCAGTTCTGTAGGCAAAGTCAAAATGTTCCCCTAGGATCGAAGGAAAGGCTAACTAACTATGAATGTGTTAGTGGTAATAGATTCCCAACTGGAATTTGAAGTTTATGCGATATGACATTAAATCACCTCATGTTTGGATAGAGCACCAGTGATTGACAGACAATTTCTTGATGACCGCAAAAAGGTCTTATTATCACTTCACATTGTGTTTAGAATAGAGCAACTGTGTTCGCTCTCGTTAATCATTTAATGACCCTTATACAAGTTGTTATTGTTTATTTGAATCATATAACACATACGTAAGTTAATTCATATGTTAAATTTTGTTATTATAAGCATGCAAAATTTATACAATTATGCAGAATGTATCATTTTCTTTATTGATAATATATGGCTGATTTTCATAATTATTCAACTTCAGGATTGTACAAAAAGACAAACAAATCTAGAGCAAAGACGCGCAGTAAATGGTCCTGCATAGAAATAATCATAAATATTTTATTAGAAAATCTGGAAACGTATGAAAAAATATTACTTTTGATGTGGATATGTTATTTCGAAAGCACATCAAAAATTCGCTTTACAGGAATATCGAAACGGTGGAGACATAGCTTACCGCAAATACACGTTCAAGTGAAAAGAGCATCTCACTGTCTTTTGTATGGGGAAATTGAGACGTTCTGAAGTGATATTGTTGTGACTGTTCAACTTGTTTAGACTGAGAGGAGGCTAACAATGGAGGTTTAAGGGGGGATTTTATATCTAGTGTCACTCTCCTCCTCACTTATTCCCGTACAGACGTTGGGAAAGGGGATTTAAGGGTCGTTAAACAGTGCCTAAATTGATTTTACGTCTTGTGTTATTTCAAAGTATGACGGGTGTTTCTGGTGAAACGACATGTTGCATACAGAGAGAGGAAATACGAACTATAATCGAAAGGTTATCACAACCATTTCAAACGAATAAATGGATTTGATTTGGTTATGATTTCCTAAAGTTATTGATAAGTAGCAGCTTGTGTAAAAATATACACTTTGACTGTTATTGAACAAAACCGAGTTTTGCATTTCAAACACCCGGAAACATTGTTTATATATTGATTTTATTGTATGTAAATAAGTTAAGTTTATTAAGTTATCAGATGGCGTATTCTAATAATAATTACAGTGAATTGGTAACGTCCCAGTAATCGGTGACGATGTTAATTCATTGTGAACACAATGGTTGTCTGTAATGACGTAATATCAATATTGCATTTATATTTTATTTACAGAACAATATGCATGTTTGAGATTGTGGACAGTCAACGCTAAGTCAACAAGCATTGGAGTCCGTTATACCTCAAGTATGTTTATTTTTCTAATTTACAAAAGGTCCTCGATTCACAAGAGTAATAGCAAGGTAAATTTTTAAATAGACCTAATAAGGTTTGCAGGCTGTTTAACAGGATTAGAAGCATAGGTCTGTAATGGGGCGCGCTAGGACAAACACGTCCACTCGTCTGTGTGTCAACACCGACCCCCTGTTTCTGTGAGGCGGGGTTGGATTGATGTGGACGGAGCACGTGTGTTTCGGGTACCGGCTATTCCGGTCCCAAACACACTCGGGTCGACCCGAACATCTTAGTACAGTTGACAAAAAAGATTGACTGTCTCTTGTCGCTAACGAATGTCTCCTGGTTGAAGTAGGGAAGTAAATATACTTTCCTCTGTCATAGTTAATGTTTTATCTGTTCACCTAATGGGATAGACAGTACCCAGACTTGTGCACTCCACACACATACATTGCCAAATGTTTGAACAAATATTATTATAAGGGTGAAAGCATGGACGGTCGCCCGGTTACTGTTCCATATCTGTCGCGATGGTTGTACACAGTCTGTCAAACAGTTGGACAAAGTCTGGGATTTTTAAACGTGTGATTACATCTCATCATAAAAGAAAAAAAAGGAAATCATACTATGTTGGTATCAAACACAACAAACTATGGCAAAAACGAAGATGTCTGTCAGACAAAATAAACAAACGTGTTCAACGATACACGGAAGACCAATCTATTAATAACGAGTACGGTTTCAATCTAATGTCAATCATCGTGCTATCACATTTAAAATTCGAACTTGTTGAAATATCATGTTATGAACTACCTATTTTTAAGAAGTCTTTCTGTGTTGTGAGTAAATACAGAGATGATACATCATGTGATATATTTATTGTATACTTTTCAAAAAGCATAACCCACTCCTTTGACTTCTCGGAAAGGACATATAAATTGTTAAATTCGGAGTCAAATTTCATAACGGATTTAGTTATGAGATAATGTTGAAAACTCACAAATTGATCGCCCTTCTACTCGGTAGTATTTTAGATACATACATGTTCAAAGAGTACATGCCAGCAATCACCAGTTACAACAAACACAGGGCAAAGAAGATCTGATCAATAGTGAGTTTTAAATTGTCACGAACCGTTTATAAAATATTGAAATCCTGGATATCTTCATACTTCAAATAGTTTTGACTAAGCAGGTATGTAAATACTGTATCATTATCAAACATTGTTATGTAATAATGAAAGCTCTTGAAATGCGAAATATGAAAACTCTGGTAAAATCCTGATTTCTTAAGGTTTTTTCCAGATAATGACTGTAAAGTCTGTGGTTTAAAAATCATATTTTCAAAAAGGAAATTCACTTATGATTTAGTGTATGTTTACATGCGATTTGTATATAAAATATAAACTTATTGAAATTCTTGTGCAGTTTTCCATCATGCGATATTCTAGAGTTAGCATAATTCTAGAGATTAACGTTGTTGAGTGAGAGGTAAACAAATGATAGTGGTATTAAGATTTCTATGATATCAAAATAAATCCTTACAAAAAGTAATTATGTATTTTAGTGAAACTGTCAAACCTAGTTATTCTGTAGGGTAAGTATTATCGACATAAATGACACGATAGCTGTCCACGTTTCGTTTATTTTCCTCTACATAATGAATGTTTACATCTAGAGATAAGTTGTGGGCTTTATTTTGTTTGACATAAACTGTGAAAACTTGAAATGTTATATCTGAGAATAATTCATAAAATGCCATATAACTCGTTTACGCTAAGTAAAGTGACTTTAAACTAACATTCCAATATGTAATAGACATTTTAACACTCACAACAAATTATATTTTCGCCCTTTTAGATAATACGATGAAATGCTGTAGATGTATACCTAACACATAGCTATACAAAAATAGCGACATGTGTTTTCTAGATGAATATGAAACTCTATTTAAAAAATGATCTTATTTGAGATTAAATTGAGTTTTTTAAGGCCCACGGGCAGAAACTGTCTCGTTCCTTAGACAGATATGTTCAGATACCTGAGAAGTTTAAGTTTCTCGATCTTTTGAAACACGCCGACCATATTGTGGCCTTCTGTCAACAAAGCGCAAATCGCTGTCCGGCATCTTAAACCCGTCAAATTATACAGACCGTACCACGTGCTGAAGTGTCCCATTCAATGTAATAGAAAATCCCAACAGCAGTTAATTTAAAGACGTTTCAATCAATTTTTAGCAATTATTACAAGCATATACCGTTAGATTGCCTATTTCAGCACTTGGTTTCACACGCATCAACTGAATAAAAAGTAGGTGGATTAAAGCTAATTAGAATCCCGGTTTATTATCGTTGTTGACAATCAAAACACGAATTTCCCTAGTCCATTGTGGACGTAGCGGTGAGCATTGCACGGCCGTGATTGTGGGTATATTGACACAATTATGAAAGGGAATTATCAGAGATCAGCATCATAACAATAAGTGATTATGATTTTTTATAACCTATGCTTTGTAAAGGAAATATCCAATACTGATACATAAATTACTTCCCTGATTGTCAATTTACGCAAACAGTGTTTAATAAAATCTAAAAAAAAATCTCTTCACATGGAGGAATGCACGCAAAGCTATTACTATCATTATTGACAATTTCATCCTTTTAAATTTGTTGTCACCAATATAGACTGTGATGAATTTGTATGATGTCATATATCTATTATACATATCATACTGATTTAAGGTGTTTAGATATAAATTACGGGTAATGTTATTACTTTAAAATAGAATCTTTATTGAGGAAATGTTTTGTTTATTTTTTTACTCGAATCTAAACGGTTTTTTATAATAATGACAATACTTGTTCAAGCATACTAATCAGTTGCTTTACAAACATTAGTTTAAATGTATTTATTGAGCGAAGGTTTAGAAATAACAATATGCTGATGAGGTTTTGTAACGTGTAATGGTTACTTAGTTAACTCTTGGTGTTTTTCCTTACTGACAAACTCTATATTTTTAACAGAATATTTTATAAACGAACAAATTTACTCGAAATTTCTGAAAACATTATCCGTAATATATTTAAATGTATGTTGAAGTCACAGGACAAATAACATACTGAGATGTATATCCTAAACAATGACTTATTCAAATCTCCGAGTGAAGTATATATAGGGCTGATTATGTACACAAAAGCGATACTCTAAAAACACGTGTGTTGTGTTATCCTCTGACAAACACATGGGATACACAACACGATTGGTATTACAGTTTGACAAACTATGTGTTAGAGAAGGAAATAGCGATATTTACACAGGAATAAAGAATAAACATTTCAATATTTACCTGTTTTTCCGGGATTCCGTTTAATCTGCATCCATCTGAATGGTTTATTGGTTAGGCTCTGAGCGGCTGTCGGCTCCGTCTTAATGTGTCCGGAGTTTGGCTGTGACATTGTGGCCCCGTACATATTCGACAAGGAACAGGACCCTAAAGTATCAACACATGACCCAACGTAACTTGTCCGCCCGGGAGAGAGGCTGAGGCCCCCACCCCCTCCTAAATGAGCATCACCGTTCAATGTCAACCCATGATGTCCAGCCATGTAGGGATCCACATTCCCCGGATGGGGCTGAGGTTCGGGAAGTTCGTACCCATGTCTCGGTCCCCGGGGTATCACCGGTGTATTGACGGGGTAGGACAAACCCTGGCTTGTCCCGAGAGACAGGTCAACCCCCGAGATCCCCGGTGGAACGAGGTTTTCCGCTCCGTAGTAATGCTGTCCTGTGTCAATTGACCTGTTATTGATAGTATTATAGCCATATAGTGTGCCAGGTATTTCAGAATTTGTATATCCATTCCCATACGAATGTGAGTCGAGATTGCATATAGTATAGTCGTTATCGGAATTCATAATTCAACAACTGTGTTGCTTTGTCAATGGGGAACACAAATTAGCTGTCGATCGGCAGATAAATCTAAAATAAATGAACCTAAATTACGACTGGAGAATGACAAGATTAGAAAGGCCATGAATAATCACGTGACTACATTCATCCAATCAGGACCAATTTATGTGAGATCAAGAGAAGTCGTCGTGTTGATGGATGGGACAGCGATGCTTCAGGGTTTACTCAAGCGAGACCGAGGCTCCATGGCTGGAGGGTCGAAGCGGCGGTGTGTGCACACTACCTGTATGATGTGACGTAATGGTATATATACTGTTTATATTATATACTAACACGTGTCCGGACTTTCGTGTGTTCCTATGGCAATACGTGGAAATTACTGACAACTAAACTGAATACAAAAGATTACTTCAAAGGTATTTATACTCTTGTGTTATGATTTACAACTGATGTAGGGGGAATGAAGGTAAATACTGACTTTTCGAGGAGACGGAGAGAAGGCCTACACAATATACAATATCTTGTTTTATGCTAGTGGTTTATTTTAGTTTTCACAGTAGGTAATGAAGTCAAGCCAGGCCCAACCAACATAATACAGAAATGTGAATATGTTTTCCATATTTTCAAAACAGCAGGGAAGGATTTCTGCAAAAAATTGATAATGTGAAACATTAGCTAGCGTAAATCAGTGTTACAGCGTGACAGCCAGCTAGATGCTGTGCTGTGGTAACACTAGTAATAGACTGTAAGCGGGACCGGAGCGGCCCGTTCACAACTCAGACTCTCTTGTATTTACGACCAAATTTATTACCTTTTCATGGAGGCAATGAAAACCTTGAGAAACGTTGCTGTACATATATCTTTAAACTTTTTTATTGTTAGACAAGAAAAATCATATGGAATGTCAATTTCCTCTAAAGCTCACAAAACCAGTTATTTCTCTACATGAATAGTCACGTTTTACTTTAATGTCAGGATTTTGAAGTAAAATATTTTTTCTTTTTTATTTCTTTCATAGTTATATCATTTATATTACCTGCTTTGAATAAAACCTTCACCCCTTGAGATTTGTGAGATTTGAAATATTTCATATTTAACGCAAGTTAAAAAGCATTAACTCAAGTACTCTTTATTTATGGATATTTTCAAACTTGATTGAATTAATTTCATTTTTTCAACTGTCAAGAGTTTATTAATGTTAAACTGAATTTAATGTTCTATGTGATAAACACAGAATAGATTTATCAAATATCTCTCATGCACGTGAATTTCATTATTGGAACATAAGATTACTGTCAGGATTATCCTCCTAATAGAAATGATGTGTAATGAGCTTTACTTATGTCACATGTACAAATTCGTGCAGATAAAAATAGAACAATTTGAATTTACAATATTTGAGTGATTATACTAGCAATTTTGTATTAGTTCATTTTAGGGTGCTCTTTTTACTTAGGAAAATTCCCATTTCCTGTTAACTGGATTGATTTTTTTGAAAATGAAATTGATCCCATCATTTTTTTTATTGATGTCGATTAATGTATTTGAAACTATCCCTTGGCATAGAATTGAAACACTGTATACCTTGATGTCAACATTCATTATTTGATGTTATACTGATTGAAATAAACATTTTATGTATCTGAATGTCACCTGTTCTCTTTTCTTTTCGCAGACAGTATTTCAAAACACATAATAGAAATTAATGTTATTGCACGCGAAGTATTTACATAAAAATGAAACATTATACATGAACTTGTGAGAAATCAAATTACATTAAATACAATTATGAATAACATATACAAACCTGATAGTTTAGTAAGAAAAAGTGACGTTTAGAATTACTGTTTTCCCTGTTAACGCATGTAAATGTCATGTTTTGGTAATTAGATCAGCTATTTCTGTAGAATATTTCTTTAAACATATGTAATGATATTAAATAAAGTTTTCAACAACTTTATACACTACAGACATAAAGCTTGGCCGATCTACAATAGTCCATAGAAAGCTACTGCGATAACCTGTTAAAATCAACACTGAAAACATTTCGAAGAATGGAATATGGTATTCAGTTTAATTTGAGCGGAATTCTTTCTGTTAAACAAGTTAAATAGAGGTCTTCAAGTGATTGAATTTGAAGTCAAAGGAATATTTATTACAATTTAAAGAATATCAGATATGTAAACATCTTTATTCCAGACGGACGTTCGATGTTTAAATCATTATAAAGGTGACACTTTTTTATTCATACAAAACATATCAATAAATATGTCGATAGTTATTTCCTGTCATTGCACACGACTGTGCAATCCCCCTTGAGCGAATTCCATATACTTAAACAGTACTGTCTTGAATTCGAAATAGGTATATAGCTTGCAGCACACCATAAACAATATTATCCAAGGTAGATGTGACATAGATATAGGTAGACAAATGGGGGATAATATTCTGATATTCTACGTGTGAATAGTCCTATCATGGTCCTAAATTATTTAGAAAAGATCAATGTAATGATAGCTATATTCTTTGCATTAACTACATACTTTGGTTCATTTCTTCTGGCTATAAAAAAAATCAATTATTTCAATCATTAGCGTTTGATTTGAAATTGATTGTTTTCGTAACATTGATAAATTCCATGAAAAATCATTTTCAATTCAAAATTTATTTTGTAAAAAAGGAATACTTATATTGAAAAATTGTTTTAATATGCTATAATATTTTTTAACTACTTACATTAATAGGTATGATGCATACCGAGACCAGAAAAAGAACAAACATGCTGCTAGTGATTATAGACACGGCATTCTTCAACATACATAGATAAATACTAACCAACATGACAAAATCTTTATCGATTGAGTTAGAATATGATCTACGGATTTTGCTTCTGATGTGATCAGTTATATCGAATGTTTCCATATTTTGTCTTTAGCATTGATCTCTTTATATGAATTTGATAGAAACTTTGTAATAAATCGATCATTGGAGTAAAGTGATATATTTTTTTTTCGATTTATGGACACTGAAAAAAGTAACAGGGTGTGAGAATATTGATATATGTTACTACATCATTCTCAGATCATAACATTTCTGAGTAATGTTTGATAGTGATGATTACACACACGAGGCCAACAATTATTTCAACAACTGTGCCAATATTTTTATTGGTGACGTTTGAAATCATACAGTTACATTATTTCCCTAATTCATTTCATTGCTACTCATATAACACTACAATATAATGAAGTAGCGTTGATGTTATGATGTATAACACTTGTTGTGTTAGAGCGAGCTTATTTTCGTACAGGAAAAGTAAAAGATATGTTCAATCTACGATTCTATTGTCGTTTTCTTGTGTTTGTTTTGATGAGTTGTGATTGTATAGGAAATAAACATATACCTGACCACATTAGGAGTCAAAATAGATTAGTAGGCAAAGTTTATGGTCACGACACACTCGCCAGTCCACAACACCACGCACATGTTCATATTGACCTGGTATGTTGTTTCATATCCTGTTGACGTCAAATCCAAACACAAAATATCCAAACACTTGGTGTTCCTCATAGGAGTGTAAGAAAGGAAGTTCATTACTATTAGTATAAACAATACATTTGTAGATATGAAGTCACATTTATTAGATATTGACAATCGTTCACGGAAATTGTCTGAGAGAAAAGGTCATGAAAACTTTAAGCCTTTTACTTATTGGTTATCAGTTTATACCACGATGATAAAATAAGTATCGATTATTGATTTTCCCTGATCTCTGTACCTTAATGTTAGTGAGATTAGCATTTACTATAAGAAAAAAACATCTCTAGTTAAGTAACAGGAAATATATTACCATGAAATTGTGTTTACCTGGTTATTAAAAAAAAAAAAACAGAAAAGACCGTGATAAGCCAGATACAAGGATAAACGAGGCATCGACAGCTAGTATTTAGAAGAAATAGAGAATGTAAATATTATGAAAATTATTCAACAAAAGATGTCTCCGACAACGACCTCCGTGACGTACAACAGGAGACAAGCGTGATGTGTGGGCTGCTTTATTATCATATATAGAAAATGTTTACAACATTTCAGAATCAAGGGGAAAGTGCTGCCTTATAAGTTGCGTGTTAAATACTGCTAGGGTGTGATATATCCCGGGAAATTGGGTAGGGTAATAGTAGAGACGGGAAAGTTGTCTGTCACTTACTATTTGATAAAAACACATTCAGGGACTGTGTGTAGAGAGATGACGGTAAGATGTGTGTTATATACTGTGTAAGGATATAACACATTCAGGGACTGTGTGTAGAAAGATGACGGTAAGATGTGTGTTATATACTGTGTAAGGATATAACACATTCAGGGACTGTGTGTAGAAAGATGACGGTAAGATGTGTGTTATATACTGTGTAAGGATATAATACAGTCAGGGACTGTGTGTAGACTGATGACGAGTAAGATGTGTGTTATGTACTGTGTAAGGATATAACACATTCAGGGACTGTGTGTAGAGAGATGACGGTAAGATGTGTGTTATATACTGTGTGTAGAGTGATGACGGGTGAGATGTGTGTTATATACTGTGTTAAGATTTAACACATTCAGGGACTGTGTGTAGAGAGATGACGGTAAGATGTGTGTTATATACTGTGTGTAGAGTGATGACGATATACTGTGTTAAGATTTAACACATTCAGGGACTGTGTGTAGAGAGATGACGGTAAGATGTGTGTTATATACTGTGTTAAGATATAACACATTCAGGGACAGTGTGTAGAGTGATGACGGGTAAGATGTGTGTTATATACTGAGTAATGATATAACACATTCAGGGACTGTGTGTAGAGAGATGACGGGTAAGATGTGTGTTATATACTGAGTAATGATATAACACATTCAGGGACTGTGTGTAGAGAGATGACGGTAAGATGTGTGTTATATAGTGTGTACGAATGTAACACATTCATGGACTGTGTGTAGAGAGATGACGTGTAAGATGTGTGTTATATATACTGTGTAAGGATATAACACATTCAGGGTCTGTGTGTGGACTGATGACGAGTAAGATGTGTGTTGTAAACTGTGTAAGGATATAACATATTCAGGGACTGTATGTCGAGAGATGACGGATGAGATGTGTGTTATATACTGTCTTAAGATTTAACACATTCAGGGACTGTGTGTAGAGGGATGACGATAAGATGTGTGTTGTAAACTGTGTAATGATATAACATATTCAGGGACTGTGTGTAGAGAGATGACGAGTAAGATGTGTGTTATGTACTGTGTAAGGATATAACACATCCGGGGACTGTGTGTAGAGAGATGACGGGTGAGATGTGTGTTATATATACTGTGTAAGGATATAACACATCCGGGGACTGTTTGTAGAGAGATGACGAGTAGGATGTGTGTTGTATACTGTGTAAGGATATAACACATTCAGGGACTGTGTGTAGAGAGATGACAAGTAAGATGTGTGTTATATACTTTGTAATAATATAACACATTCAGGGACTGTGTGTATTGAGATGACGGTAAGATGTGTGTTATATAGTGTGTACGAATGTGACACATTCATGGACTGTGTGTAGAGAGATGGCGAGTAAGATGTGTGTTATATACTGTGTAAGGATATAACACATCCGGGGACTGTGTGTAGAGAGATGACGGGTATGATGTTTGTTATATACTGTGTAATAATATAACACATTTAGGGACAGTGTGTAGAGAGATGACGGTAAGATGTGTGTTATATACTGTGTAAGGACATAACATAGTCGTTCTGTGTAAACATATTCTGTGATGTTATGTTGTTTGACGAATAAGCTATGTGTCACGTTTTATGTTAGGATAAAAAAAATGTCTGGTCAGGCATTACCGTTACCCTCCACACCATCCCGAAATGTGTTTTATCTTTGCACGTTATGTAAAACAGCTTACCCGTCAAACAGTTTTACCCTACACACAGCCACGAAGTGTGTTTTATCCTAACATAGTATGTGACACATAGCTTACCCGTCAAACAGTCTTACTCAGCACAGCATCATAGAATGTGTTTTATCCCAACATAGTATGTTACTCATAGCTTACCCGTCAAACAGTTTTACTCAACACAACATACAGAATGTGTTTAAGCTGTCACATACTATGTTAGGATAAAACACATTCTGTGATGTTGTGTTGAGTAAGACAGTTTGACGGGTAAGCTAAGTGTCACATACTTTGTTAGGATAAAACACGTTATTTGATGTTGTGTTGAGTAAAATTGTGTGACGGGTAAGCTGTGTTACATAACGTGCAAAGATAAAACACATTGCGGGAGGATGTGGAGGGTAACGGTAATGAATGACCAGCCGTGTGTTTGATGTGGCGTGTTATTGTACAGGCATGTAACACATTTACAGATGATGCTTGGAATTCAACTGGTGAATGCCTACTTTCCGCATGTTGTGTTACATGTAATATAGTGTCTTACTATGAAACACCAGTCATGATGGTGTATGAGACGAGAGTTCTGAAGATCTAGCTGTGTGATGTATTATGTTATAAAATCCATTAAACACATGCAGAGTTGACGTGTTTGAGAATTTTTGTGTCACATGAGAGTGGTAAGTGGCTCAGACGGGTGTGATATATGGAGTCAGTATACAGCACATATCACGTACACCACAAACAAATAAAAGATAGGTTTCATCACATGAAACGAACTTATCAGCGGCCAAGCTTGAAGCCATCTTGGGTCTAAATCTATGGTCGTTATTGTGACGTCACACTGTAATATGCGAGTATGTGACGTCATTTCTGTATTTGCAAAATGTAATTGAACATGAGAAGAGCGCAATATAGAAATATGTATCTTCAATGTACAACATGACGATAACGTGGAAAAGTTTGTGTGACATATTTAGTCGGTATATTTTCCTCAGTAGTGTGTGAGATGAGAGTGATAGGGGTCTAGTTGGCGAGACACCTGATGCTAGTATACGACACATTTCTGGAGGGTGTGTATGGTGAGATTGGCGAGGGCTATCTGTGAGGGACATACTGTTATCATGTAACACAATAAGGGGTGGTGTGTGGGATGAGTGTGATGAGGGTCCAGTTGTCGAGACACCTGATGCTAGTGGTGTGTATGGTGAGATTGAGAGCTGAGGGACATACTGTTATCATGTAACACCTTACGGGGTGGTGTGTGGGACGAGAGTGATGGAGGTCTAGTAGTATTTTACACGTACATATTGTGCTAGTTAACATATGTGGATGGTGTGTGGGATGAGGTTTGTGAGGGTCTAGCTGTGTATGCCATTTTATGTCTGTGTGTAACACATTCAGAAATGGTAGGTGGGATGAAAGTGATGGGTTCCTAGCTGTGGGATCACAAAACATTACACGATGTGCGCACGATGTGTGCACGATAAGACAACCAGGCGAAATAAGCTATCGCACATCTGTACGCACGTCATGCGGGTCTGTCGCACGTCGTGTGCGATTCCGTTATGGTTCGATAAATAATTAGAAATGATTTAAAGATAAATGTGATATAGAGTGTTATTTTCTAAAAATGTTAGAGTTCAAGTTTCCTAATTTAGCCAAACATTTACAGGTCGGACACATGTAGATCTATCAGATACACAATGAATTGTTTTATACATGTTAAAATCACTTTTATAATACATCAATCAATTTTAGTACGCCTGTGATCGATTTTAGTCACAACTACTCGAGTTTTCGTTTAATTTTCCAAAAATGAATTTTAATATTAGACAAACATTTTTACTACACCGCACAAAATGTACGATCCTATCACACAGTTTGCGATAGGTAGTGTATAATGCGAGTGTGCGCACGATATGTACACGATGTGTGCACAAATGCCTTTTGATGGGTTTTGCGTTTCCACATCTGTAGTATACGAACTGTTCCTGGATGGTGTGTAGGATGAGGTTTGTGAGAGTCTACCTGTGTATAACATTGTATGTCTGTGTATAACACATTCAGACATTACGTTAAAGACGAGACTGCTTTAGGTCTAGTTCTTAATGACACAATACTATACACTTCTGGATTGTGGGAAAGAGAAGTGAGAGCTAGCTCTACTGTTAGAATAGGGAGTGATAGGGGTCTAGCTGTGTGAGATATACTGTGTTTCCATAGTAAGTTATTATATCTGGAATGTTGTGTGCAATTATATGGAAGCCTAGCAGTGCATACCACACTCTACGGTAGTTTAATGTACTGCGCATGCTGGGATTAGTGTAGCTAGCACTAAGTGACGTCACAGCTTTTTGTGACACAGGCAATATTTTGGGATGACATTGATGAGCGAGGATGACGGCGGGCTTCCCGTACATTGCTTTCTCTGTTGGTTTAAGATGAAAGTTGTGAAGTGCCGCCACCTGTGTCTGAAATACGTTTAACCAATGAATAGAGTTTATACATGTTCATTTCAAATAGGGGGACATTTGTGTATGTTTGCCTGTCTCATTATGAAATAGATTAGTGTTCAGGCGTGGCCTCAATAACATGTGATATAATAAATAGAGGGAGGGGATGGGGTTGTTAAAATGGTCACTGTGTGTTTATATTTTGTCATCAAGGAATACGACGCCCGCTCTTCTGGGACCTATTTCAAAAATCTTTTTTTTATCAACTATCAATCGTTTTCCACCTTTCTTATCGAGAATCTTAACCCGACTACTGTACTCTATTATACATAAACATGTATGTAAAAACAACTTTTCCAGTCAACCTCAGTTGGACCGATTAGTGGTACACGATTGGTCAGAGAGAGGAGACAATTAAACACTTAACTACTTCCTACATATGTATCATACACGACGTCTCTACATCGGACGAAACGACGGGTGTTATTACACACTTATAATGTATATGTTAAATCGAAATGATCGTGTTATTGAGTGTGACCATGTGATATTGTTGTGTATTAAGGTTTTATATGTTAACACGAGATTGTGGTGTTATTGAGTGAATATCGTCATGTGATATTGTTGTGTATAATGTCATATGTCATGTTTTACATGTTAACATGAAATTGTCGTGTTATTGAGTGAATATGACCTTGTGATATTGTTGTGTATTATGTCATATGTCATGTTTTACATGTTAACATGAAATTGTCGTGTTATTGAGTGAATGTGACCTTGTGATATTGTTGTGTATTAAGGTTTTACATGTTAACACGAGATTGTCGTGTTATTGAATGTGACCTTGTGATATTGTTGTGTATTAAGGTTTACATGTTAACACAAGATTGTCGTGTCCCGTAGACACTTATGAGATTATACAACCAATATTTTATCAATGGCTATACAATGTCAGTGTTAGTAGTTGGTGAATTTAAAACAACTTAGTCTCGTTATATTAACCTCATGAGAATTGGAAAGTAATGTAACATCTTTATCAACACTTCATTATAAAGAGTTAGTGTACAATAAAAACCAGGCACTTGGTACATAACAGATCTGTAAAAGGTTTCTTTTATTGCCAGCAAGTCCAACACCAATCATCAATACCACAATGTCTACCTCAGCTAAAATGTGCATGTCAGTCACAAAGGCGATTGGGGTTCGCGTTAATTAGTAAATTAGAAAGATTAGAACCAATGCCGATTTTCACATCATAAGATAAATCGTACAAATGCATTATAAAATTCAGGACAAGATATAACTATATCGTATATATCTTTATCTGTTTCTAATTTTCCTCTTCTTTAAAACTTTGAAACGTATTTCAATAGATGTAAAAAAAATCTGACCTTTAGTCACAAGTCATAATCTCACATGGTGCAGACCTCACATGGCCTAGATCTAGACCTAATTCCTGATTACACAGAAAAACAATTTCAAAGTTTAAAGGATAAATTCTTTTCTCATCAGAAGGCGCGATGTAGAAGGTTTACTTTAGAAAACATCATAATTTCTCTTCGGATAGACCAACTTCGTAATTATTTTTACCATACAGATCCAATTGTTTAGTAAGGTCGTCAGCTTTAATCGTGATCATAACGACGCTTAAACTTTCATTTAGTGTCAAGCGTGTGATTGACATTCCTTACCATTGTTCCATCTAATCCTTTTATCTCACGATCCGGGAACGAAAATTTGATACTGATATAAAATTACGTATTAACTTACAAATGCACTTATGAGTACATTATTTACAACAACGATAAATCTACAAACTCAATCTTTAAATAGACAATGACGATTTTGTCGATTTGGGTCTAAAGGTCTTGTAGCAGCTGGTGTCCAACACGTGACGTCACGCTGACATGTCATTGTTTGGACATGGGACCAGATTCTCCTTTTGTCCGTGCTGAAGTGACCCCAGAAATATCAGCGCAGGTGCAACACAGAATGCAGTAAGTACCGCTTTGCTAAACTGTTTTGCTTCAGTCAGAGGTAATTGCCGATAACCTTCTTGGCGTGGTTGAAGGTCAAAAGCAATGTTTCGCCAATCAGGGTAAATATGAAATAAAATCGATTTTCGAAAACAAATAAATAAACAAATAGATACATAAATAAATAAAACAAAAAGTAGCTAACTAAATGATTTACTTCACAACTGTGCAAGGAGTTCGAACATAGGCATCTCTCATAATGCAGCATTATGTAGGTGTTTGCTTATCGGAATCTTTGGCTCTTTCATCAATCGGTTACTGGAAAATTAAGCAGTTTACAAAATTATTTCCAGATTAAATATAATTTCTCTAAAATCTCAGAAACTTAGTGGTTGGTTGGTTCATTAAAGGTTTTTCTTGAATCCTCCTGTTGCTTGGCAACGTCTCACCAACAAAGGTCCGTGTTCTAGCAACGTGTCCTAAAAAGACTGCACCAAAATAAGTGTTTGAAATGATCTTAATATTTGAAAAATGTATGAAAACACCACGAAAGACAGCCGATACATCGGTCTCTCCAATTAGTCTAGTAAAGGTTGCAATAGTGATAAGTTTCGAACAAATACAGATGTTTAAAAATCTTCCGAATGGTATTTCGGACCATTTCTTCAGTTTTTATCAAACAACCAGTCGAAACGTCATACACGTATCTCTTGCTGGTTGTGTTATAAGCACTTCTATTCTACCGCATTTGTAATTGTATATTTAAAACAGTGAACATGTCAAGGAGATGGAACAGATTTGTGAAATGTGTGACGATTACACGTACAGGAACATATTTACAGTTTACTTCCGTTCTACGAGGCGCCTCCATCAATGAATCTTGATGATATGAAGTGATATGATATAGTTTTTCCAATGACAATGTAGATTAATCACTTGGGGCAGTCAAACAACATTATTATCATAATCGAATGCTATTTGAGACAGAGGCATCAAACTGGCGTTTCCATTTAACATACGATGTATAAATGAAGTTGAACTGAATTCAGATTTTTGAGATCATATCTTATTCTTACCGGTTTGTTTTTGTGAAACCAGTCTTTGCAACATTTCAAAAAGTCTGAATCGTCAACAGAAAAAGCGCCCAATTAAAACAACAACAACAAAAAAAACCGGAGCAAATATATTATGAAAATATAATACTGTTTTATAGCGCCAATAGGAGCAGTTAACTATTATTTTACCTGTACCCGAAAATCTTTGATGTTGAAGATGGGTTCATAACAGTTGACTCGAAATTAAACAGAAATGCGATCGACTACTTTATAAATCAATCTCAGGATTATGTTAATTATAATAAGATATTTCTATCTCTTTCCACGTGGATGTATCTACATATTAAATTTATTATTTGTAAATCAAAATAGAATTAGTACAGCCAAAGTACAAAGGAAAAATTCCTGAATCATACGTTTTGCTGGTGAACTTAAAAAAAACCAATTGTAGAAGAACCAGTCTTGTTTCTAATGGGACTCTGTGCTCGTACCATGCACGTGCGACGGTGCTCTGAGTCAGTGACACCAGACCTTGCGCGGACACGTGCAACCCTATTGTTCAGAGAAAGTTGCCTAACGAGTGTCAACACACTCGACACGTAATTAGAAGAGGACTTGAAGTGAGCTGCCTGGCCGGTTTAATCTGTAAATTGGAACATTCGTCAGGTTATATGAGCAGTTTTTTCACGACTTGGCAAACGGCAGGCGACGTCTAGTCTTAGTAATTGGTGGTGAAAGTGAAGGTCACAGTACCAAGTATATCCTTACAACGTTATCATCTCTGGAATTTCAGACAATTATATTTTTTCTAGCTAGAGAATACGTCAATACAGCATTTTATGTCAAATATCATTTGTTCAAACTTTGAGTTCGTAAAGAACGTTCCAATAACTTATTCAAAGGCATTTTGTTTTACATTTGGTTACATTGTATATACATTGTTTTACATTGTATATACCTTGTTTTACATCATAAAGTTTTGTCTTAACGTTCTGCTTCTTCACGATGTCTATATAATACACCATACATGATAACAGACTTGTATTTATAGCGGTATGTACACTGCAAACATTTACATAGAATATGTAGTGGTCTATATATTCTTGAATAAGCCAATTAATGTTTGTTTTTCACTATAATCTCAAGAGCGAGCGCAGAAGATCAAAAAAATTAGATAAGAGAATCACAAATATGTTACATTTAGTTAATTTCCATGAAATAAACTATTTGTTCGCATGTCTCTACTGGAATCTAAAAAATCGAAATTTGAGCTCAATTTTATGATGATCGCTTTATAATTGAAATGTCGTTTGATGATATCTTCCATGTTTGATTTTTTAAGGACTAGATCTGGAAATGTAAGGACATTATTCGATCACGTTTACATGACCGTATGAACACACTACATGGTATGTTTATTAGGTACAATACACTGTCTGGTGACATAAGTATATACACGGTATGTTTATCAGGTGACATAAGTATATACACGGTATGTATATCAGGTGACATAAGTATATACACGGTATGTTTATCAGGTACAATACACTGCCTGGTGACATAAGTATATACATGGTATGCTTATCAGGTGACATAAGTATATACGCGGTATGTATATCAGGTGACATAAGTATATACGCGGTATGTATATCAGGTGACATAAGTATATACGCGGTATGTATATCAGGTGACATAAGTATATACATGGTATGCTTATCAGGTGACATAAGTATATACGCGGTATGTATATCAGGTGACATAAGTATATACACGGTATGTATATCAGGTGACATAAGTATATACACGGTATGTATATCAGGTGACATAAGTATATACACGGTATGTTTTTCTGGTGACATAAGTATAACCACAGTATGTTTATCAGGTGACATAAGTATATACACGGTATGTATATCAGGTGACATAAGTATATACACGGTATGTTTATCAGGTGACAGAAGTATATACACGGTATGTTTATCAGGTGACATAAGTATATACACGGTATGTTTATCTGGTGACATAGGTATATACACGGTGTGTTTATCAGGTGACATAAGTATATACACGGTATGTTTATCTGGTGACATAAGTTTATACACAGTATGTTTATCAGGTACAATGTCTGGTGACATAAGTATATGCAGGGTATGTATATCAGGTGACATAAGTATGTACACGGTATGTATATCAGGTGACATAAGTATATACACGGTATGTTTATCCGGTGACATAAGTATATACACAGTATGTTTATCAGGTACAATGTCTGGTGACATAAGTATATACTCAGTATGTTTATCAGGTACAATACACTGTCTAGTGACATAAGTATATGCAGGGTATGTATATCAGGTGACATAAGTATGTACACGGTATGTTTATCAGATGACATAAGTATGTACACGGTATGTATATCAGGTGACATGAGTATATACACGGTATGTATATCAGGTGACATAAGTATATACACAGTATGTTTATCAGGCACAATACACTGTCTAGTGATATAAGTATATACACGGTATGTATATCAGGTGACATAAGTATATACACGGTATATTTATCAGGTGACATAAGTATATACACAGTATGTTTATCAGGTACAATACACTGTCTAGTGATATAAGTACATACACGGTATGTTTATCAGGTGACATAAGTATATACACGGTATGTTTATCAGGTGACATAAGTATATACACAGTATGTTTATCAGGTACAATACACTGTCTAGTGATATAAGTATATACACGGTATGTATATCAGGTGACATAAGTATATACACGGTATGTTTATCAGGTACAATACACTGTCTAGTGATATAAGTATATACACGGTATGTTTATCAGGTGACATAAGTATGTACACAGTATGTATATCAGGTGACATAAGTATATTCACGGTATGTATATCAGGTACAATGTCTGGTGACATAAGTATATACACGGTATGTATATCAGGTACAATGTCTGGTGACATAAGTATATGCAGGGTATGTATATCAGGTGACATAAGTATATACACGGTATGTTTATCAGGTACAATATACTGTCTGGTGACATAAGTATATACACGGTATGTTTATCAGGTGATATAAGTATATACACGATATGTTTATCAGGTACAATACACTGTCTGGTGACATAAGTATATACACGGTATGTTTATTAGGTACAATACACTGTCTGGTGACATAAGTATATACACGGTATGTTTATCAGGTGACATAAGTATATACACGATGTGTTTATCAGGTACAATACACTGTCTGGTGACATAAGTATATACACGGTATGTTTATCAGGTGACATAAGTATATACACGGTATGTTTATCAGGCGACATAAGTATATACACGGTATGTTAATCAGGTACAATACACTGTCTAGTGACATAAGTATATACACGGTATGTTTATCAGGTACAACGGTATGTTTATCAGGTACAATACACTGTCTAGTGACATAAGTCGAACAGATATATTAGATATGGGAGAAGGGCAAACGTACACCAATATCCTCTCACGACACAATTTGCTCATTAAGGTTAAAACGGTACTTCATTTTTGAATTAAAAAAAATCGACGTATTCTAGTTAATGTTTTAATTTGATTGTCTTACGTTCACCAAAACGGACGAATAACGCTAATCAAATCACGTGCATTTAGATAATTATGGTTTATTTTTAAATTTTTATTTGTTAGGAGTTCTAGATAAAACAATGTATGTAGGTAAAATCTAACGAAATATGATGACGATATGCTTAAGTTTGCAATAGAAAAGTAAAGGATATCATAGGTATGTCCAACTGAGTGAATGGAGGATAGCGAACAAATACAGCACATGATACAGTTTATTACGGTAAACTGTGCTCATTGGATCAATGTGGCCCTTAGTTATTTTCGACTTTTCAGCAAACCAGTAATGAGATTCATACGCTGTGAAAATTAGTTAACGATGTGAAGGTTTTGGGGATGACGGCATTTGATCTGTCGGGTTAGCCAAACGTTGGGCGGGTACATTCTCCGGAAAAAAGAATTTTTTCCTCCAATTTTTGGTTTCATTTAGCTGGATGGGAGTTGGCGAGGTTGGGTTTGGTTAATATCTTTTTAGGAAATTTTGAAAATATTATTCTGTGAAAGTTAGACGTTTAAGAATAATTACAGTATTTTCATATTTGTCATCAATGAAATAATTGATGTAGCGTTTCAGTATCGGTTACACACGATAGAGGCGATGATGGATAGCATGGTCACGTGACTGTTGGAAGGTCAGTTGACACCAAAGGCATTGTGATCAATAGGTCATTCACACCTTTGATAGTGATGTTGGTCAAGCATCTCCGGACACGAATAATAAACATCACACGTTCAGAAGGTTCGTCTTTGTGACTTTAGACGAGGGACAGTGTCCGTTTCAATGAAAAATTATAACGTTTTAGCGTTGTGTGTCCTTCACTGGTCATCTGTCAAAGGCGAGTCTAAAGTACACGCTATATGTATGTGTAGGTGTATTTGTTATTATGAAGTCCGATTCTAATACCGGTTCTAATACCAAAGGTATGGACATTGACATTTATCGAGCCTATGAATCAGTGTTAAGAACATATATTAGATCACAACAAGAGATTATCTGTATGTGGGTTCACACTGTTTCGTCTATGACATCAAGGCGTCACATATCCCTAATGTTGTATTGTAACAATAGGAAAACATAACAGTCAACACTTTAATTCATAAATTTATAAAAAGATATTTACATATGTTCATCGTCCTTCCTTTTGTAGAAATACTACATGGCCATTGTAGTGATGTCGCTATGACTGCAACTGGTCTCCCACTTTTTTGTGACATCATCACCATGCTTTTGACAGACGTTCTATGTCTCGCCTGTTCCCATCACTGTATAAAATGGAATTTTTCGTTCAATATCACAGGATACCAAATTACTATTATCCAACATAAGGTTGGTAATGTTAATGTTATTCATAAAGCAAGTTTTTTATTTTAATTATTGTCGATACAATTTAATAGAAATCCTTCTGGAAACATGGCCATGACACCCTTGCTGATTTCACGCGAATGGCTAATAGATCACTTGCAATCATTTCGGCTATATTTACACCTTAATGTTAATATAAATTGCGAAACACTGTACCAAACAGTTCGATCTGTTTTAGAAATGTTTCTAAACTTGATATTTAAGGATTTTTTTGATACATTGAAAAATGTTTTATTTTTATTCAAATGAAATATCTAGGTTTCCCTTTTCTGATCAACATGATGCTAGTGACTTCACGGGTGGGCTAAGTGAGACGTCGAAGGTGTGCTATATAAGTTTCGGAACACACAACGAATGCCTTGTATATCTACCCCACATAATGCAACTAGATGAGGGTGGCACAAACTAATAGATCGGGATTTGGAACAATCTTGCTTTTAACTTAAATGCTTGTCTCTACCCGAACCGATAAATATCTATGGGTCATTAAAATGACATTAGAAAAATACACGAATGTGTTTGTTATCCAAAGTACAAAGTTAACGTGTCAGCCACACGCTTGCTTCCTGGATAGCAGCAATGCCAAATATGACATTGCATTCGCAACAGATATCGTATCTACATTTGGATCTATGCGGCGCTTGAATGGATATTTGAGTACTTCCGGTTTTGTAAGCATTATATTGGATGGAAACTTTACATTCATAACCTGTTTCGAGGCTTGTGCTGGCAGATTCCTCTATTACGTTAATGCATATTGAATGCTTTTAGGATAAGAAAACTTGCAGGAACGCATCAGAGATTTATAGATATGCTGCTCTGCTATGTTGCCGACAAGACGCTACAGCTGTTTCTGATTGCAAACTAATTCCAAGTAATCATTGATTACTCCGTTTTTGAAAAATGTATTTTGATGATTATGTAAGGAGCTCTATATCTACTTCTCAGTGCTACGTATACATTATTTAATTAAGTATTACAAGGTTAAAACATAGGCAAGTAACTCATGAAAGTTAAAATTTTAGGTCAAAGATAATTTACAAAGAAATGAAATTTTCTTCTACCGATCTATATAAAGAGAACACGGCGCCGTTACTAATATCCACTACAGAAATGCATTTAAACATTGTTGAATTAATTATGATAATGCCTTACTGATCAGTGTTGAGGTGTAATATCTTTAATAATGCAGTTCCGGGAACGACGGCAGCACCCACAAGAACATATTTATATATACATCTGTCAAACTTCCTGGGCCTTTTTCAACACAGACGAATTTTACGTAATAATGACGCTTAACCTTATCATTTACATACATGGCCCATAACTTGAGACGTGTGTCGTGTTTATGATTATATATAGCCTTTGATCTTTAAGTTTGTCGTACCTTTAAATGTATATATAGTTTCAAAGTCGCTTTTGTTTTCAGTTCATGTTTGCAATATATACATATATATGTAGCTATACTCAGCTGGTGGTATGTCTGTCTGACCATCGGTGTGCACTTTCGGTCTTCAAAAGACATATACCCACTTCTATGTACAAAATGTCGTTGTATCTTCAATAGATAAAAATGTAAATAAATGATAGTCCATCGCAAAACCAGATCTCGATGTTATAAGAATAATTCTTATATACGCTTTTCTTTTCTATTCTTTAGAAATGACATACCAAAGAGTCAGTAGAGTGTCAGCCCTACCACGGAAACATGCACTGTACCACACAGCGTCAACCTCAAGGGAGAGGTAGGCACTGTACCACACAGTGTCAACCTCAAGGGGGAAGTAGGCACTGTACCACACAGCGTCAACCTCAAGGGGGAAGTAGACACTGTACCACACAGTGTAAACCTCAAGGAAGAAGTAGGCACTGTAACACACAGCGTCAACCTCAGGGGAGAGGTAGGCACTGTACCACACAGTGTCAACCTCAAGGGGGAAGTAGGCACTGTACCACACAGTGTCAACCTCAAGGAGGAAGTAGGCACTGTACCACACAGCGTCATCCTCAAGGAGGAAGTAGGCACTGTACCACACAGCGTCAACCTCAAGGAGGAAGTAGGCACTGTACCACACAGCGTCATCCTCAAGGAGGAAGTAGGCACTGTACCACACAGTGTCAACCTCAAGATGGAAGTAGGCACTGTACCACACAGCTTCAAGCTCAAGGAGGAAGTAGGCACTGTACCACACAGTTTCAACCTCAAGAGGGAAGTAGACACTGTACCACACAGTGTCAACCTTAAGGGGGAAGTAGGCACTGTAATGCACAGCGTCATCCTCAAGGGGGAGTAGGCACTGTACCACAAAGCCTCGTGTCTTTTCTAAATTTGAAAATTAACTAACTCGAGTTAGATAACGATGATAATCAACTGCCACTCGTTGTAGAGCCTCTATATACAACATGATTGACATACAATAATCAACATATACAACATGATTGACATACAATAATCAACATATACCACGTGATCGACATACAATAATTAACATATACAACATGATTGACATACAATAAATCAACATATACCACGTGATCGACATACAACAATCAACATCTACCACGTGATCGACATACAACAATCAACATATACCACTTGATCGGCATACAATAATCAACATATACCACGTGATCGACATATAACAATCAACATATACCACGTGATCGCCATACAATAATCAACATATACCACGTGATCGGCATACAATAATCAACATATACCACGTGATCGGCATACAATAATCAACATATACCACGTGATCGGCATACAATAATCAACATATACCACGTGATCGGCATACAATAATCAACATATACCATCAAATACAACCGCGACAAATAAACCACAACACTAGGGGCCGAAAAAGGCACGAAAACACGTGTCATCCGATAAGGTTACTTATCAAGAAGCATGTTCATTTTGATGAATCCAGATTTTTCCAAACTGAAGCAATGATGTGTTATTCTATCATTGTTGTTTTTACATCTGTGAATTCCAGAAATAACAAAATATTTTGAATATTGATAAGCCTTCAGTAACACATGTTTAAGCATGTGCTGTTATCTTTAGGTTATTAACACAAAAGTTCAGAAATGTCGACTATTCCGTCTATATACGTAGAGATAGCCTTAGGGTGTGTGTTCCTGTCACCACATAGAATCGATGAGGTTTTGAATACTTTACTTACATAGGGTCGATCATATATAGGTACATACAAGTAATATTTGTATAGTTAGTTCATCCACTTAGAGTATATACTATATAATTAATTCATTTATAATTGTTATTAGTTATTGAAATCCGAGGTAGATAATCTTGTATATTTACATTGTATTGCCTGATTGCTGTGATATTCAGTGAAAACCTATGAAATGACGTCACATATTTAATAATTATATCTTTGGCGTCTCAATTAAGGTAATTTTTGCTGATAATTTATAATGTGAAAACGCGTGTTTTGCAATACTATTAAAGGAGAAGAATGGCTGTATTGTGAAATGGATCGTAACTTCATTTCCATTTCAAATGAGACAAGAGAACATGAGGTCAAATATGAACAACATTGTATCAAACTCATATAAAATGAAACTCCTACGAGATATATACTGCGAACCATCCGAATAGAACTGCTGGATATGAAAAGTGACATGTGTTTGTACTTGTGTAGTTGACAAACTATCCTTGTTCGGAATGGGAAGGGCATGCAAGTCGAAATAAAACAAATGCAGTCTTCCTTAAAATGCTATAAGTGGGTTTGGTGTCATACTTGTATTTCTATCGGCATTTTCGATTAAAGTAACAATCTTAAACGTGTTCCCATGTTCAACGTCAACACTATCGTGCTTGCTATGTGGTCTAAGAACTCTCGACCTCTTTCCTTCAAAAACGCTTTAAAAACATATGGTCCAGGTTTTGCCGTGATGTAGGTTCGAAGCACTTTATTTCTCTCTAAGTAAGGAACAGGCGTTATCACAGTCCCCGGCTGTAAACCTGCCAGGACAGGAGTGGGGCAATACCATAAATATTCCAATAACACACTCCCGCGGTGGGGCAGATCGCTCGCCAGGGTAGGGGAGACATTGGGTAGTCTAAGGCACCACTAAGATATGTCTACAACCAAAACTGCATTTTTTTCGAAAATAAAAAAGAAATAATATGATTTCCTCCCGTTCTCGCGCAGGTACTGAAGAAGTACTTTATACGGAGACTCGTAAGTTTTCAAGATCATTCTTCACAGCAGAATGGCACGAAGAAACATCTGGTCTAGAAAAAGTCTTTGATATTGGTTAAAACAGTATGAGTCCACTATATACGTTCTTAAAGTACACATGGTAGGAACAGATACACCATAATGATCAAGTATATGAGACAAGACTTTTATATCAGTATTTATCCAATGTGACGTTATGGGTGTGTTATATAACACGACACAAATATCACAAGTATTATTATGAGCCAATATGACGTTAGTGTATATTTATATAAATCAACAGAGCTGTCGTGGGAGCGGGGCGGGGGCATGGAGACTTTAACGAATATTATTCTCTCATGTGCTTATTAGGAAATGTAGGGAGTTGTATTTCTTTGGTATCGTTTCATGCTTATCTATCTTGTCATGGCGTTCTCCTATGACGACATTATCCTATGATGACAGTATCCAATGTTGTCGGTATGATGACGGTATTCTATGATGACAGTACCCTATGACGACGGTATCCTATGATGACAGTATCCTATGACGACGGTATCCTATGACGACGGTATCCTATGACGACAGTATCCTATGACGACGGTATCCTATGACGACAGTATCCTATGATGACAGTATCCTATGACGACGGTATCTTATGACGACAGTAATGAAGGTATCCTTTAATAACGATATACCATGATGACAACATATTGTGATAGCATAAAATTGTGATGGCGGTATCCTGTTATTGTAGCGAATTTTGATGAATAGTGATTATGATGACGGCATTTTATGACGACGGTATTTTGTGATGACGGTATTTTGTGATGAAGGTATATTGTGATGACGGTATTTTGTGATGACGGTATTTTGTGGTGACGGTATATTGTGATGACGGTATATTGTGATGACGGTATTTGGTGATGACGGTATTTTGTGATGACGGTATTTTGTAGTGACGGTATTTTGTGATGACAGTATATTGTGATAACGGCATTTTATGACGACGGTATTTTGTGATGACGGTATTTTGTGGTGACGGTATTTTGTGATGACGGCATTTTATGACGACGGTATTTTGTGATGACGGTATTTTGTGATGAAGGTATATTGTGATGACGGTATTTTGTGATGACGGTATTTTGTGGTGACGGTATATTGTGATGACGGTATATTGTGATGACGGTATTTGGTGATGACGGTATTTTGTGATGACGGTATTTTGTAGTGACGGTATTTTGTGATGACAGTATATTGTGATAACGGCATTTTATGACGACGGTATTTTGTGATGACGGTATTTTGTGGTGACGGTATTTTGTGATGACGGTATATTGTGATGACGGTATTTGGTGATGACGGTATTTTGTGATGACGGTATATTGTAGTGACGGTATTTTGTGGTGACGGTATTTTGTGATGACGTTCATGGCGATACGTGTATTACTGATGATACACTTTTGTAATCAAACAATTACTGTAATGTGATAAAGTACACAATTGTCATAACCAGACGACATTTGATCGTACTCCATTACAAGCCATCCATGAATACCTGATCAGAAATCATCAAATTCATAAATTAACATGTGTTACTATTAAATACTGGTGCATTTTGTTTATCAAATTCAGTGAAAATGCTCAAATAAACACGAACAAAAAAGATCAATATCAGAAATAGACGACAGTAATCATATTTGGATTCTTTTCGATCATACTCCGACGAAAATCTTCATTCTGAATAAAAAAAGGAAAAAAAAAACTCCAAATATACATAGGCTTTGAATAAAAAATATCCAAGTAATAAAGAAATATACGGAAGATTAAAGAAAATCCGAATTCCCACTAGAAAAAAATGCACCGATGAAAGTGAACTATGTAAATCAGAGGTACACTCTAAACGGACAATTGCTACCTTTGGATATAATTAATCGCTTGTTTGGTTATCAATTCAAGAGCTGTTAAGTACGAAACACGTGCAGGTAAGGCACGCCAGGTGTACTTGTTGATTAAAATCAGGTACGTGTTCCTTTCGTTATCTGTCACACGGGAAAGTAAGATCTAAATAATATATGTTCTTCTGAGAACAATATGTAAATTTTTATTCGATACCTCTAATTTCTGTTCTTTAGACGATTAAATAACCAATTCTGACAAAAATGTCGAGCAATATAATATGATAACATTAACATCTTTAAAATATGAATATTTTATGTGAATTAATTTTCTTAGTTTTGATATTTGGTAAAAACAAAATTTTGCAGATGGACTTTAATTAGGTGACACAAAATTTGAAACAAAATAAGATTAAGGACAATTATGAGAATAGAGTTGTATAAAGTAAAATGAGAAAACAATATACTTTGATAAATACAGATTAATAAATAATGATTTTAAAAAATCTGAAAAGAAACAAAGACTCCTCTCCCAATAAACACCACACCCCCAAGGAAGAAAAAAACAAAAGAGGGTGACAAACAAGGATATAGACTACAAAACGATCCCAAATGATCCATATTTTGCTCCATCACTATGAATATCAATACAACCTGGGTTTATGGTTATTCATAAGTACATAAATGGTTTGTGGTCGCTATGATCAGCTTTGATATGGTTTTACAAATCACTGAAATATTAGCCTGTGGTAAGAACGAATTTGTTACCTCAAAAATGCCTATGTTTTGGTTTAAAGTCTTAGTCAGTAAAGAATGTGTCAGCCTCACCGATCACACACCGGAACGTGACTAACATTCATGTTACGCTTGATTAGTTAGTAAGTGTCAACATGTACACGTTCCGTCACAGTCAGTAACCAGGCTGGTAGAATATGATGTCATGCAAAAATAATAATAATGATAAATATATATGAATTCGTCAACACACGCAAGAAAACTCAAAGCTAGTCTTTCTAGCCTTATAAAGGGTGATAGTGCTACCACAACACCCGTTTTAGATTTCTCTTCGTTCGGCTGAATTTTAGAGAGAACAATTTTTTTTCTTCTGTGCCATAACCATATCAGTCTTGAAACAGCATGTATAATATTTTTTTTATTAACGAAGATAACATTGCTGTGCGAATATTTGTATTTTGTTATGCTGTCGTGATTTTTGCCCGAATATAAACACAGAATATCTTAACAAATAAGATAAGCCAGTTATTGTAATAATTACAATTTGTAAATCCACTATCTTATCTCTGACGTCTTCAGAAGTAGTTTGGACAGTATATTGTAACGTCTTCCAACTTATCTCATATGTCATGTACTGCAATGTGTCTTGAATGACGATAGTGTGATATCTCATAGCTTCAACAAAAGAAATACATCTTAAGAAACATAGAAAATAGCAAATGAAGTCGAGACGCGAAAGCCCACAAAAGGCATGGGTTTCTTCAGTACCACACACAGTTGTCGTCATGTTCCTCCTGGTCATTCATCACTGATTCAAAACATTTCGAATAATATCATTTCATTATGCAAGGATAAAAGAAGGTATTTCCACGCCATATTCAATGATACATGGGACAAATTTTGATGGATGAAATTTAAACAATGATAGCAATTTTTGTTCTAAAAAACGCATTACATTTTTTCATGGTGTTAGAAAAACAAAATAAAACCAAATAAAATATCCAAGATATTCTCATCACTCAAAATAATTGTTGAACAGAACATAATCATGTTCGATTGCTTTAGTTCGATAAGCAAAGTAAAAAACTTGATCAAACACTTGAGTGGGAAGGTATAAGGAGATATTTATGAAGGCAATGAATACAGCAAATTAGTTTTACCTGTCAAAGTTCGCACAGAAAGGCAGACACTTGGGCTCGCCTTGGTGTGATAATATATCAATAACATTTTTACCGTGAGAAGCAATAATTCACAATAGTCATCTAAATAGGAACTGAACGATTAATCTAAAGACAACTACAACATATTCATCGCTGTGCCACCTTTCGTTTGATATAATAATTAGCAGAAAACTGAAAATGTAAATAAAAAGAAAATTGTTATAACATACTTGAAAAAATTGTTTGCGCAAAAATGACAAAATTTACTTTAGAGTATCGTCGTTTTCATGGTGATTACTAACAAATTCCACATCTTTTCTAAGCATTATTACAATACACATAATTTAGTTATCAACGCCAATATGTCAAAACGAGATTTATTCGTCAGTTTTTCTTTTATATTCTTTTCTCGAAGTCAACAATTTACAAGGCACGGTATTTTCCATGTATTACAAAAATGTTCAATAAAAGTAAAAATCGCCCTGATTTCTTTTGTATATTGAAACAAGACGCTGAAAATTACAATTATAAATTGTTAAAAAAATATGTTAGACAACAATATGACCAAACTTTAATACCAAAACTAACACTCCAAATTGATATTTGTGAATAAATCCTCAATTGACAAAACATCTAAACTGAAAGTTATGCCGGTAAGTAAACTGGTAAAATATATATGAAAAGATACGTCAATAATTTCACTTGGCAGTTCGTTTACGTAAATGTTTATGTGTGAACGAATTTCTTCACTGTTTACTAACATATTTATCTGATGTCAATAAATTAATTGTAAATGACGTCGACAAGGATATATATATGATTACCACGTCAATAAGTTTATTAAACAATTATAATCTGACATCTTAATGTACCTTGTAGAGTAATAATATATTTATAACAACTTGCTATTTTTCTTTCTGCTGCGTGTTTTAAAATAATGATATATTCCTAAGGAGCAAAAAAAACTAGAAAAGAAGTTTTTGCAAATTTGTTTAGCGATGAATAAGATAAGCATGATGAAGTTAGAATGTCACTATGTCAAAATTTTAAAGGCAACATCATGTAAAGACTTTTATATATGTGTGAAAAGATGTTTGTGTGTATGTCTCTTAATTTTCATTTTTCAGTTTAATGTTATATATAATCAACTTTTACATTTAAGTAGTTTAGAACTTTAGAACATCTGTTTCGTGGAGTTATAGAAAATTCAAATTCACAGTGACATCCCGATTCATGATGATTTAATTATTTATGTATGTAGATATTTCGCATTCCTGAGAACAATATATGAATGACAATTAAAAGGACAATATCATTTCGCTTTTTCGAAACAAAATGAAAAAACCCGTGTTTTTCTGGTGTAATGCTGATAACAAATTTAGATCATAATGTGTACTTAATTTTCCATATCTATAGATAAACAAAGTGCTTTATTTCATTAAGAAAGAAAAGCAGACCAATTAAAGGACAAATGGACAAATTTTACCACATCACTCCTTTTAACCAAGACATCGTATATTGCACACATATATCGGTTTTTACAATCCTTTACAATTTGTGTGGTGATATCATACCCATCATGTTATGTTATATATTTACATCATGTTGTATAATCGTCTAAGAACGAGTAATCTGTTTTACCATGGATAATATTTTATTATTACGAATATAGTGGAAACAAATGAGTGTCAATAATCAAGTATGTGTTTTTTTCGAAAAAAATCATGTATATTGTAAATCTGGAATTCCTTAGTTTTATCACTAAAGATTTGTCATAGCTCCTGTCAGGGTAATGAATGCTAATATATCTATATTGTTTCATAGTAACCTTCTGTTCTGTTTGTATTAAACACGGGATACTATCGATGAATACATCCTAACTTGTATGTGTAATTGTAAACAAATTTAAGAAAAAATGAAAGTCATTATATATATCATATTGACTGTGTATTGTGTTACTATTTATATTACTGCAATAGTCTTTTGTTTCCATCTTCATATCATGAGGACAATCATAAGAGATTACCAGAATACGAGAATAGGTGAGAAGTATAGAACTGTAAAAATATTGTATGATATCAATAAAACAGGTTATTTTTGAACAATAGATATATACTTACAATATATAAATGTGTGTGTGTGTGAGAGAGAGAGAGAGAGAGAGAGAGAGAGAGAGAGAGAGAGAGAGAGAGAGAGAGAGAGAGAGAGAGAGAGAGAGAGAGAGAGAGAGAGAGAGAGAGAGAGAGAGAGAGAGAGAGAGAAGAGAGAGAGAGAGAGAGAGAGAGAGAGAGAGAGAGAGAGAGAGAGAGAGAGAGAGAGAGAGAGAGACAGAGAGAGAGAGAGAGAGAGAGAGAGACAGACAGAGAGAGTTTTCCATATTTTAGTCAGATTTATAATTTTTGTTATGATTTTTGTTTCCCGTTTTTTTTTTTGTTATTTTGTTTTGTTTATTTTTCGTTTTTTTTGGTATGATTATGTTTTTCGTTTATGTTGAATGCGAACAAAATTTCTCTTTCATTGAAGACAATACATAACCGTATTAATACAGAATTATCAACATAATTTATTTATTGTTTACGCATAAATAATACCGGCATAAATATATGGTAATCATAAAAAGATACAATTCTCAAAACAATAATATAAGTTTTTATTGAACAAAAACCGTCAAAAGTCTCCATATCAGCTTTGAAGAAAAGAATGATGATAACTTCAGATGATGTAAAATTGCTTCCATATTCTATTTCATTTGATGTAGCAAACAAAATATACATAAACGATCTTTATGTTCTACACAATTAAAACTGATTGTATCAGTGAATGTTCAATAAAACAGAAAGGCACTAGAAGTAATTCAGTAGAAGAAATTTAGGAGAACTTCAGCGTGTTGTTACACTCTTATTGTACAAACTGTATTCTTCCTAAAGTAGTTGAGAAATCTGGAAGATAAATTTTACTGGAGTGGGAATCGGATTGAAAACAGGAATTTCATTGGTGATATGGTATGGCAACACATGACGTTAAAATTACAGTTCTTTCATCCTTAAGATTTTTATATTAATCGGCGTTATCAGATATATTCTACGTAAATGATAGTGGATACATTTCAAAATAATATAAAAGAGGATTAAATTTGATTTAATGAAAACATTTTATAGGATATTGAATCTGAATTGATATATATTGTACCACTAATTGTATATAGAGTAAAACATGTATGTTTTCTGTTTGAATGTGTTCATATAGCTTTGTAGGATTTTTCTTTTTCATTTCATTTGTTGTAGCAAACAAGAAAACTATACATATATACTTTTGCCTGAGGATGTTATTCTGATTCAACAACATTGTCAATGTTTAAACTATTACAAAGATAGTTCTCAATGTTTGACCCAAAGGTATATGTTACTAGGAAATGCTTGTGAAGTCTAGCCAAGGGGGTGTGGCAAAGTTAGTCTGACAATAATGGTTTCACAGATATGATGACAGATCTTAGAGCAAACATAGACCTAATCCGAGCGCGATATGTCATATTATCTGTTTCTAATTTGTTGATATCTACGATCTCAATAAATATTATCAGTGAGTTGGCGATGTAATTGTCCACTTCAAACGAGTTAGTTACAAACACATGCACACGAATACTCTAGGCGTAATAATGTTAGTAAAAGGTATGTCGTAATACCATAAAAAAAGGAAAACAATTTATGTAAATGTTTTATTCATTTGAATACAAAACCTAAATCGCTTTACATTTGGTAAACAGTAATTATATTATCTTCAAAGAAATGTTTACTTACATGATAGATAGAAATAGCAGTAAATATATATATGTAAAGAAAAGTGTTTATCAAAACATCCATTTGATAATTTAGAAAAGAGATTATTTTGATAACTATTGTTCAGTACAGATTAACGTTGAAGGTATAACACAACAGTTTTTCTTTACATGTAAATGAGATATTTGCATAAATCTACGGGGGACGTGTTGTGCGGATCAGTGGACTCGAGATGGATGCATTTGTACGTGGTTCAGAGTGAATATACCAAGGCAATCTAACATCAGCGCCAGGCAATCTATCACAGAAAACAGCCGTTATTTACAAACCCTTGTCAACTATAAAGTCAAACACCTTTTTGTTCAGAAAAAGTTTTATCATAATCGGAATATATGTCGATATTTGTCCCATATTTTATGCAAATATATGCAATAGATAATAACTGTGAATTAGTCATTAATATAATATTTACTAAGATCACAACATGATGCTGTTAATTGGTCAGTGAAAGACACAAACGAATGATGGATGAAATGAAATCTGACATCATTACATTTCTCTCGGGAACAGGTAATTCAACTGCAATACAGAATTCCCCCCCCCCCCCAAAAAAAAAAAAAAAATATCCGTTGATATTTAAACGAATGGCAATTACTGAATAAAGGACACGGAAGTAACTAGCACCTTTTTCTATTTTACAAATTTATGATAACACTCCTCGAAGGATTGGTCAGTGTTGCTAAAGACCGGAGAAAAATCCAATGTACATCGTAATCAAATGAAATGACCAAATCTAAACCGGTAGGTGCACAAGCCCCATCATTCGGAAGACACTTACATTTACGTATATCTGGCAATATCAGAAGAACACCAAGTATATGTATGTATCCTGAACCATTTCATTTTTAAAATGCACTCGTGACATGCAGGTTATGGCGGTGAATACAAGTAATTATTCATCTTTATTTATTCTTTTCAGTTCAATTTTTCTTTCTTCTTGCGTCTTTGATATTGTTATTCGAGAATAAAATGTTATAACTAACATTGTGAAATCTTGAGTTGCGTTATGGTATAAGTAGTATATGACATGAAATCGATGATTGAAAGAGGGCATCATATGATCAAAGGCAAGTTTACATGGAAACGCTTTTACATGGAGCATAAGGAGTCATAATGACTTTAACATGATAAAATATCAAATCATCGTCAAACAGCAAAATGGCACCTTAATAATTCATCATTTTACAATTTGTGAAATCAATAAATGTAAAATGAAACAAAATCCATCTTTTGATTGAAATTGAACCTTTTACTTTAAAATGTTACTTTAATGCATGATGTCATTTGATGATGTATTTTTAATAGCTCTAACACTTCCGGGGATGATAAAAATGTTAAATGTTGAATTAAAGACCATTAAGTTTACATTTAAATTTTACAGAAAGAAAATGCAGTTGTCCCCCTTCCATAATGTATGTTTGCAATTTTCAAGTCATTTCGGCTCGATTTCACCACACGCTAGGTAATGGGCATGACTAACGAATCATCCATGGATATATCGCTGACTTGCCATATATTACCGATAGGTTTCTTCAGGTGTAATGTGTACTTCATGAGTATATCAAAGGGAAGAATTGACATGAATAGTGCAGTATGGACTTAAGACACTAACGCTTTATAGAAAGTCAGTACTAGTCTAGTGATCTATATCATTAAAAGGTATGAAGAGAGAGACATATAAATTTACATATCTATATGTAAGGTAAAACCAGTTTCTTCTAGTCTTTGTCATGCAATCATTTAAATATTAATGTAATAGTTTAAATGTACATGTTTTCAGATAATTAGCCAAGAGTATTATTGACGTTTGGAGGTGATGGACCTCGGATTCTGATATCAGAAAATTACAAATCTAAGCAATATCTTGATAATTTTAAAATCAAGACAAATAAATGGTGATAGAAACAAAACCCGCATACTATAAAAAGCATTAAGCATAATATTCCATTTTTTCATCAGTATAATTTTTAAAACCAGCCCTGGATTTGAGTCTTTACAGCGTTAAGTCATGAGCGTAAGTTTAAATGTCTTTGCATAGACAGAGGTATAAACTTATATTTAGATAGTAATAACGATAAGAAGATGTATAATGGGCGATGTGTTCCTCCGTGCATATGCACGTGTTTTGAAGGGGTGTTTTAATGAGAAGACCATACCTTGTGCCAAAAGTAGGTTGTAAAACAGCACTTAATGTAGGCACAGAGAAAATCCTTTCTTACATTTATTCTTGTTTCAGCTGTTATTTACGAGTGATCTTAGGACGGTATAATCAGACATTTTTCAATCTCTAGGTGGTACAGCCGCTGGCAGACGAGGTGAACTATGTAACCTTGATAATCTAAATTCCATCTTCCGCCTAATTTCTTTTTCTAAGTTGTATTTAATGTTTATTTTCTTTAGGTGTAAATCATTCAAAAAACAACAACAAATAAATATCAATGTTTATTTGATTGTAGTCTGCTGACAGATCTAGCTGCATCTTTGTTTTGAGAACATCCGTTAATTAAATGACGTATAACAGGACATGTTCTCATCCAAGGTCCTTGACTAGACATGTAATATATTGCTTTCGTAATTGTTACCGTATGCAGTATTATAGGAAGTTAATGAATACAACCATTCCATCCTTCTTATATTCTGTATGCTATTCATTTGCATCTTTAAACTGACATTTTCGATTTAGCAATGTGGCAAAAACATTTAGGTGATGGCTGTTGTTATATATGTATACTACACGAGTGAAAGCAACGATAAAAAGATGAGTAAATTAGAACGCTATAGATATTTCCATAAAACAGTCAGATAAAAGTTTAAAAGTTTTAAGTACGTCCATCAGTTCGGCTACATTTTGTAAAAAGTAAAACACTACGAACTTCGTTAAAAACCAATTACATTTTGCACATTACCTGGTGTTTGTATCTATACGCCTAGAATGTAATATGTAAAATTCATTACCCTGTTTATTACTTTGGTTAGATTTTGCAATATCGACCTGATACCAATTTATCAGTTTACTTATATTTTGAAAGAACAGTTTTTGTATGCTAGTCGATTTAATTGCATTTTCCAAGTACGACTGGCAGTTTTAACAGTACAATAAGAACCCTTTTTGTCGATATACTTGTAATGCTTTATGATAGATAGATCGACTTGAGTATCCACTATAATAATACTAACTAGCATTGACCTGTATATCGTAACAAAATTCAATGCTCCCATTTAAAAAAAATCATCCTAAAATGTACACATTCGTTGATGAAAAGTGATACTGTAACCGGCGTACAGATTGCTTTAATATACCTTGTAACTTAAAGGTAAACTAGAAAATAAGTGCCTATATAAGCAATTGCACCAAGGTGCTCTAAGGGAGCAGACCTTTCTGATATCACTTGACTTACCTATTGGTGTTTTCGATGTTAGTAGAAGTTTAGTCGATCGAAGGAAGACAACATGCATACAGATATTTAAGCTTCACTATTAGCGATAACTGACGTGTTTTATCACATAAAGTCGTTACATTGGGTGAAGAATTTTCCAAAGTATAGAATACGTTATGGGATAATTTCTTAAAGAAGGAAACACGGAGATCACCAAAACGTTAAACATAATTTTCATAATAAGTCTCAGAATAAGTATCCTTCTGGCATATTATGTGTCTGTTTGTATTAATAGGAAAACAATAAGAACAAAACAAATCAAAAGATCACAACGTTATTCTACCACAATACCTAAAACCCCCTGATTAAGGTTTAGGAAGAAACATATAGTTCTGGCAGTGCTCTTCACGTACACCCAAAAAGTTAATGTAATGTTATGATATAAAAAAAGAAACATTAGAAGTAACAAAAGGAGTCTATAACAAGAATTAAATACTTTGCAGTACATACTGCGAATGTCTTCATTACTGCCGTGAATTCATCAGTAGCCTTCAACGTCCTGCACCTGCCGACAAAATTGTGAATTCCACCAGCAATCGGAAACAGACAACCAGAAGAAGAAATATGATTATACAGAAATGGGATGTTAACTATTGGAAAATTTCAATAATCATGCTTGCCTTAGTTTTATGGAATTGGATTTTGAATTATGATTATGATACTATATTGTGTACAACTGAAGAATCCTCTGACGTTGTTGATATTGTTAACAAAGATAGGGATGTAAACTTGAGGCAAAGATGTCCAGATGGTTGTGATATACCTGTTTAGTGGCTAACCAAACAAACTGGAAATCAACAGGTCATTCTCGAGAATTAAAGTCTTCATCATTATTTCATTAGTATACTATACTCATTCTTAGTGATGTTGAGGATATAAATTGAAAACAGGTTGCTTTCTTTAAAGAATGGAACATCTCTACTTATTTTGAAGAATTGTACATTTTTCAATACACCTAAATTCATTATTTATCACATGTATCTAATAATACTTTTTTTTATATAAAAGTCTTTTCACTTGCATGTCTTTTGTTAATCTTTGAATCATTTGCAATCTAAGTTACCTCGTTGGTAATGTTTAATTCTAATTTTTCGCAATATCTGTAACATCAACCGATGACAGTTTTGCCTTTGCATACTGGATGAAATGGTAACGCGTTTCTCTCATTAACAAAAGATGAAATAATATGCTGAAATGTCTTTCAGGCTTTATGGTATCAAATCGAGAAGAAAACAAGTTCAAATTAACTTGAAGCACTCCACAGAAAAATGTTTGTCTACTTAATGAAAACTGAGTAAGGTCCTTTCACAATACCAATTTTGAATTTGTTTATGTCTTTTTGTCTGATTTGTTTAATTACGAGAAATGTTCCTAAAGGGATTCTGCAATTAATATCGAGCCGAACAAAGCAACTTTCCCATTAAATTATAAAGCACAACTGTAAATAGTACATAACTAAGATGTATCATAGTTCCCCATGTCATTCACTTCCGTTTTCCTATCAATAATATTCACTAATAATATATTCAACAATATTCAATGGCTATATAATTTTCGTCATTTTCTCAAGTCTTTACCAATTAACAGTAGTAGTCATAACAATGAGGTCTAGCCGTTTCTTACAAACTATCACAAAGAGATTGTTCTGTACTTTTTCAAGTGCAATAAAGTGTGATGACAACGTTTATCAAATGTCTTCGAAAAGTACAAATTGGCTCATATTATAAAGTACATTACATTGACGATTACAGCCTAACGTGATCACGAACTGACACGACAAAGTAACACACAGCTTCCAATAGCTCAGAATATGATCCGAAATTCTAGAACTGAACACGAACTTCCGGAGTACTAGACAACAACAAGGAACAACTTCTTCAATAATATTGTCTTACTTGCTAAAAGAACACTGCTTGTCATTAGGCCATCTAAGTCCTAATTGAAAATCCTACACTAGCAGGTTTCTATGTCGATTTCCATTTCCTGTTCAGCCATATCGATATCAGGGCCCTGATCCTAAATCACTAATTATTCTCACATCATATTTCAATATTTCTATAGAAAACAGGTCTGTATTGCAGTCTTAGTGCTCAGCAGCTATCTGATGACGAGACACATAATTGATTTGGTATTGATTGCCGGGAATAATATTTACTCAAGACATTATCGCTGACAAGTTTGTAACGGTGGCCCTGCTCAGTAGATTACACTGCCTAATTTCGACCGTCACTGTCACTCATATGCATAGGTGATTGACCAGTGGGTTCACTCGTGCCTACAAAGCGTTCAGGTCACTCAGATCCAAATCACGACGTGTCACGTCAAATCACGTTTGGCGCTAGAACGAGGTGGACATATTTGTAAGAGGTTGTTAACAAACTTGTTATTTAGTCAATCATAAGCCAATTTTGGTGGGTCTTATCTTGTAGTGTTTTTGTTGGCGGGTACAACAGACGTAACTCGTAATTAGCACAGAATCATGGATATTCTCCCTCGAGTAAAACTGTCCAAGATCACACGATAACTGACAGGCATAGCTGCAAACGGATTGTGTTGAGTTGTACTCATAACCACGGTACATTAGCTATTGAGGAAACATGCGACACAAGCGCCTCATAAACCTGTCGAAAGAGCCACTTGATTTAAAAGGAATCTTAAACGGCATAATATAATATTTCATCTATTGTTAACATATTTTGATGAAACATCACGATTTCATAGATGAAGTGATTAAGTATAAATCTCTTTTTCCTCAGTTGCGTTATGTTATTGTGAAATTTACAAAACAAGAGTAAAGTACATGAATACTTGCACTGCCTAGTGCATTCGGTTGAATATACTATAACGATTTTAATGCATTCGTGTCCTAGGTTTCGAAAAAGGTAGTATTTTTGGCCACACTTGTTATATCAATGTAGATATTAACAATGAAAATCTCTCTCTGTCGATTGCAAATTCTCCAGCTTGTTTCCTGAAGTCAAAAGTTTGGTGTCCAAACCTTGTGCTCAAAGAGTCAAGAATTTAGGGTTTAATTTTATTTGATTGTTGGATCTATTACTTTTATTTCGTAACTATGATGGGATACATTCTGCTGGTTGACTCCTTTATTATCTGGACTATCCTGCACACCTGCATATAACGTTCACATTCTCGTAATCGTGGGTATCGGTTCAGAATTAGCAGGTGCAATAAGTAAATATGATTTATCCATAACTTCACAATTAACAGTCTGGCCCCGGTTGCTCTAAGAGTAATTAAAGGTAACCAGACGTTAATGAAAAGTTAAGATGTTGCCAAAGAAAATACAAGAGTGTTCAAGCCTAAATTAACGCTCAAAATATATCAATCTGAGCTGTGCCAACAAACTTACAGTTATGAAATGATATACAATGTTTCCTGTTTTCTATCATTCGTGTTTGAAAATTTCCACTAACCACTGGTTATAAATCGGTCCTGGCTTCTATAATTTACACAAGGTTTAATTAATTTTTGAGTCAAAGAAGGGAGGAGGCACGATACTTCAGCTGATAGAACTCCAGGTAATGACCCGAGGTGTGTGGCTCATCCCTTCCAGAATGGTATGTGATTTTTAGGATATCTCCTGCTGTATTTTGCGTGTAAATTAGTAAAATTAGCATGCGACGGGCTCCCCGCATGATATCCAGTGATGTACCTACCACATATTTTCTTATATATATATATATGTGTGTGTATGTATATATTTATATACATATATATATGACAGTTATTGCTTTATTCGCACGATGACTTTTACTTATATGCATTCTACAGAAAACTACAGCATGATACTATTACTATATCAAGCTTGAACAACTGAGAATACAAACAAGTACAATGTACCGTAAAATTCTTTTTCTTTTGTCTAATCGGAAGAAGCTTGCCCTTCTGAAACACCTGGTTTCATCACGAATGTCCATTAAAACCATTTTATTATCGAGTTTGTGAATAGTAACTCAGAAATAGCAGTACAAAATATAAAGTCGATTTTCTCAAACTTGAAAATGAAAACGTTTGTGAAACAGGAACTAGATTCCATACTTCAGCATGAGAATGGTTTCATGAATACGGGCCCTAGTCTTATTTTTCTTGCACTATTGTCATGGTTCTTCGTGTATATCTTTCTTGTGTTCATACTTTGCACTAGTTTTATTGAACATGAGTTTAAATAAAAATTCTGTTGACATCTCGGGATTTTCCCTTATTCAATTCAATGCGGTTCTCCTTCAGTTGAAGATGGCATAACTACCTGGTAGTGGTGGCATAATTGCGATATTCTGATCGTTCGTCGAGCATGGCTTACATACGTTTTAGTTAACAGATTTCAGTAGCTTAGCCAATGCCCATACGTATTAACGGCATTGTACCAAAAGATGCGGTTTGATGCTCGTTAGTTTGCCTGTTGGTGGCGTTATTGTTCGCATTTTGGGAACGAGACATTTCGTATGAATTTACCAAGATTAACATGGCGAGGATCGTCGATGAAGCAGAAGATGCTTTCTCTTCCAGAACACACGAGTCTATCGTGTCCAGGTGTCTCCGTGCAAGTCTGATGATTAAGTTGACTATGATAGATTCGCGTTCCAATATAACATTCCAATTGAATATCATAATAGACGCAGAGTTTGTATTTCTATATGAAGGGACTTACGTGTACGCAAAAGTGAAAGTGCAAAAACATGACTCGAGGTTTTAGAATTGAATCGTATTTTTCAATTTGTCTAGCTTTCAAATCGCGTCAGGTTTCACAACACGGCACATTCAATGAAGACAGTATTGCCCTAGTGAGACATCAGATATTAAATCAGAGTCATTAGAACGATGACGTTTAGTGTAACATTCGAGTGACTAAAGAACTCTCATGTGCTACCTTTGATATTTTAAGACAGGAAATGCCTTAACTATTTGACGCTTGTTATCGATCTTTTACATCTTTGCAGCGATTCAAACACAATAATGACCATGATTTCTGTGACAAGTTTCATTTTCAATTTTCTGATATGAGTTGAAGGGTACAATTACCTGGTAATACTGGACTGTCAGTTCTTATTTTGTTACATTTGTTATCTTTAATATCAATGTTTTAATGCTACATCTCGTTTCAAAGACGGCCTTCGCCGACTTATTTAAAAGGACCGGTGTTGCCAGGCAGCGCGTGTTGAGTAGACATGACAATAGAGTTTGAGGACCGTCCTTGTCTTTAAGAAGGTATAATAGACAGATTGTCACCTCCCTGTTATCACACAGGTGTACTTGGCAGTCAAAAACGTTCACTCAAAATGTGGATCACCCAGTTTTACTGATCAACCAATTTGTTAAAACTACTTCCTCGCGCATTGATCGTTTACCACATTACGTCATATAGAAATATGTTTCTGCTCGATTGAAAAATGGTTATGTTTAATAGATTTTATTTCGAAAGCAATGACTTGAATAAGCGGGAGGAGACCACGGATACGGATGATAAATATCATACAATGGCACATCACAACAGATGTTGTATTGTTGATTTTTTCTCCAAAAAAGGTCTCAGATTTTGTAGCCTTGAGTTTCGCACACTGCATTTTCATACACATGAAAATGAGATGCCTGTTGCAGCCAGAGGGATTTTTCCCAAATAACGCCGAATAGTAGAGAGCTCACATTATGGTAACTGTTCATTCTAAACTCCTTTATAACATTTTATCAATAAATCTTTGAGACGCTCCTCTATGTTAAGTAGTAACGCCACGCTCTATGATTTAAGTTTACGTGTTAGTGATATAGTTATGACTGTGACATAGATATATTTACTGTACTATTGGGATGGATTTGACTACTAATGTTCTTCCTTATTTATTCTGATTTTCAAACCCTGATTTTAAAACCATTTTAAAATTTCTGTTTTTATGCCTAACGTCAATTTAATATCTTTTTTCCAAATAAACAATATACATTGTGCTTTAGATACAAAACAATGCTACAGAAATGTCCCAACTGCAGCAAAAGACAACGCCCCACAGCTTGACTAGCATCGTCAAACATAATGTAGTCGGTTAGTTATGTATAGAAAAACCAAACAATAATGATTACCTTAATCATTGTGATAGTGCAACCCCCTTCCCCCTCCCATTGTACATACACAAACCCAGGAACACCCTTCCCATCAGTGTTACGACCTCAGTTCGGCCACCTCTGATTTTACTCCTTCTAACAATAAGACCTCTGCTATCATTGTTGATATACATGTGTGATGCAGTTTAATTCATAATATTGCATGTTATCATAAGTTTGTATCGAAAGTTGCTATTCACAAGCATGTTTTTCTATAATCCTATGTAAATTTATTCTGTAAATTTCACCAAACTAAAAAGTGACTCTAGATATTATTACTATGGGAAATATACTCAGCCTTTTTATACAAAAGGTCAATTTTCACTCGTTCGAACCCTCTTAACACTTTACCAAGGTGATGATACCATGGCACGTGCTGTGTCAGTAAGCAATGTAATGCTAAACTATCTTTGTGCTCCGTCACTCACTTACTAAACGGTTTTCCAAATTCATATTAGTCTGAATGGAAACGTTCCCCGCCACTACCAAAATAAATCAGTTCTTTCAAAACACAGCGGGTCTCCATATCTTCCACACAGATGGGTTTACACTCGTATGCAAAAACTCAGGTATTGTTTTTTGCCTCCGCTATACGATATCCTAAATCGATTTTCCAGAGAACGTAGCCACATTTTATACTTGTGAATTATGAATAGTTCTATATCATATCTATCCAGGCATACACTGTATATCTAATTATAATGTAATTGGATTCTCACGTGGTGAAGCACAGTGGTGGTTTGAAACCATGAAACTAAGTGTAAAAAATGGATTAAAACACATTTGTGTCACCGTAGGGAAGAAGAGAGTTATATATCAAAAATACCCGACCAGAATCTATAAAGTGTCCTGATGTTGGGAATAAAGAAATGCTTATCACTAAAAATAAATAGAGTTTGCCTCTATTTTTTGTAGAAATTTGAACGAATTTAATGTTTTTTTCATTTGATTCATAACATGATTATGTTGCTTTTCATTTACATTTCATTGGCATGCTACAGCATGCTGCATTTTATCACTCCTTGGATGATACTAAAATGTCAAAAAAGCTCTAGAAGATAGACATATCAATCTATAATTCTGGACGCTGTTGTGACTTTCTTATTGGTCATTCAGGATAATTACAAAATAAAACTGGAAAAAGAAGATATAATGGTATAAATATTTGAACATTATTTGATAAGACACCTACACGTCTCAAAGGGGAAACATCGCTGACTGTAAATTATTACAAAACCGAAATATATATTTCAAAATTACAAAGCCAACCGTCGCATTTGTTGGCAATGTGTGGGTGTAATTCCATTTCATTGTTTTGCATTCAGATGATATTTTTACATCATTATTTTGAACACATTGCGTCTATACACAATATTATTCAGAAAAAAAAACCGCTGGACACAAGCAAGGAATTTTAAGCGTTATTTAACTACTAATAAGTCTCCTAGATTTATGATAAAATATGAGTAATAACTAAATACGAGCAAAACTTTTGTTTTTTAATGGTAATCAGTTTATTTCAAATCTGCATATGGTTCCAGACAATTGGTATTACACAGAAGGTAATTGACCTAGCATTAATCAATTTAAAGTGCCACAATCAACCAGAAAGATACATCAATAAGTAAGTACAATACATATCTGGTTTGTCTTAGCGCTTATAAAAACACGGCTTTCAACATGTCTTTTTTTAACAGATCACTCTGCTTTTGTTCGGTAACTCTACTTAATGCATGATTTTATGCATGCTTTGAAACATGGTATATACAGAAGATTTTCTATATCCAACAGGAAAAATGATCTTTTAACTTATTACACTCCTTAACATCACATATTTCATCACGTGTGTACACTTTCATTACAATAATGGCGCTTCAGCAAGGGCGGTCTTTTTACATGTGGCCACAGTCGTATAAACACAACAAAATATTCATGTGCATTTTCTGGCTCTAATGTTTTGTCTATAACATTGCATGCCGGGAGATATAAAGAAAATACTAAAATAAGTATATATAGAGAGATCATCGGTTCATACTCAACTAAATTTTTGACACTATTTTTTGGCATGTTGATATCTCTTAGTAACATTTATAAAGTTTAATACGAGTCACTGACGAAATATCTTTATTTTCGGTCTACTGTCTTCTGAAAACATGACCTGTTATGATTTATTAAGATACAAATCCAGTTTCTTGTTTTTTGTGTTTCTTCACAGATTTTCTAGCAAGTCTCGTTAGCAAACAGTATGTCTTTTCACATTTAGTTAGAGAGCCGTAATCAGGTATTATATATGAAGTACTTGTCACTATCTTTGGAAATCGTGAAGAGCCGATTAACTCAATAATAAGTTAAGTATGTTTTAAAAAAGAATGCTTGGGGCACGTATAGCAATACCTTGCTTAGTGAATGGAAAACTTTGATGTGGAAAATTTGATTTGAGAGATAAATATATATTTCAAATAGAGTTACCGAAACGGTACCATTCATGAATCAGAAACAGGAAAAGGGAAACACTTAATTACGATATAAAAGGGGATGTATTTCTATCACGAGTGCGTACTTCGTGGAGCCGAATGTCACCCAATATGGTCTTTGACTTCAAACTATTAAACATCTTTTCTTTAGCCATCAAATTAAAGGATCGGGTGTCAGCGGGTCCTACTGCGTCTCCAGGTGAAGATGGCCGTACCGCTTACCTGTTAAATCTGTACCTTTTACCTGGCGTAACTGAGTCAGTTTGCAAGGGCACACAGGTAAGGACACCCTATGTCTCACCTTTTTGGCATATACCATTAAAATCAGGAGGCTATCGACTAGGATTTATCGCTCGTACGCGCCCTGGCAGGAGTGTCGGCACAAAATAGCAACTTTATTCAATGAATGAATGTATGACTTTCCAATCTGTCACGTTCTACTGTCAATCATTCTATATGTAAATCAAACCATTATCCACTGAAGTAAAGCTAGCAATATATATATATATATATATATATTCATCGTCGGCATGTACTAGTCCTTGTGTCTTACAAAAGAAACCAGTTGATCTGACATGTTGACAACTTAGGTGTCTGCACGGAAGTCTGCTAAGATATAAACATTAGATATAAAGCATTTGAATGAGACTTCAGTAGTCCAGATTTGAGATTTATCATGTATATTTACCGTTTGTATACAAATATGTTAATGTAATGGAACAAACAAGTTTTATTTTCGGCAAAAAGATTTTTTTTATCTGAAACCTGAGATCATTGACGGTGTTTGATCCCCTGGTGAAATGTATGTATTTGGGTAATAGACGGCCCAGTCCGTGACTGCAGCTATATGGAATTTTAAAATGTGGCGACTGAGCTGTTCAACATCCATATCTCGTTATGAATTGATTTACTGTGTTGTTGTATAAAGAGCTATGTGTATTCATTTTTCCATCCCCGATCATTCAAAGTTTACAACCTATCCTATCTTGACTGTTGAGAAAACAATGATGTGAACACTACTTTTGTTTCATTGATATCGTTTAGCTGAACTGAAATTAAATTATTATTTTTCTAAATAAAGGTTATTAAAATCTGGTTTGCAAAAAAATTCAAAATATGCGCAACGTCTTCCGATATATGTATTGTGTATTTTCTAGACTGTATATGTCTACATAAAGCTGAAACTGTGACAGATAATGAATAAAATTATCTTTTAAAATGTCAAATGAATGTATCGGAGTGATTTCTAACGCCCTTTATGGTTGGAGCTCCTTTGAATCATATTTGTGTAGATTTCTGTGATTGCAGCAATGTTTGATAATGGACTGAAGAAAATATGTTTGGTAATCTAGATAGTACAAAATCATTTTACTCTTCCTTAAAATGTTTATAGCTTTTCCGTTTTTGTGTGTCTATACTTTAGTCCCTTTATTTATTTATTTATTTATTTTAGTATAGTTTTGAAAGAATGATTGTGTTATGACGTTTTTCTTCTCTTTGTTTATCTGTCTCAGTTGATTACACCACACAAATACCAAGGACAAATTGCGTTTTAAAAGTAACTATTTGTACATTATATTTAAATATGTTTATGAACGAACTGATTAATTTGGGGACGACAATATTTATGTTAAGACTGTATAATTATTATTCAGTTAGAAATCACTAATTTATTTGTTTTGGCAAATACATTTCCTTTTTCTTATAATCAAATTTGTCTATGAAAATGCGAACATATCTTTAGTCTTCTATTGAATTTACCTTGGTTTTTCTTGTGTAATCTTATCAATATGCTTTTAACGATGTTGTAATTTTCATTGTAAACTACTTAATTGACAAACAATTATAACAATTAAGCGAATAAACAAATCAGGTTGTGATATAATAAAGTCTCGCATCCATTGTCGTTAGAATACTACCTTTCAATGTGCTGATACAAGATAATCCGACTTTGGAGAAAATATTTGTTGAAATTCATAAATAATGGCATTTAAAAGTACACACTAATACATAGCGTAGCTAGTCACATAAACGATGCAATGCTGAATATATCAGCTTATATGCAGCATTTTATGACTGACTCAGCATGTATCGTAAAACGTTTCTTTGTTTTTCTGGAAACTGTTTCTTTCGAAGTGTATTAACACATGTCATTAATAATATTGTTCGCATAATTTTTGTTTGATATTTGATAAATAAACATAATGTTTAACATCACTCCCTTAGATACAGATTGCCAATAACCTGTAGGTATTTGTTGCATCATTAACGATGTTAACATGTGGAAATGACCCATGATTTATACTCTAAATGCATCGCTTCACATAATACATAATTGAATTATACTTCAGATACATGTTTAAAGACATATTTGATTTATATAACATCCCCCCAGCAGTTACCATACAAACCCCTCCCCTTGATATCATGCTCCTATAGAGTTTGTATGTGAATGAGTTATTTATCCACCCCTCGTTAAAGCTGGGCTGTCATTGGCTCATGTTATATACCCGATGTATGTTAACGCCTACATGTGATCGTACAAACAATGGACATTTTCTGGTGAATTGTACCCTTTACCACTGGTTATGTATGGATTTAAGTTAAAACGTCGTTCCATGCGACTAACTTCAACATACTTCAGGGATTACTTTTTTCGATTTGTAAACTTGAACTGTAAAATGGTCGTAGAGATCGAGGCTCCTTTACAGACATTTCATGAGAAAATATGCGTTCTTCCTGATCTATGCGTGTGATTCAATGTTGTCTTATGTTTACTGTATTAAAACATCTCAAGCAAATGTTCATTTCTTATGTCTTCCTATTCTTTAAACTTCGACTTGTTATTTAATTTAAACAATGGCTAGTTGACTCTGAGGGTGTCCTGAATAGGTGTTTTTTTTATACTAACCTTTAAGTAAATTTAGCGTAAATATCTCAATAATACGCTTACTAACATATCAAAAACAAGCAATCTTGTATGACAAATACACAATAGACAGAAGGTCCTGCAGTATTGATATCGGTCTATCGTGCACGCTCACATAAAGACCAGTCTAACTCCAGGCTGACATATTAACCAATAATAAAACCCCATTTAGAATGCTTCAACACCTTTTCTGTAACTGGGGGTTCAGATTGGTAAGATTACATTTATTAAGGTTTTGTTTGTGTATGCCAAGAATACATATATAATTCTAACAACTATTTGTCATGTTATACTAAAGTAACACGATACATCGCGAGATCTCGACACGATGACTCGGGGTCAGAACTATGTTTGACAGTGCCATTCCGTACAAGGTAGCGATCCTGCCGAATAGAGTCAGATCGTTTTTGGCGATAGGAGAAAACCACACAAATGTCCGAAGTGCATTTGTATATATATATACTTGTATAAGGTAAATAACAAAAATAGCTTGACCAAATGGAAGACATAATAACTTGCTGTCTTGCAGTAAAATGTTTTCGGAACAATTTCTGAATTATTATAATCGACGTATACATCAGTACATATTTCATAAAACAAAACTTTCTAGTCGTAGTTAGATCTATTTGGAGTCTATATTTCAAGCAACAGTGAAGCTATTTAATAATGTGATAATAATTAACAAACAAGTACAATAAGTTCAACTATCATATCAAGTATGCCAAAACATAAATCTGAACTCATTATGTAGAAATCTACTTTCAAATTCAGTTTGGAATGCAGTTATGCTTAACTTGTAATATTTAACCATATATCTATTTACATGACAAAAATATACTCACGAATATCAATCCAACACGGTTTTACAGAGTGTTTACAATAAGAAAAAACATCTGCATGACCGTCTGATTTTTTCTTATATTAATATTAAAGATTTAAATAGAAAAAATACAGACAAACATCGTTCCGTTCCTTTATCCTACTCTGAGGTACACGCTGGTAAACTAATTTTCAGTTTAAGAAAATACTGCTTCAAAAGTGGCTTTTTTTATTTCGATATATGACTAATTACAGTGAATGTGTATATAAGTGATATTTACGTCTCATTATGTTGTGACTTGTGACATACTTGTTTGTAATTTCAAATATTTCTATCTGTTAAAAGATTCCAAATAGTCATTTGACATTGCTGTCGTGTGTATCTACAATTCGTCACCAACTGTACCGTCTTTTTCATCGTCCGCCTTATCGTCTTTGGAGGAAGGACATTGTTGCTGTCGTGCTCTAAGTAATTTGTTAAATATGTAAAAATGAAATGACATCGTCATGACAATACATATTTCCTTTTCTGTACTTTTCAGGGTTAAGGTAATTGTGACAATATAAATGAGGGACCTATTTAGATTATCGAGATAAATTTTGGTTTGACCTATAAGTGTTCTGCTTTAAAACATTTTACTGCTAAATTATATACGACGTAACGCCTTCCAATGCATTGTAGCGTTGTTTCTTTTAAAACATTTTATGTATAATTCCCTGAAAGTTCCGCATTAACTGGCTGGGAATAGCAACTTGAAATTCAGTTTAAAAACATTCAACAAACAGGTTAGTTTGTTTTTGGTTGGATAATTGTTAATTATACGAAGATTATAACAAGAAGATATGATCATGTAAAAATAATCCTAATCCAAACTCAAATTCAGTACAACTGGGGCAAAATAAAAACAAGAGAAATATTCACACGGGAACTCCCGAAACAAATATAAGGAGATTAATAGCAATAATACAAATTATATTTCGACTGATGTAGTATACAACAAGCAAGCAACACCATCACTTCAGGATTGATATAAATACGGTTTACGATTATACATCTGATGCAGTCTAAATGATCTTCAAATGCCAAAGAAAAACATTTTTTGGCTTAATTTGAGTGATTTCTTTCATCAAAATAATCAGATATAAAACGGTGAAAATAAAAACAATGTTTCCCTGTCAGTTGAAATTTCGCTTGGAGAATTATTTATTTCAAACTTGCTCGTCAAAGTAATCATTTGATCTAACAGGATTACACCTTATGCTTCTTTTTCAAGGATGACCTTTGACATGAACATACCGTAACAGGTTTGATTGCAAATAAAATGATTGGTATCAACCTCATGGAACGAGGTTTGACATGATTTAGTGACAAATTCATGATGGTTTTGTACGCAGAATCTCAAATTTGTGTCAACACTTACTCAATTCATCATCTCGTGAAATCACAAAAAGGAAACTACGCCATCCAATAATCAAGCTATTTTCATATTAATGAATGAATGAGTTGGTTAATTAATTAAATCCTTTGTTAAATATGTCATTATTAGGTCATTATTACGTAAGATTACTACAACGGGAAATCTAAAATGAAAAATTTAAAAATCAGCATAACAAAATATTGCAAATTTAGAAAACCGTAAATTAAAGAGGCTTAATACAGCTGTTTTCGTTGACGGTTTTTGTTTTGTTTTGTTGTTTCTAAATGTTATTTTTTAAGAGTTAGGAATGAGAGCTGCACTTTCAACTCGGCAATCTGGTCTACTGTAAACATCAGCGACTATACAATCCTACAGAACCTACCATCAGTTGTCTTTAAATGCTGGTAAAGAATTTCACATATGTAAATAACAACCATAAATATACATGAAAAACATTCAAAGATATGGTATATAGAGCAGCTTTAACTATCCATTAACAGCCGGTCCCATTCATAACATATTAATAACTATTTCAGTACGATATTGATTACAAATCATGTCGTTTATTTTTATACCTTGATGTGAACTAAGATTAGAATATAGATATTCTTATTAATTTCATTTTGTGTAAGTGAACAACTAATCGCTGATGGCTGACCACTAAGTCCAGCTGACCACTAAGTCCAGCTAGACAAGTACACACCCTGATTAGAAGATAATGTATTGGTCCTACAAAACGAAATAAACACATCCATCTATATATAACACCGTGCACCTGTTAAAGGTGACATCGGACACCATCAATAATCAATATTCTCCATTAGTTTTTCATTACTGACCAATGACCACTCTAAGACGATCCAGACATTTGTGATGGAATAGCCAGGTCTGTATTTTGCACCTTCTTGGTGATCTGTTATGTTAAATGTCTATACAGTCATATTATATACCTAACTAACAATGATATTTGTCCACGTCCTCCTGCATGTAGACTTGTACATATATAAATGTATTTATTGAATATTGATTGTAGTGTCATCGATCTTATCTGCCCTGGCCTTGTTACCCTGTGTCTGTCCGTTTCTATAATCAGCGCTTGTCATTCGGTACCATAGCGAATATATTTTGTGCACAACACTAACTGCTTTACCGTGATTGTTTTGCTTACCTTCAGTTGCCATCCTCTGTATATCAAGTGAGATGATTCAAAGATGTCTATTATTCCAAATTATCGTATTGTAAGGCGCTAAGTATAAAGATTGTAATACAGTAATGGTACAGTTTACAACAGAGTGTAAGACTATAAATTTCTTGTAAGAATTTTTCGAAATTGTGATAAAAAATGCAAGTTCTTTTAATAGTTTTTACGGTTCAGAATATTCACAAATATCTCATGTTCTCTTACAATAATCACGATATATAACTTGACAACTGAATTGAATTATGAAATAAGTGCACATCCCATCTTTATTTGGGTTTTTTCAGTGACATAGCTGGAATTCCTTGTCTTTACTTCAATATTTACACACTTTTGTCCCTAGCATCTTTATGAAAGAAGGATATTTTTCTAGACATTTCGTTTTCAGTATAGCAATAACTTGAATCCAATATCGAAATTTCGTAGCAAAGTTTTATTTTTTACTTAAGAATTACTCCAGGTTGCATGTTGTCTGCTTTGCATGTGCCATATTTTCGTGTCGTTAAATTGCATTGTGTTACTTCTTAAAGGTCCGTGTAATATACCAAAGTGACATTGACATGTCTAAAAGTAAAATATATTTTCTGTATTACTTTTTTGTTATCATGACTATGCGAAACTTTACCTACTACCTGGCGGCATATGACATATCTTAATAATAATAGTATCTTTGTCATGTTTGTAGTTTACATGTTGTCATATGTTCAGTTTACCAGCCATGTGTTTAATATTTATTTTTCTATTGAACTTAAAAGAATTGTCATATCTGACAGAAATTTATACGCATGTTTGTAATATATCGTTTGCTCTGCTTATGCACATTTTCAATTAGTGGCTAATAGAAAAACGACCAATACTAAATAATATTTCAGCCATGAAAGACCATAATATTACTGCCGATCGATCTTTTCCAGGGATTCAAGACGTCATATTGATAATCGTATTGCAGATGGCTGTATACCAGATGTATATATTCAATTATCATATACTACCGCGTCAGCCATCCATCTTGGCTGGAGTCTTTATACACTATGCTACCGCCATACGTGTCATGTTCTGATCCGTAGTCAACTACCAGTTTCGTCCGTTCATTCACATCTCAGTATTTATTCATTTAACCTTCACTTGCCACGACCCCGTCCATATAAGATTTATTTGCAGATAAATAATATTTATTTATCCATGTTCAGACCTATTTCGTGACACAGTCGGTGAAATAGCAATTCAATTCCTGCACTTTTATGTTTCCGATATTGATATTATCAAAATACAGACGTTATGGTTCAATATATGACAAATGCCCGCCAAAGCAATGAAACGGAGCTGCTATTGAACAATCAATACCCTCTTTTGGAAATGTGATAACAAAACTCCGATGTCAGTTATCGAGTTTTGATAATTTTTCCTTGTCGGATAGAAAACATTATATATGAAGCGTTGCTGAATGAAAACAAGTACTACTGTTCAAACATATTTACATCTTACAGCCTCAACCGAAAGGAGATATGTTTATTGTTCACGAGTTGATCAGAAAGCTTGCCTTTTTTCGATGAGATCGTAAATATGATGTTTTTTGTTGGTATGTATTCTAAACCCACGCAGCACAAAAAACGACAACGACACATACGCCTTTGTTTTTGTCTGTAATACGCCTGTAGGTCAGTCTTATTAGGGGCATCAACCTCGTCGCCATAAAAGATCAAACCGATATGGCCACTGGAAATATATACAGCTGTAACATGCAGATGTATACGCTGCATTGGGTATTACCGATTTACTAGAAATATGGGTCATTCTTCGGTAAATCAATCGTACAATTTTACATCCCTATAAATATTCTATAGACAAAAGCAATAACTGTTGATCTAACAATCCGAAATATTCGGCGCAGTCATGGTTGATTGGAGTATTGATGCACGCCTGACTGGACAGATCTGGTCCAGCCCGTGAGTGACAGCAGCTTGACAGGGTTGACAGCTTCGTGACAGGTCACCTGGCCAGCTTGTATTGATGTGAAGCCGAGATCGATCGTGCAACTAATCACTATTTATTGATAGAACGTAAAACAGATCAATAAAACGAAAGTCTGGTTTCCCATAGGTGTTTACCCTTTAGTCGCTGCAAATGTGTGGTCGGAGACGAGATATATGTTGTGGCATCACATGTTACAGCTTAATACCTTTTGGTTTGTAAAATATTTATCAACACAATAAAAAACAATTATTTTTAAAAATTTTGCATCATGAGGTCGATGATATGGTTTCAGGATGGGTCACCGGAACTAAGGGATTTCATGACGTTATACCAGTATAGCTTGTGACTTATCGTACTGTAAAAGAAATTTGTCATTTTTTAAAGACCTAACATTGTATTGGTATATGTTATTTGGATGTCTTCTGATTCATGCTGTCGTTTTCTTGATTTGTTTATACCTTGATCGGACATTTGTTTTTATTTTTTGTTCTGTTGTTTTTGTTTTTGTATTTTATTTTTTGCGAGCATGATCACTCATACGTAAAGAATCGTGTCTTGTGTACATGTTGACATACGCACTGCTTACCTTTGTGACAAATTAGTGATCTGGTTATGTAAAACAAAGCGTTAGATTCGTCTTCCAGACTAATTTTTCTGGAGTTCAATTTTCATGATTTTTCAAAAAAAAAAGTAATTTGAAGACACTTCATTTTGGTTTATAAATATAACTGAATCTACTTATAATCATCAGTCGTGCACATTCGAGGATAGAGTACCCACAAAATCGACGAAAATATATTGACCACGAAAATAAATGAATCAACAGTATTTGAATCTGTTATTAAGATGGCATTTATAGTAAAAGATGTATTTCCTAGATATATTTTGATTCTGAGGAGAAAAATAAATTCATTTTAATAGAAAGGTGGTCTGGATTTGAAGACTGTTCTTAAGCAGTAATTTATTATATCGCATATAATTACTTTGGTTTTGTTTATTTGATTTCCATAGTGAGTTGGTTGTTAAAGATTTACCTACCAGATGCAACATGAGAAGGGATAATGAGTATCATTCAACTGCTAACTTCACTTTGCTATCAAAGGGAAGCAACTCTTACATTATACGCGAAATTTCGTATTGTATTTATAATTATCCGTAAATAATCCTTAAATAGAACGATAAGATTATTCTATTTAGATCAACACACTTTATCGTATAACATATACCTAAAACTGTACATATTTACACTTCCTAGCTTCTACCAATAACATTATACCCACGCAAAAAAGTACCAATATTCTTACATACTTACTGAAATGACATTCGCTAATTAGTTAGAATCAAATGATTAAATTTGCATACGGAATAAGCCAAGTGGAACAGAGCTATAGGCTGATTTCTATGGTTTTAACAAACATTAATACATTAGAATTAATGGTATCTGTATATGTCCTTGTTTATTGAAACCAATGAAGTGTCAATGCACTTAGTCATGATTCATTTTTTCTGACATATTTCATATACATACTGCAAGTCAGAGATTAAATAGGCTTTAAATGGGACGCTGTTTGGTGTCAGAATGCCAGTGTAGCAAATTAAATAAAACACTAAAGAGTGAAGTATGGAACTTTGAATATCTCTCTACGTGTCTATGAAGCACACGTTGCTGTTAAGGGGAGGCAAATGGTACTTTACAAGATAAAACTCACAAAAACGCCAGTATTACCAGGGTTACAAATAAGATATATTACCTTGAAATGTTGGCGAAGTTAAACATAAATAAAGCTTCGTTTGTGGAAGAAAATTTGATTACTGTTGAGGAAGTTAATATATATATACCATTTACTACAAATATTACTGACAAACTGATGTTTTTGACAGTTTTACAGATTTGATTTGGAAAATGCTGTTTTAATCTTAGACCCAATGTTTATAAAACCTTCACCTGGTAAATTCATTTAGCTTACCTACCAAGCCATGTCTGACAATTCCAAAAACTCCCAATAAACATTGATGTCGACAATGTCTTACTGTCATAAAAAAATTGACGGGCAGTGATATCGTTTAGTTATTTTGGAAATTGTGTTGTTTCTAGAGAGGTGAAAATACATGGTCGTGCTGTGTTATTTGAATGACGCAGTTTTAAGCACGATGTTTCAGTTTCATTTATTATTGGATTAACTTTAACACAGACGCATTGATAAAAGAGGAGGAAACTCATTATTAACACTTGCTAATGTTTTATAAAGACAACGTGAATAATATGATACGAGGTTGTAAGTGATATCGTCTGGGCTTAGATTAATTGCAGCAACAAAACGCATTAATTATGATCCTTCTGTACACGTAGATTTAGCTGGTAGTATCTGGTGTGTCTTGGACCTAATTTTAGGACCCAATGATGAATTCACCGATCTTGTCAAACACACAGTTTAAGAAAAAATGAAGTATGCCACTAGGATAATTCAAATGTTTAATGAGAAATATGGTTTCATTGTGTATTATTTCAATGAATTGATTGATAGAGATGTTAAGTAAATTAAATTAATTTGACAATATATACATCATTTATATAAATGTAGATGAGTTATTCAAAGAAATAATTAGCAATAATGTTAGATATATCATTCTCTGTGCTATTTATTGATATATGGATGTTGTATGACATGCAAATATACCCTGAATAAGATATTGTGCTGTTTCATGTTCAACGATTAATGTTAATGATGAATTTTATTGTATGTTATGTTTGTGAACTTTTTAGATCTCTGTATGAATTTTCTTTGATGGAACTATCGACCGACTACATGACGAAAACCCCGCTGTAGATATAGTCAGTATTTCTGAAGATAAGTGCACATACTATCTAAGCAATCCCTGTACAATTTTCATGTCTGTTTATTAGTCTGTTACACAAAATCGGAATCGCACTTCCTAAACGTGATGTCAGTTATATTGTAGCACAGATTTGTTAAAAAGGGAAATTTTAAGAAAAATCCTAAGTAATTGAAATATTTGTTATGACACAGCTTTTTTATATTCTGTATGAATACATGAGTAATTACAAATAAGAGTCTTATATTATCAAAATAAACCTAAAACAATTATCGATATTGTTATTATACACGTATCTTTTACATGTAATTTACTAATATCTGGTAATTACAACATTACCTCTATTGTATCTACAACCTACGAAACTGTAATTATAACTCGCCTGTGTCAGAAGCAAACATATTTACCATTCACACTAGGATATCATACAGTCTAAATATACACTGACAGCAATTAATGCATGCGTAGATAGGCTTGATTCTGTCTTTTTGTATGCACAAATGCTCATTGAATAACAATATTTGAAGATATTTTCAAAAAAGTAAAACCATAAAGTTTTGTTCCCTGTCAACGAAATCAATCAAGTTAGAGTATTGTAAGTACCACTCTGCAATCATGTTTTAAGGAACTAACATAAAAGTTGGAAATACGGAAAATAACAAATTGTGCGTTAGAATATGTAAATGAGAAAGTGATGTGCAAAACAATTAATAAGCTAATTGGTGAATAAAACGTTTTCCGGCAAATAAATAAATCAAACATATTATGTCAACAAGAAAACAACCGGTTTCCTGAAATAAATAAATAGTATTTCGTCATGAAGCAAAAATGACTAATTAGAAAGAAGAGATGAATTACGATCTTGTTTGTTATCATAACATCGTGAAGATTCTTTTATATTAGCATATTTAATTTTATTTTAATAACATGTTTGCATATGCAATAGATTTATAACATAGCTTTTTAATAACAGAATATAAGTTCTGACACTGTGTTTCTATTTGTGTTGATATTAAAGTCTGTAGCTTGTCGTTTATCTTCACAGAAAACTAAAAAGTATCAACTTTTAACCGACTTATCTTTCACATTTTGGCACGGAAAGAAAAAGAAAGACGACAGTGGTGCGAATCGCCAAGTTATATTTTCTTTAATTAAGTACAATTTACAATTAAATACGTGAATATGCAGACATATCTTACATTAACCGATAAATTTGTTTTCTAGTGAATCTGTTGTTGTATGTTCAAGGACGAATTAAACTGACCAGTAAATAGTGTTAAAATATAATTTAAAATGACCAGTATATAGTGTTAAAGGATGATTTAAACTGACCAGTATATAGTGTTAAAATAAACTGACCAGTATATAGTGTTAAAGGATGATTTAAACTGACCAGCATATAGTGTTAAAGGATGACTTAAATTGACCAGTATATAGTGTTAAAGGATGACTTAAACTGACCAGTATAAAGTGTTAAAGTATAATTTAAACTGACCAGTATATAGTGTTAAAGGTTGACTTAAACTGACCAGTAAATAGTGTTAAAATATAACTTAATCTGACCAGTAAATGGTAATAAAGGACGATTAAAACAGACCAGTATATAGTGTTAAAAGATGACTTAAACAGACCAGTATATAGTGTTAAAGGACGATTTGAACTGACCAGTATAAATTGGTATATCTATCTTTCCCTTGTGTAATCTGGGTATATTCTACATACAGACTGGTAACATATTGACACAATCTACAAATCTTTTGCTCTAATAATTAAACTCTAACGATATCTGTTATGAATTCTGTACAGAAATCAAAAGCACATCCATATCAGTTTCTTCAATGCCATTTTGTTGAAATAAAATGTTTGCAGTAGATGCATGTGATCAAATGTTACATTGTATGTTCCTAAAACGCAGGTCGCGAATCCGGCAATAACACACGAGTGAGTAGCACATTTTAACAAATTAAGAATTACATTTTGTAGATACAGCAGTTGCAAATAATGAACAAATGCGTGTTTCAGTTCTATCGTCCTTCTGGAACTTGTCAGTGCTGCTAAGGGCAATTTTAAAACCAAGAAGGCGGCTGAGGAAAATCTAAAGTGATCAAAAGAAATCAAAATATAAATGGGGAGGTGGACTAGTCCTATAATTCAATAGGTTCAGCAATTGTCATATGTCTGATACCTTGAAGAGAGTCGAATTGATGTGTATATGCTTAAATTAATTGTAAAAAAAAAAAAAAAAACAATCGGTGAAACTGGCGCTGCCGTTCTTTGGTCCAAGAAACCCTGATGAAGATAACATCCACACACACACATATATATATACAGATCAATAAATATTTCAATTTAGCAGAAAAAACTTATTTTGCCTGAAATAAAAATGTTTATATGAACTAACTAATTTACGTGATTTTTCAATGGCTAATTCATGTATACGATCAATTTACAAAAACATCTTAATAAAAACTTTACATTGAATTTCTTTCATCATTAAAACGCATGTAGTTTCTTTGTTCTTGATAACATGACGAGCATGACCACAAAACTACATTTTAGATCCGTTTTTCTGAATGAGATATGAATAATAATTGTAAGTATGAGTAATTTCCGTAAACATGTTAAAAATAAAACTGGCTGATATCAAGCGACTTTTTAACAGCAGTAATTGAAATATAATGTTGCGTGTTCAGATATACAATAATAAGAACATCATTTCAACACAGCACGATTACATTTTAGTTGTTTAACAAACTTTCTGATATAAAATCGTAATTATTTACTAAATACTAAAATACTTATCATATATCATGTATAACATATACAATTCCTCGTGTTTATGGATTCTATAGTCAAATTGTTGATCGTCACAAAAATAAGTTATTTCCTACATTCACTCTCGAAAACGTTGTTATGATTTTACTCAATAGGGCGTTATTATTGAATTGAGCAATACACGCGGTATCGGTAAAAAATCTGTTTTTTTTTTTGTCAAGGCTAATTAATGTAGAAAAAAAGCGCAACTAATAACAAATTTCAAACCAAAATTTTAATATATATTTAATGATGATAATGATCAGAATAGTATTCTCGGCGACGATACAAACCCGCATGAAATCGCCTGTAATACTTGCAAATCATTTGCAATCACATTTCATCCTTGTGCACGTTACTAATTTTGACAACGTTAACAGCAAGCGTCAGTTAAAGTCATTCTGTTTGACATTTATAATTTACTATGCCAGCTGATGATAAACCCTGAAAACCTGATTGAAGTGGATATGAGAAGATTATTTCTCTAACGTAGCTTAAGTTATCAGCACAATAAACATGTCTCTTGTCAGATTTTTTTCCAAAACAATGAAAACATTATATTGACACTAATTTCAATTTTGACATTGCTCAATTAGCTCTGATTTTGCATTCACGTTTCTTTAGATAACCACGAAATATAACTCATGCGTATATAAAAATGTCAAATGTATCAATATTTCATAAACTAATCAATACACTGATTGATAAATCTACATTATATTGAAAAAAGGACGAATAAACATAATCGAAAAATATAATATACATACTTACATCTCAAGAAAGTCGCAAAGCATTGAAAGACAAATTTATGAATAAAAACTAAACAAAAAAAAAAAAAAAAAAAATCAAAATACACAACTTCTGTTGGTGGCTCAGGACTCAACTGCCATACAATGTATATCTGTCACAAATATGGCGCATAAAAATTTCAAATGAATAAAAGAACAGCATGATTCACTATTCAAAAACATACAGACTTTGTACAAAACTTACAATCACCTGTATCAGATCCATAACACAAAACGTTACCCTAATCATATGCCATAATTTCAAACGACGCGAAACGAAAAATCATTCAAAATATGCAAATTTTGAAATATTTTTAAGATGAGTCAATTACATATCGACAAAAATAGCTTTACATCAAAGCTTTGGGTGATTTGAATACGCATCAAGTAGTGACTATGCCTGTCACTCGCTTGGTAAACTTCTCTGACGAAAATTGATGTCTGGATGCCGGGCACCTGTTTACGTTCGCTCTTTGATCACGGGAGTATGATCCATTTCATAATGTGACATTAATTTTATAGTGGCTGTCAAAACTGTAGAGCAGTGCGACTACACAGTCGAACGTTTCATAGTTAACGAATGATTTACAATTCATAATAGACTACCTAGGGTTCGGAGTTAAAAATAAAACTGCAGGGATATCAGTTTTTTTTTTATTTAATAAAGATGTTCCAAAAACGTTTTAGTAATATGATTTGAGACGAAATTGACCCTGTAGGGACGTTCCAAACACGTCACGGACAGTTTTACAATTGGCTTGGTAGGTGAGCGTATAATATGGTCAGCCCATACATCAATTTTATTTGGAATGGAAATGTGCGACAGAAGGATAAAAAGATCTACCTATAAGTTATTCTAGACATGCCCTGATTTCGTCTATACCTCTTACTTTTTTGTGTTATGCTTAATGTATACGTTGAAATATTAAAGCGAAATCGGCATTTTAAGTGCAAGTCAGGCTAATTTAAACTTTAAGCGCTATATACTTGATTTAAGGTTTCTTAAATAATTATTAAAATCTGATTTTCTGATCTATCTTCCCTACCGTAAAAAATCAATCATATAAGACCGTGGATAGGGAATACTTTCCTGAGTCGTATCAGGTGTCATGGAAACAATTTGTTCAAAAACTAAATAAATACTTTCATTGGATATGATACAACTGAAATGTGATTTTTTATAATATCATTCCACATTGCTAACATGTATTTACTATCCACATTAAAGAAAAATGGTGGAATAATTCTGAAAATTTTTAAAAGTGCCATCACTTTTGTGTCTTTTGTACACTACGGAAACTATGTTATAAATTCAATGATGACTTTCTCCATAACCAGTTTCTAATGTCCGCATCAATTTTTCATATCAATTTCAACATTAGATACGAAATATGTTTGAAAAGCATGAATAAATAGAATCCTTTTCAAACTGTGCGCAAATATGAAAATCCTAGAAACGTCATTCCGAAAACAGCTGTCTATACAAATTACATGAACACGATGATTGGTTTATCATTTTTCTTGTAAAATACCAAACATCAGGAGTACCTAAATACTGAGATTAGGTTGATTGTAAATTCGGTTGTTGGTAAATACTCTCCAGAATTTGATAAACCATAATATCTAATACCACACAGCATCAAAATACAATTATTGAGTTTGAGAAAAACGGATTAAGAAATATAGAGTATAATCACTTGATGGGAATATGTACATTTGGAAATGATTGAGTCTAAAGTGTATTAGTTTTGATGATGATGATGATGAATTCAATCTTAGATGTATATTTTAAATCAGAGTAATTTTACTGTGTCATCCCTTATCAACGTAACATTTAACGTATAATCCGTCATATATTGAACATGCACATGCGCGATTCCAGTTCTGATTAATAATTAAGATGTATAATCGTCTTTAAATAACTATTACAATGATAATAATGATTTCATTGACAATATATCGAAAATAGCAACACTCCAAAAATATATCCTTGTCGTATTCTACTTATTAATGACATGCATTTGCGATTGTTTTTTCGTATGTTATACATAAATTATGTTTAATGTGATAAGGAGATTTATCATCATGGCCGGCCCATATACCAATTACTTGAAATGATACATCGAGTTTGAACCACTTTATCATTTCCATATTAAACGACGTTCATAATCAGATTGTCAATGTAGTTTTAGGACCTAGTACAGAGTAAATATATTATATAATGCATTTAAGCATCTAAGATACTTATATCTTAAATAGTTTGTGTTGTTAATTCAAGTTTTCTTATTTAAAAAAATCAATTTAACAAAAAGTAAATTTCTTTTTAGCGCATTGCATGGGGCCGCAAATTTGCATAAGATATTACATATGGCAATAATAATGTATATCAAGGATCGAGTTCAAACATCAGGTAGAATACAGAAAACATTAACCTTTTCAAATTTTTTTCTTCACGATCAATCTGCAAGCGCAGCAAAAACCTTCAACATAATGTTCAGATCCTGTAGTGAAACTTCAAACAAACTTCTAACGTGGAAGTTTGCTATCAAATGATGTAAATTTCGCAATATTTCGACCTCAGACATGACATTGTAAGCTATATCGGAAACATATAACTTTAATAAATGTTAATGTACAACCGTCAAAAGTACATCTGTTACTAAATTCAGATTATAAGTAATCATTTATCCATCCAAAGAATGTTACAATCAATAAAGACAAGAACATTGTGTTTTCTGATATTATATCTGTAATCCCTTGCATATGGAAAATTCCTATATCGTGTAACACATGACCTCAGTTGTGTTTATTCATTCAATACCTCCGAAGATGTAAGGAAGTTTTCGTACATACATATGTAACAATAGTCGCCAAATGGTCACTATGCATTTGTTTTCTTTTTATCAATTTTCTCGTAAAGTATGATTTCCACAAATGTAAACAGGCTGATTGAATTATTGATGATCTAACAATAGAATTAATATATTGGACAATATTCAAACACATCATATATATTCTATGAAGCGTAAAAGATCGCATTCTGTAGATTTACATAAAGACATGTCAATGTCAAAATACTACACTCATAATTCACGTGTAATTATTATTAAATTTGCTAATTAACAAGATTTTTGTCATTAATTCTATCGTTACAATTGATATTTTATATTACATTTTAAGAACACAATGTTATAGATGACATTGTATATAATTTTTATTAACGGTTTTAGTAAATTTGCAATAATGTTATCACTAGCATTTATCATGCCCATGGATTAATGACAGATATCTATAACACTATATATACGTATCATATCTGCTTCAGATATATATTTTTACCTTCAACATAGACATACTTACCTCTGTGCATTATACATATGTACGGCTAAAGGAAAAGCCGTATATTTTCCTATTTCCAATGTTCAAACAGAATCAAGTTTATACTAAACATAATGTGTCCGTTTCATGTCATTTCTATTTCTGAAGTGAAAAATGTTTTAGTTTAGTTAATATTATATAGACGAAATCTATTTATTTGTAGAAAGAAATCTATTTTGAGGTCCTCAGACATTTAGACATTAGTACGTGGCTGGCGTCAGTGTGCGACACTATCTGTTATTATCATACTATTTTGACGTTTCAATTTTCAGGGTTTCCCTTTGTATATGATACGATATGAATTGCCGCAAACGTATTGATGGTACAGAGTTGGTCCCTCTTTGCTGTACCTAGCTCCATGTGAATCAATCATCACTGACCAGGCCACCAGCGGCTCATAAACTTAATCACGTTCTGACATGGTCACTACACTAGGGTTTTGTACAGGTGTAAACCTGTAAGCGAATACCATATATTTATATCGATAAAGCATGTCACTTCTGAAGTCTAAATGGGTGTTCCTTTGATTTTTACTATTCATTTAATGGTAATAAACATGGTTGATTTTTATTTTGACATGACTATAACACTTTATGATTGTTTGGTGTTGTTAAAGAGATAGTATTACTCCTGTTTGTGTCGGGATTGTCAATGTCTCAGGTGGTCCCTTACACACTGGTGTGGTCTTGGATGCTACCTCGTAGAATTCAACTGTAAGTCTATATAACTAACACTGGTGAACTCATTTGACATTGTGTATGGAAACTATTTAACGCGTAAACACAGTTTAGTTTTGATTTAGAAATACAATGTATACTATAACGTAAAAAGCACATCTAAATATCAATTATTAATTTTGTTTGTGTTTATTTTTTTAACAGGCGTAATAAGTATTTTAAAAATGCATAGTTCATATTCATGATAAAATTGATGAACGATAAATATCGTGGTTTAATTCTTGAAAAACCCATGCAATCATAGATAATGTTGTTCTGAAGCGACTTGGAGGAGTTATCTTTCCTGATGAAATATTCTCAGTGTTACATCATTTGAGCCATAAGCTTAAAGTACATGTACCCTTAGAAATCATAACGATGAGATCTTCTCGACAACCAATCATCGTGTTTTCCGGATAACCAACCCTGGTCTGTTTCCAAGACTGCTTCATTATCATACTGGTGCATTTTGACTGAAAAAATGTGAATTGTTTCTTTGAAGGGAGGTTCAAACCATCTGGACTAGAGTGTTACAAGCAGTTTGGATCACATGCACTTTGGTAGAAAAGTTCAGTGTATCTTCAAATCAGCTGGCGTCACGTATATAACATTATACTTCCAGGAAAAAATTAGTAATTTCCTGTGAAGTTATTGTAATATTATCTGTTTTCCATTAGAGGATATCACATCTTCACAAATCAGCGTTTTTAACGATAAAGTTCTCAACCCAAACTGTATTAACATGACCCAATATCCGGAACTGTCGTCAGAGAAATACTAATTAAACACTAGATTTTTTTATTTTCTTATAATCTTTTCAACAAATGATGAAATTGCCAATTATTAAAAGTAATTAGGCATTCACTAAGTGATATTTCGATATGTTTACATTTTATATTTAAGTAATTTTCGAATACACGGAAAAAAACAATTAAAATCGCAGAATTTATCGCACTTTAACAGCATTTCGTGTAACACAAGCAGCAAAATCACACATGCCTAGAATTACTGTTTACTTTCATCCTCATGTTATGTTAATTGTTTTGTAAAGAGTATGATTAGGTCCTCATTACCATAAAATAAATGTTCTGACATGATTTTACATTAACAACAGAGAAAAAGGATCGATATGTGTTGTACATTTACAGTTATGTATATCAAACACTAAAAAAGAGAGTTAATCTATTGTTTTAACGCGAGATGAAGCAGAGTTATTTCCCTTACAGCGTGTTACTTTCTTTTGTTGAGTATAAATCCTAACACAATAAAAAACATTTATTAACAGACAACTTCTAATTAGATACCTAATCCTATTATTTCTTAGTTTGAATTTGAAATATTGAACAAATTAGGAATTAACTTCGTATAATGTACAACAACTGTAAAATTTGAATCTGAAATCTTCAATTTTATGAATAACGATTCGTCGTATTCATCGACATATTTTAAGATGTCATTTATTACAAAATAAAATTGAATACAATATCAAAGCGAAGATTTCCTAACGGAGTGATATTATTCCATTGTTGATAATGTTAATAATAAGGTTTTAAACACTTTTATTATGTTTAAGTGTGATTCTTAAACTAATGGTACAACATTAAGATTATATCACAAGCTAATGTTGTCATGGCGTATTGACGTTAGGTACACTCTCTTATAACTGAAAGTACTTTAAAAGTACAATCGAAAAAAACAGATGTATGTACTTAGTAGTAATCGTCCACAATAATTCTCCAATGAATTATGGTTACAGGATTTTAACATCACATGATTGAAATGTGTTTTTGTGATCGATCTGTATTTTAACAGTGTCATTTAAATGATGACATTTTTAAAAGTCCGCATAAGTCCGTAATGAAATATACTATAATGTTTAATCTGGCATTAAAGACCGCCGTGTACCATAATTCTCTGTATTGAAAGCTAAAAGAATTTATAAATAGTTTCTCCGATATTAAACTTAAACATGTTTTATTTATATGAACATGTTTTAGATAAATAATTTTTGAAGCAACATACATTGTACCTATTTTAGCTGTTTCATATATTTAAAATTACGTTTAATTAAATTTACATTTACAATTGTATTAGTTGTATTTATCTGGAATCTAATAACTCTTTCTAGCATTCTTATTTTCTTTATAAACAAATGAATGAAATATTGTGTTTAGGGATGAAATAGCGTTGATGATTACATAGATATAGAAATGAATTTGTTACATAAGACCGATTTGCTATAAATTTTGCAAAAGTGCTAAATCTTCGCCAATATGCAAAAATTGTGTGTGATAATTAAAAATGAAAACATCAGCATACATTAGGCTGGTGAACTCTTTCACAATTTAAGATCGTTATAATTCTCAATATGTAAAAGAATGTGTCTTAATAGCTTTTTTAGAGCATACATATCATACTTTACATTAACAAAGACGTCTTGAATGTTTAGTGATTAGCATAATCTCGGAGAGATCTCGTACTCCGATACTCTGTCACGCAATATAAATACTGATGCGAACAATATCCCACACAAATCAAGAAACATAGATTGACAGCAATACAACCAGTAGGTTAAATGAATAACAATAGAAAAAAAATGTTCGATGAATCATATCTCTGAAATATAGGTTAAGATTTAAGTTGATATATTTTGTAAAGTCACTAATAAACCCGCCGTAAAAGGTTGAAATAGTGTTTTCTTGTATTTTATAATTGAAGATATAATTCTTTGTGACGAAAACAAAGAAAAATATTCTGGCTTCAACATTGCATTCATTCGGTGTGAGATATTTAGATATGATGCCAAGATTAAATAAAAATGTTTTTTTTTCTGTCTTGTCAATTATATTGCAATACCAAATAAAACTTATTCAAAAGCAATGTTATATATATATTTCAAAGAAGTTTTACTTTATTTTGAAAGTATGTTATTGAAAAACTGGGCTTAAAGCATATTGATATCCCATTGTTCATTGAATTTTACCGAATTTCACAGACAAGGAATTATTTTTTTTTATATCTACGCAGGTTGTTTATGTTAATATTTGATATCTGGACACCGTTTTAGTTCATGGATATTCTATATATACAGACATTTTCCATGTATTAAGGACAGCAATAACTGAGGTAAAAGGTGGCGGTTTATAAAGAAAATGCAAGTTAGAAATGATACAAGATGATACACATATGTTCGTATTTCTAGACAGATATGCATTCATTACTGCGTCTTATTAAAACTTTACTGTTTTCGGAATATACAAAAGGAATAGATTAATAAACTTCTGTAAAGGAACAATTTCAAGTATAATAATTACACCCAAACCTAAAGGACGATCACCCAATAATTATTTTATTTATTAAACCAAGTTGTATACTCTACGGTAAAGAAAATGATAGATAATTTCATTGCATGTTCATATTGATTAACTTTTCACGTACATGGAATCCCAAATGAGGAGATCTATACGTAAATATTTCAGAATCAATCTTCATGGGCAATAGTACAGTTATACTATTTGTAACGAAAATTTCATTTAATACATATAATTTAATGAAATAGAAATGTTTCCACTGGTTAATAAAGTATTACCAATGAAATTGACTTTTTCAGTGAATTAAAATAAGAGCTTTCTAAATGAAGTTCCGGTTACAAAAGTAAATATAATCCAAAAAATTTTGTGATTTCCAAAAATGTGCCTGTATATCCTAAGATCATTAATGACATTGTCAATTTATTTCCGGCTTTAATTGTTGAAAATGAAATGCAAGTTCATGTAGACAATAAAAACAGGCCAAAACAGGTGATACAAGTGTCTTTATATATATATATAATTTTCAATCCATGATCATTATTGCAATTAACATGCGATCAATTTCATTTCGATAAGGTATTTTGACATTATATTTGATTTATATCACGTAATTATCACCTAATATTAATATATACATATCATTCAATCATATGTCATTTTTGTAAAACATTTATAGTGTGTTGAACTGCTGGCATGGAAATTTCCTTATTCTAGTTAACCACTTTAATTACGAAACGACATATGTTATTTCCATAAAGAAAATGTTCCGGAGATTTGGTCTTATATCATCAAAGAGTTTAATGTACGGTTGATTTGGCATCTCCACAGAGCATTAAAATTATTTGTATGACTGGAAAAGGTGATGTGACGATTGGAATTTAAAACCTAATACCTGAACAACCATGAACTAGTTATTAAAATCATTTTAAAGGTTTTTCATAAATTCGCTTGCTATACCTTATATATTCAATTGTGTATCTGAAAATTTATTTTCTGTTATTTTAAATTGATGTAAGTTTTTTTTTCAAATTTCAATTTTATATGATTAATCATTAATGTATTTGTATACCGTTGTATCAATAAAATGTTTGCCAAACACCGGGGTATGTAAGTGCATTAACTGAATTTGCTAAATTTGTAATGACGAGTGTTTTTCACATTTGTGTGTCCTTTACAAAACCGTTTTCATCAAGAAATTGAAAGACAGTGCAACTTTTCGATTCTTTCAGCAGCGTTTACCAACATGTTGTAGTATCAAGCTCTTCTACATGACCATTTTCGTTTTAATGTTTTCACAGTTAGCATTATTATCATATTTAGATGACACCATCACTACGTGATACATATATCATTTCGAAGTTAAATTCATATGTCGTTTTTGTGTAGTTGATACGCTATTTGATAAAAACTTATGTTTAAGATTTTTACTACAAAACAGTTGATTTCACCAAAATTATAAACGTTCTTAGAGTTGATGTCAAGTAAATAAAAATTACTAAAGGTGTAAACTTGACATTGCCTTTGGCTTTTCATTATGTTGCCAAGAAAACTTTCAAACAGTTTATAAATTTCATATTCGGATATGATTATTTGAAATTGAAATATATAATGTATATCGATTTTTATCAACTGAAGTTAATCTACAATTTAAAACTTGATATTGTAATAATTATCTCTGTTAGTTCTGTCTTTTGTTGTATTTTCAACTACGTGTTAATTTTCCAATGTAGACTACCTTATATTACTGACGGCTATGTGAGCAAATGTGACGTATTTATATGGAGCCAATTGACTTAAACTAATCAGATGTCATTTTCATTCTGTCAATATAATGCAACGAAAATGAATAGTTTATACTGTTACTGATTTGTATATTGTAATATGGAATGTTTCATAATAACATTTTAATAGATAAACATAATAAATAAACACACTCACATGGCCTAAATGCTTTATCACTACACTGCAATTGTACACCGTTTCTGTAATTTTGTCTTACACCATTACTGTCGAGTCCCAAAGAGCGCAATGACGTAATACAAAACGTTTACACAGTTATGTACATGTTTTTATTTTTTTGGAAGTCCTGGGATACACCATCAACTACTCCACATGTGGTGCATGCAATTTTCATGCCTAATAAACTTCAAATTTGACATTTGCAGAAATTTCATTTATCATGACATTTGTCGACTTCGTCAATGTCTGCTAGCGAAAAGAGCATATAGATTTGTCATTCCAATGCCGAAACTATGTGCTGACACTTTGAGTATAGTTTACAGACTTTCCAAAAAATTGTGTGCTTTTAAGTTCATGTAACGTGAAATGCTGAGGATAAACGAGAATTTTATATGTAAAATACAAATAAAATGTTTTGTCGGTGTGTAATCTTCATCAAAGTAAAATCAACAGTATTTAAAGGATTGTTTTGAATATGAATTTCTCATCATGGGAAAAACTGATTAATTGATAAATGAAATAAATAATTATTATAACTTCGTTCAACAAATTGTATTCAGTCATTGTTCTTGAACTATGTTTATTACCATCACTAAATATCAAATATGGATATTCTGTCGATTCCTGACACGAATATTGTAAATGCCGATACTTAGCTTTTCCAAATTAAAGTTCCTATGTTTTTATTTATTTTGAGTTATTTACTGACAAAGCAATCTGAATCATAAATAGAATCGGTACAGACCTGGGTTTTGATTTGCTATTTTTTCCACTAAGTAGTATCGTTAAAATATACATTCAATCACTAAAATATCGATGTTTCATGTCCATTTATCGACTTTTTTTGTATATTTGTTATATATAGTACACATATATTGTATGTAAAATGCCTTGAAGGTTACAATGTACTTTTAAAACATTTTCAAGCCCGGAAACAAATTTATATCAAAGCCTGAAATCGTAAACACTGAGTTCCACTCTTTTCATGATGGTGTCAATTAGCATATATTTTGTGTGTATATGGTGGTATGTGAAATATATCAGAACATCCTAGTTAAACACACTTCATAAAATAGCGAAAACACATAGAAGTTCGATGGATTTCGAATACTCCTATTATATTTAGTATTAGTCGACTTTAATTGGTAAAAGTTAGACACGAAGAAGTTTTTTTTTGTTCTCGGACGGACAACATTAGAGAGCCAAATCATTGAAAGTTGGCAGATCCTCATTAATTAATGCTAATGATTCACTTGCTCTTCAAAACTCTGCTATTCTAGTTTAATGTTTATTAATATAATTTAGATAAAATTGTATATTGAGTCGAGAACCAATCATATGAATAATTTTTCTGGATATAAACATTTCCTTTAATAGAACAAGAAAAAGATAAAGTTTGGTTGGTGTATTCGCTGATGTCGCTGATGTACTTAATATAATCAGTAAGTGTTGACACACATAATTCAATGTCGAGGGCATATGGAATTCTTAAGATGTTTTCTGCATTGCAGTTCATATTGTCGTAAGTTTAGATAATCAATTATTCATTATTTGATTAGGACCATCAAGTTATTGTATGGAAAAATACCGGAAACAAATATACTTAGCGCCTACATCGTTTACTTATTATATAACTGTTTGTAAATAATTGTGTATGATAATTTTTTTTTGTATTGAGCAATAGCATTCGCGAATCTTTAAAGCTGAGGAGAGAAGTTCTATTCAAGGCATTCATTTAAAGAAAACGGAACTGGGGCCATATTGGATTTTTTTTAGCTACACAATTGTATTGCTGTGTATTTCAATCAATTTGTCATCAGTTTAACCTAGACTAATTTAAGGTGTTTGAGTAAAATACATTTTATCTCTCATTAACTTATATAATTTAAGAAGTACCGAAATAGCAAAGGTATTGAAAATAGTCTCGTTTTGACCAAGCGCCATTTTTTGGCCAATGGCGATCTATGTTCGTGTTTATGTGTAGCACAATGTCATCTTACTGTTGGTCTATATAATATTGGTAGGTAGATTGGTGTTTTTATGTGATATCCGACACCTCATATGTTCCCTATGTCGCGTCAAAACTTATAAACTTTATTTATTTTACAAAAAATGCGAAACAAGTTATTTCAACTTATTCTATCCACTCTTGTTGGCCCGAATGTAAGCGCGCGAGGGTTCTTCTTGTGGGAGGAAACCAGAGTACCCGGAGAAAACCCACGTGATCGGGCAGGTGACCCTTACCTTTTCACGTCCGTTCCAGGAGTCGAACCCGGGACGGCTAGGTGAAAGGCGAGCGTAAAGAGTCAAAACTTCTTGCGTTATACCAAAAGGCCTGAGATCAAAACTCTTGTTCTTTTCAACAAGATAATAGAGGTAAAAACGCATGTTTTTTTTTTATTAAGAGAACCGAGATCAAAACTTATGTTCTATACAACAAGAGAACTGAGATCAAAACTTATGTTCTATACAACAAGACAACCGAGATCAAAACTGATGTTCTATACAACAAGAGAACTGAGGTCAAAACTTATGTTCTTTACAACAAGAGAACTGAGGTCAAAACTTATGTTCTTTACAACAAGAGAACCGAGATCAAAACTGATGTTCTTTACAACAAGAGAACCGAGATCAAAACTGATGTTCTATACAACAAGAGAACCGAGATCAAAACTTATGTTCTATACAACAAGAGAACCGAGATCAAAACTTATGTTCTATACAACAAGAGAACTGTGGTCAAAACTGATGTTCTATACAACAAGAGAACTGAGATCAAAACTGATGTTCTTTACAACAAGAGAACTGTGGTCAAAACTCTTGTGTCTGATAACAAGAGAACTGTGGTCAAAACTCTTGTTCCTAATACCAAGAGAACTGTGGTCAAAACTCTTGTTCCTAATATCAAGAGAAGTGAGAGGCCAAAACTCTTGTTCCCAATAACTAGAGAAGTGAGGTCCAATTGATTGCTTTCATGTATAGCATTTGGTGCTGTTTTATTTAATCTCATTAATCTCTGTTGAAATTAATATATTACAATTAAATATAGAATACGAAAGTTTCCCGAAAGATATTCGCATTCATTAACTTGTGATTGATGGGAAGTTTTAACATTTATTGTCGAACACGTGTGCTAATAAACCCGCGCTATATATCAACAACTGCTGAGAAACAGAAAAAGGAAACCCATTCCAAAAGAATGTGAAAAAATGCAAACAAAACACAAGACAAATGACATCTGTTACCTGAAAAGCACAAGAAAATGACACATTTTGGATCGTTTTAATTGATGTTTATCCCAACTAGTGAAAACGATATTTATATTTATTATGGCGCGCGCGCGCGCGCGCGCGCGCGCGCGCGCGCGCGCGCGCGCGCGCGCGCGCGCGCGCGCGCGCGCGCGCGCGCGCGCGCGCGCGCGCGCGCGCGCGCGCGCGCGCGCGCGCGCGCGCGCGCGCGCGCGCGCGCGCGCGCGCGCGCGCGCGCGCGCGCGCGCGCGCGCGCGCGCGCGCGCGCGCGCGCGCGCGCGCGCGCGCGCATACTTGCCAGAGTACGCGAACGTGTTCTCTGTTCAGAGTTTGAGAGGGTTTCCTGGGAGCGACCATTTGGTAAGTATAACCATGTGTATAACATATAAACACGGGTTTGTTGCAGCGATCTTTATCATGACAGACCTTGGATACATGAGTTCAACCAATTCTACATTATTTGTAAGAAATAGGAAAAACGTCTGTTCTGGTAATATGAGCCGGAAACTTACATAAATAAACGGGTTGGGTACCTTGTCTGATCAATGAGATCACTCGGCGGCCTGTCCATCAGCGCCCTGTATCTGGAACATTGCACATTCTACAAAAGCATTGTATCTTGCTCAGGACGTGGTGGTACGTTTAACATTCGCACGTACATGCGATAGTGTCGAATCGTCCAACCGAGTAACCAAGTTTACATATATTACCCTGAAATCTTACACCGCAGTAACGTGTATCTTACCATGCCTGTTTGAACACCGATTAGAACAGAGCGTGTCTGATCTTATTGGCGCCTTTGCTGGAGCATGTCCTCATTTCATGTAGAGTTATATGTTTGCAATTACAAACAATCTATTGGACGATACATACAATTAGAATTATACATATGAATGGAAAGGAAGGTAGAAATCGTTGGGAAAATTTATCTATCATTTCTAACTAGTATATATCATGTTAAACAGCCTTTTGAAAACAGACATTTTGTTCACGTGCAGGCATAGGTACTCTCATTCTAGATTTATGTAAAATCCTCCACCAGCTGTAATCGTAAACCTAAATTGAAATGGAATGAAATGAAACACATGTTTTGGGAAAAGAAATAGGCTGTTTTGGTTCTTTAAAAACCCTTGATCTTTGAATAATGTATGAACATTTGAAAATCTAAACTTTCTGTGTGAAACGTTAACGGTGTTTCGATGTTACAATAACCCAATCAATAGAAAGAGAAAGAAATGATTAAAATTAAGACAAATTACTAAACTTTGTTATATATATATTTTTTATTTGTAGATTTCAGAAGGATAATTCAACGCTCTGAGAATATAGGAAAAAAGCGCCTTACTGTTTCTCAGAGTTTAAGAACAATAAATGGATAGTTTTGACACGACGTTACAATTTATCAGAGCGCAACCTCAAATGGTGTCTTCATTGGCGGCCAACATGTATTTCTGATTGACCTATGAAGAGACCATTTCAGCAAGGAAGATTGGCATTGTGTATCACTCTCAAAGCCGTCTCTCCAGGATGTATTATTAAAAACTTTCAAAAAACTCACAATCAAGACATGGAATGATGCAAAACAGATATAAGCGATTTAATCTATAATTTTTACCTAAAAATAACGTCAATGGCCTCATGATATATTTTTATCAGAAGTTAATTTAAATATTCTGTATAACAATTATCAGTAGTGCTGCTTTTTCTTGTACAATTTCCTATCTTCGAATTTTATAAATCGTATCAAGAAATAGATATGTTATTAAGGCGCATCGCATGTAATTGAAATATCATAGCTTCAATTATTTGAAAACGTTTTAGTTTCGTATGACGAAAAAAGTTTAAAGTCAGCTGAAGAACTAAAAATCAGCAGTTCAGGAAAAAAATGTATTTTTTTATCAAAACACACCCCTCAGTCAAAAAAAGGATTAATGATCTTTGTAAAGCAACGGCAGTCTGCCGTATGACGAACACAAGAAGAAAAATCCATGGTGATCCGTAGAGCAAAATAAGGTAAATAAGAACACCAGAAAAAAAATCAAACTTCATTTCGCAGAAGAAACTACACGTACAATATTTTCAATGGAGATGACGTTACTATGACGACCAATTAAACTACCTAATATACTCCATCAACTCGCAGCTCGCGAGGCCATTCGACCTGTCGATCATAGGTCCGTGAAGCAGGAATGGTGTTATCTAGAAATGGGAAGTAAGCGAAATTGGGAACTATAAATCATTACTATTATCATACAGCTTAATGGAGTGATTTCTCCGTTAGTATCGTTGTAAATGTACCTAAATATCTTAAACCAATATTAAAACACATAAGCAAGTAAGTCTAAAAAGATGCAAAGTTTGTTACCATAAACATGTCAGAATTCTTTTGGAAAAATCTTACCACCGCCAAACTCGAGAAGGAAGATATTGATTTTTTTGACTTCGTGGCGGTTTACACTTTATTGATTTCGACGGTCACTGATATATATTTTTCGAATATCACTTTTGAGGGTGAAACACGCGATACTCCATAAAGAATTACATTGTATGATGGTGATGCAAACAAGCACAAACTATCATTTGACAACTTTTGTACTGGTATTCGTATGCTTATGTTACGGAATATGTATGAAATAATCAACGCACGAAATGTCATCGGAATCGTACACAAACTATTTATCAAAACTAATAAGAAATGTGCAAACCTGTACTGATGTGAAAACAAAGTTTGAAGTTGAATTTGAACATCAGCATACTGCTCAGTAACGACACCTGTTGCTGCTGAAGAATTTATCGAATAGAGCCAATTTGGATGTCCTCCGTTTAATTCAACACTGCATAAGCAATAAAAAAACATAAATATTCAATTTGTTACCTTGGCAATAAGGTCAATATTGTAGCAATAATATTGCCTTATTTCATGTGTCGTTAATACATTATTCATTTGTCAATTGGCTGTAATCATCCAAACAAAAATGAATGTTAGAACAAACACCGGCGTAGGTAATCCATCAACAATAGGAAATTTTACCTCTGATCAATGATATATCAAAAACACTGAAATCGAATAGTTGCCACATTTTATCTATGATGTAACACTTATTTACACATTGTTAGTAAACAAATATCAGTGTTACAGCGCTTTAAATAAAAAAAAAAAAGATTTTTTATCGTCTTGATGATAAAGCTATTGCAAGCAGTACACTTAAATACAACGATAGAAGACACATTGATTCATTAGAAGTCGATAGAAAAAGTGTGTCTTTGTAACATTGTTAATGATATTGACAACAGCATTGAACGTATTATGAAAGTTACAGAAGTAAATACCAGTGTACTATTTGAAGTACGCGCGAATTTCTAAACCCTGCAATGGACAATGGTACGTTTTGATATTGAAACCAATTATGTAATTGCAACAAGATATTGCATCCATTTTCAAAAGCATGTTTTACTATTTGATTAATGCTCACTTGAAACAATGAAGAAGCTCATAATGGAAACAAGTATACAATCAATAAATGGTTAAATATCCGATGCTTCTGCAATGATCAGACCCGGCCCGTCATAAACGGGTATTTATATGAAGTGACCGCCATGGTACAACCAGCGACAAGCCAACGATGCACGATCTGCAACAAATGAGAGAAAAAAAAAACAAAACAAAAAAACAAAAAAAAAACAAAAAAAAAAAAGAATAAATAAAATAAAACAGCAATAGGACGACATCAGAATGTACACATAATCTATGCAGTCGTAAAGAAAACATTGAAATGTATGTCATTTCTTACTTTCACTAGAATGCCACACCGAGGAATATAGAATACTTTGGTTTAATTAAATTTATAATGATTATTGCTATTTTTCTAATTATTGAAATTAATTTAGTCTGTTGTATCAAAATAATATGCAAGCTTCAAATAATATATGGCCAACAATATAGTAACAAAACACAATAATTAAAACTATCGTGAAGATAACAATTGCAGATCATTTTCATGTACACATTGCAACATTCCACCATTTGAAAAGTGCTGTTCACAGAATTTATCTAATAACCCCCTTATTAAAATTTATTTCAATCTAAATGCACATATGGTGCAAACACGGTGCCAGATGGCAAACTTTTGTAGTGTGAAAAATCCGTTCGCAATATAGAATTTAAATAAATGCAAATAATATTGAAGGTAAAACTTTATTAGTAGATCCGTTGGTTGATATTAAAATTACTGACATAACTAATGAAATATCGTTCAGCTTTCGTTAGGTCTAAATATTTAAATCGAATATTTTTAGTTGTTTATAAAACGTATCATGTGAAATAAAACTGCGAGGAAAGTTTAGAAAACTATAATCTGCTACAATTTGTAATGTTTTTGTTCTTGCTGTAAGCCAGTACAGTTGCCGAAATGCTGACAATCATGTGGAATAAAACAAACGTAAAATATTCGCATAACATTTAATTGGTGATTGGAATAAACCTTCAAGACATGGAAAGCTCCTTTTTACTGATGGTGTCGACGAATCACTAGAGTATGTGATTGTGTCTCTCTTTCGTTCCAGTTCAAAAGGACATAGGGTCAACATATATTCAATGCTTGATGTTTTTTTGTAAAGCTATACAATACATTGCTATAACATGGCGACTATAGATATTCTATCTATGTGTGATATGAGTTTGAACAGTTTGATTGTCGTGAATATATCTTCTCGCTTGGTGTTTTTAACCTTGTTCCCAATCGGGAATATGACATAACTTACTTGAGTCGACCAAAAGTTACATGGCGTGTGTCGTGAATGAATCTGAACTATTAACCATCCGAAACAATTGGTATTATTCTCCTGGTACACTTTAATAGATATCCATATATATCTTTTTTTTTCATATCTTGCCCTTATTTCATTGACTTTGAGTTTGTATTGAGATTCTGTTGCTATTTCGGCATAATCTTTGTTTTACTCCGTTCCTTTTTCTACGGAACATAATCCCGGTTTTATTTTACTTTGTGATAAAAAAAAAAACACTGCGACTATCAAAGTAAGATATGTGATCTTCCCTAATGTGTACATACACATATGACATTTAGGTATTGACCGGAAGTAGATATTCCTGTGGAGCAGTACAATGAAGGGGATTTAATGGGAAACAACATTATACCTTTGACTGACATTCCTTAGATTAACATTCAGACGAACAACTTAACGGGCTTTAACAGAAAATACACACTCAACATTCTCTGATCTCTGTTTAACAATAATCAGTTTAAGATAACTAAATTTAATTCTCTCTTCTTATCTTTTTACCATAACCCATCAATTTAACCTAGCAATAACTCCAAATTTAGAATTTGCCATGAGATAGGAAACAAACGGAAAGAGAGAAGAAGGCAGATCGTTTTGTGTCAGCTGTGTCTTTGAGGATATCATAGTGTAGAATTCGACCATCAGATAATGTAACCTCTCTCGGGTGGTCCACAAACACTATGGTAGCGGCCGTTGTAGAATTCAGGTTTGGAGAAAACATGCATAGACCAGCACGCAGCAGCTACAATTATGTATTTGCATAAGTACGGAAAATAAAGACAGACGTTTACCATAGAATTGTCATTAGCAATGTATATATAAATATTGTAAAACGTCCGTTATATCTTCAATGTTTAATACTAATGATTAATAAGCGTCATCTCTGGAATTTTTAGCTGATCGGATAATGACTGCCATCATCCAGATAGAAAACAAATAATCGTTTCTCCTCAACGACTTTGAATGCAGTATGTATATTCCAGGAATGAGATGGAAAAAGTCTCTTAACAAATTTTCGTGGTCAATTAACAACACAATTTACATTTAATTACATATTTCGTGACATGTTTACGAATCGCAGACATATTCAAATCTGACTTTGTAATGCTTATCAATTTTGGTTCGAGTTATTAGCAAGATGCTACTGTGAACGTGAAAATAAAGGTAATTAGACTGTTTGGTACATGTTTGTGCAGTATTGTTTTCCTATTGTTGTTAAATTCGTCAGTGTAAGTCCTCTTGTCAATAATGTGATAGATTCAAACATCATTTGAATCTAATTATTCCTTCAATTTATGTTCATGTTTGTGTCTTAAAATCAGATATTTTATAACATGAGGTTGAATTATTTTTTTTATTAATAGCTGGTATGTGCAAAACGAAAAAAAGGATATATTCGATATTCAAATAACTGAAGAATATGATATTCCTTAGATTGTAAGAAACAATTATTAGTTTAGCCGCTTAGCTTGCTGATTTTACAATGATATAATTAATTCTTGTCATAACCTCGGCTTATTTCCCCAAATAACAAATGGAAACAGGGAGATATGTAGACTAGTGTTTCTCTACCTTTTTCTTTCTGTTGAATTTAAGTTCGGGTCTTAATCCGTCTACAACCATAGATTTGATGGATGTAGAATATATCCAGTTAGCAGTACCGTTCAATATATCAACATATCAAAATATTTGTATTGTAATATGACGACTGTTGGAGTGCCTTGTGCTCAATAAATCCCAGTGAAAAAGACCATGTTATCATGACACAATCCAAATACGTTCAATTATTTATTTCGAGCTCATTTATATCAATCAAAGCAAAGCAAGAGTACAGTTGATTTTTTTATGAATTAATTGAATTTGATATATTTTTACTGTGATCGTCCATCATAAAACGATGCTTTTTTGTTACATTCTTTTTGCAGTGTTATCGTACCTATGGAAACCAAATCCACAAACAATCATAATTGACAAAATAGAAAGCTACACCTGTATATCTTTAATCATACAAAGTTTGTATTACGTATGCTATGACTTTGCAGAGAAGTTGGTTGGAGGAAGGTATCTTAGATAACATTGACAGAGTCAAATGTTCATCAGTCACAGGTAATTCTTTCCGCAAATTTTGCGTTTATCGTGAATATTGCTATTATATAAAATGTTCTAACGGATACCATCATATTATGGCATTCTTCAATCTAGATAATACTTATTATTTAAGATGTAACAGAAATTATCAAATATTTGCATAATGAAGTTTGCTTTATGAATAAAAAAAGTGTTTCTATGTTGTTCAGATGATAAGGAAATGGTCGTATGTACTATCTAACTATACTGCAGTGACATTTGTATAATGTAAATGATTCAGAAAGAATTTGTTTTACATTTTATCATATCTGATACTCCAATGATTTATGAACCTGAACTCGGTAGCATGGATACGATTTAGAAATAAAGATAACACAAACAAATTGGCGTAAACGAAAACGACAACACCGATATGAATAAAACTGTTACTCACGTCGTTTAGAAATTTCAATTCATTCATTCAAACAAACCCACAAAAAGCTAGTCAGTGGAGGCTAATTTCAAAAATCCCAATCACCTCTTAGTGCTATGCTGAACTTTTTATTTATCAAATCTGATTAAACATTTTTTTTATTCTAATTAGAACAATCTCATATATTTTTTTTAGCTATGTCCAATATTGATTTTGTTACATATTTGTGTAACTAAGCATATCACCTATCCCATCCCCACACTTTGATGTTACTGAAACTTCTGATATTTTTATTCCTTATTGATACACTTGTGTATCCTATCCATGGTGTATATAACCATCAGCTGTTTATTACAGAGGATGATAGATTTAGCTTTATTTCGTGTGAAGCTTATTGTATCATCATGTATGTAAATTATAATGAATGTGTACAGAACTAGGTAATGTTTCAATTACATGTACGATGTCTCTCATTAGGAATTTAATTCCTTCTCAATCTTTATTGCCCTTGATTCATTAAAATTTCGCAAAAACCGCAAATGCCTTCAATCATGTAATATTATTGTATATTTTTTTGTAAATCTTATTAATTTCCTCTAATATTACATCAGAATAAAAACATATAGATGTATATTGGCAAATGTTTACTATCACGTTTATCTAATACGTTTATTAAATTAAATTTTCATTTTTTTTTGTGAAATTTTTTGATGGACTATGTACAAGTAAATGTTGATGATTTAAGGTACCTCAATCACAATTTATCATATCTGACTCACATAACGGGTTTCTTCTTGCTGGAAATCACAACACAATCAATAGTAACATAACAAACGTTAATGTCATTTAGATAATGTTGTGACGTCATAAAAGTTGAGGAAATGGAAATGCCATCTGGATGAAATCCTAGTTAAAAATACACAAGACACATTCTATTTTCCTCTTGTTTTATTAACATTTGTTTTTTATTATCTTCACGTTATTGATACAACATAAGATCAACATAATATACAAATAAATAACTATATTTAGATATAAAACCACGTACATTTACGTCGTGTATGAGGTCATTCTAGCAGGTATGAGCTATATATGAGTAATAATCTTTGAGCAAAAATACTTAAAATAAGGACATGTTAAAACAGGAAAAAAACTTAATGCTTGTTAAAACAGTGTAAAACACTCGAACACCGTGACATATTGACTAAATTAATCCACAAAAATGTATATTTGCCATAATGTATGAGACAATCGGGTACATGAAACAATTGTACATAAATAATACAATTACAAAGCATTTAACAATGCCATTGTATCTATTGTTATTGTTTGATCTAAGTAAAAATCATACAATATTATTCATAATTTTAAAGTATTACTGAATGCATTACATACTAATGATACTGAAAAACAACAACAACCCCCGCCCCCTTAAATATAAAAAAAAACACTAAAAATTCAGTTTAATCATCAAATCGTAAACTAGTTCGATATAAATAAATAATTTTCAAGAAACGTTTACTTTATAGTGATAAATAAAGCCGAAATTATGAAATCACATGGATTCATTATTCCAATGACATGGATATTCACTATCATATCTAAGTACATTGTGTGCCGCTCGAAAGTAAAATTAGCACATTGCCGCTGTCTTAAATGATAGCCCTGATCGTCTGACCTGTTAACGTTTACTAAACATGGTAAAGAATCCTGCACCTACTGCATCATTTAACATGAAATTGACGAAAGTTCGCAACAGGAGTATAAATGTTCCAAAAACTGACAATGGTTTTTTTGTACTAGCTATAATATCAAGTTATACCACAAAACAGTGATTTTCTGAAATATTCGTTTCTTTGTTAATTCTGACACAAATGACGTTCCGAACAAACAAATGTTTTCTTTGACGTTGTAATTGTCTATGGCGTAACGGTCATTCTGTAGAAAATTACTCAGACAAATCCAAAAATAACCCAACAACGTTTTATTACTGAAAAGCATTTAAGTTAAAGGTCTCAATTATCTTCAGCGTTACGACTATTTGCTTACTTAATAATCAAATATCAAAAAGACTGAAATGGTTGTAAGGCCAAAGGTTGTGGGTCCAGTAAACTACATGGCCTATGGAATGGATACAAACAATTCTCGCGTTACAAAAAGAAATGTGATATTTGTGAATAGCTAAGTCCGGGAGGGAGTTCACCGTGATTTATGAACGAGGAGTAATTTTCCTATTGTATAACTGTATAAGTATCAAGGTACCCGTCACACGTTCCAGCCATGTCGTTACCTGTGTGACCAGTACTGAGTGGCTTAGAAGTTACGTGCCATATTTGTGTGGCCAGTACTCCACTTTAATATTACGTGCCGGGTGTTTTCGTACTCGGTACGTTTGAAATATCTACCCGCATTCCACCAATTACATGCAATTACAGGATCATAAGTAATCATTGGAACGGCACGTGTTAAGTCTGAGGTCACTTTCAACAAATTTCCTGTTTATATACAAACACACTTAGAGTCAGACAGTGATATACATATTTTGTCATGTTTTGTTTGATATTAAATAGTATCTTTTATTTATTTGTAATATTCCTTACAAAAATGAACAAACAATTATTTCATTTTCAATTGTTGGAGAATACAACGACTTTAAAGTTCCCTTACTTAGCTGCAACTTTTTCCTTTCGTATATAATTTACATATTGGTGGAAAGTAATTAAAATTTGTTATGTGATTTTTAGTTAAATTGTATCCAATATTTACGAGTGGTAACTTTGTTTAAATTTTATTTTAACAAGAAATCATGTAAAATAAAATAAATGTAAGGCATGGAAAAGATTGAAATCATTAAAAGTTAGGACCAACCTTCATGGGGTCTAAATATAAAGTTTACTCGAGGTACGTAAACAGAAAAGAACTATTTATCTAACTTTTCTATATTCACGATACTATTTTTCAGCACGTAACAGATAATTTTTATAATCAATTTCTTAAATTCAAGATTTTGACTATCCTTTTTTTCAAACGTATGAGAAAATTTCCGAAAATTGTTTCAAAAATGATTTTTTTTCGGAAAGCTAACCGTATAATGTCGTTTGTGTACTATAACGCTATATTTAACCTTTCGGATTAAAGCCGTGTTTGCGAGATGTTTATGTCCAGATTTTACTATACATGAACCTTTTAAACCACGTTCAGTTGCGATGACTTAATATAAAAAAAATAATCCTACAAGAGGTGATAATACTTTAGAAACAACAGTACTTTTTTTAACGATATTTTGTAAAGTGTTGAGTTATTTCTGAAGGAGTAGAAATGAAGTACATCATTATGACGGTATGTTAAAGTGCATTTTTTGTGTTTTTAAACCACAAGTTAAGATATATATATAAATTCCCTGTGTCATTTATCAATATATCCCCTCAAGGTACTTGTAAGCTTATCGGTATTCCACTTTCTTTAGAAAGCTCTCCATAATATGAAGAATACATCACACATATCAGCGGTATGTCCTTCCTAAAATTACATTACCGATACCATCTAAAATAGAAAACGACATTTTATATGTAAGGCAAGAATTGCGTGAAAGCCGATACCAGTTATTTTACTGTATCTGCACATTACGACTTAAATAGACACCAACTTACGGGATTGCAGTTTTTGTTGAATATAAAAAAAATCGTTATTTGAAAATCAAATATCGAAGTTTAGTCATAAATTACTGATACATAATTCGTGCGTTATATTTCTTTGTTGTTTTTATCATAGCGAACCCTTTAAAATGTATAGAATGAAATGATTATCAAAATATTAGTAGATACCAATTTACCAGAATTGACCGGCATCGAAAATCTAACTGAATTCTAACTATGGAAAGACATTTTTTTCTTTTTCATCATTGTTTGGACTGATACTGTGAATGAATTAAAAACACGAATTTTCTACTATCATTCAGGAGGCTTCATGTTATTAGCAATGTGATTTTCAGGTTTTCACAACTATACAATTGACACGAAAAGAAAATAGTGTGAATAATAATGACAAAGTGTTCTATTACATCTCAATAAATCATCATACGATGTTAAAAAGATGCTTGTATTTCTTACAGAAATAACAATTTATTGTCTTGTATTATATTTAAACAAACTATATTTCTTTAAAGAATGGACTGAGAAATGTTGATAATTTAATCAAAATTATTTCAACAAAATTGTCTGTTTCTGCTGTTCGACTACGAACGCATAGTAAAATAATTTAGCTCAAGAAAGTTTAATATTAAAACCCGTAACCTAATAAGGAAGTGAACGACAGTAAGAGACAAAACGTTTGTTTATCCTGTGAGCTCTACAGAAGATCAAGCGAACATTACGCCTGCATTGTCGGGTCAGGTGCACCCTTAGTAATTCTGTATATTATACAATAATGGAACATTTAATGTTCGGAACTTTTCTCCTTTTGTTGCATGATTCAATCAGCTGTTACTAGTCGTTAACGGTTTAACGAACATATTTGTGCGCCATTTGATATAGTTCATAAACCAGTACGAGAACACTGTTGTTTGGAAAAGAATGGTTTTCTTTGATGTAAGTGATTTTCATGACATGTCGGTATTTTCTTGTCGTTTAAGTTATTAAGTCAGACAAGTTTAATATAAATGGATTTACTGTTTTAAGTTTTCTATCTAGTTATATAAATTTCAGGACAAAAATGAATACAGCGAATAAAATCTAAACTCGTTGAAATATATTTAAGATATCTTTTCTGTAGAAAGAAAATAGTAGAAACTATAGAAAAATCGGAGGCATCCTTTCTTACTGTATTTTTCATAATTTTATGAAAAGTTTATTCAAGTTCAGGAACGAACAAAAATATCATATTCCAAACCAACACCTCATTAACCCTCGCATTCATCACACCAATATCGCGAACATCAGCTAATGTTTTTTTTTACCTTTTTATTATTATTTTTCCTTATTCTAATAAAGAAAAAATGATAATGATATACATATATTTTAATTTAAGTAATTATTTATAAATCTAATTGTGCCAAAAAATGTGTTCTTTCAAAGGCGGAATCTTCTGGAAAATGATAAGAAACGTGACATCTTGTTATTAACATATAAATTTCAAACATGACCAGGATATTCGGCGGTAGATTTGAAATGAATTGCAACATTTTGAAATAAACATCAACAAATATCTTAAATGTTCTTATTATTTATCTTTCAGTGGAAATATTTAGCGTTAACAATAATGTAAAAAAATGCAGCTAAATGTAAATCAATTTCACTATTGGAGGTGTGAATACATTACAAACATCGATATATTTTTGTTCAGGATGGGGTGATACATTGGTGGAGTACGACATATAGACCGCATTTGACTACTTGAGCGTCTGCACGAGAATCTCTAATTGGCCATAGGCGTTGCTTTATTGCCCTTTTCGACAGCAACCCACTTCTCAGGTCATCTATATTATCACTGACAAATTTTTACAGTCACCCGTTTTTGTCCAATTTCTCATAAACCTGAGTGGTAAAGACGTCTAAGTATGCTGTTTTACGAGATAAAAACCATAAAAATTGTCAAAGATTATTGGGCGTCAAGAACGTGAACTCAAGATCAAATTTCATGACCACTTCTCGGTCATTTTATATGGTTTGATATTCTGTTTGTTGGCTATTAAAATACTCATTAAATATACCACTGAGGTCCGAGGATCCCGGGTCGTTACACGCCATATTAGCAGAGTATTGTTCCGAAGGGTAATCAGATTCAGGACCGTGGTGGCCCGCTAACGTTCGTATTGACGTTTCGGTCGAGAGTTGGCGAGAGTTCATTACGTGATTAACGTCCTGCGAGTAACTCTCAACGTAATTGATACCATAAAGTGAATTTGATGAATTCTGCTCCATACGATGAGGCAGCTGGGGATAAGTCACTTGCTTGGCCATATAACCGCCATTATGGCTGCCATGTCGGGTTGCTATGCTATTGTTCTCAGATTGTGTTGCATGGTTGTATCGGGATGGCGGCTGTGTGTAGGAAGTCTGACAGTGTATCCCGGTGTTTACTCGGTATTGGTATAATGGACTATTGACAGCACCGTGTTCGTTGTTACCGAAACCGTCACTGCTGACTGGAGAATGCGCTGTCTCATTATTCCACGAATCTGTTGCTGCTAATCCACCGGTACGAAATTGAATGCTGGGAAATGAATACACAGAGGACGAACCACGCATGCTCCGTTTCATGTTGTTACCATAGTTATTATTGTTAAGGGAATCATACTGTCCGGAATTATAGTTACCCATGTGTTGTTGTTGTGGTATTGATGAACGGGCTGACTCAGCCTGTTTGATATCAGGGTGACCCATTCTTGTATTATGGTACTGGTATGGAGATATGTTAGTAGTAGCCATATTATGGGGTTTAGTTGGAGGGAATCCAGAGTTGTAGGGTAACGGTGCCGAAGAAAATCGTGATTGTTCCACATATGTATTGCCATATGACGCAAACTGTTGAGACAAATTTTCCGTTGCATTCAATGTTCCTGAACAAGCGTCCGGGCGACCTTTATTATTTATAAATCCATTCTCGTGTCTATTTCTATTAATACAAACATCTCGTTGAACCGGGCTAGACTTTAGAGACGACGAGGAGTATTGGGGTGTTCCATGACTCATGTCAGGGTTGGAATTAGTTCGATTAAAATCAACACAATTAGATACCAATGACTTGGCAGTACTAGGAGGCGTGCTACAAGGCAGTAACACAGGTGAATACTCTAATCCCGTTCTACCTGTCAAAACCTCACTCGACACCTCTGTGACGTCATCAAGCACATGCATCTTCGAATCGTCCATGTTATCTTTACTATTCGCGATATTGCATGCACATGATGAATCAGGGCTGTTAAGTGTTTGGAAGTCAAACGATGAAGTCGAGTGTTGGTTTCCGTTCGGGTCGACGGTCTGCTTTGATGTCTGATTTTTCTCCAAATCAATGACCTTCTCTGTCTCGCTTACATTTCGATCATCAACAATGTCTATACCGTTTGTTATGGTAACGTCTCTGTTATTGTCGTTACCCGGGGGTTCACTGTTACCCTCGTCACTGCTTCCCGGGGAGCTGGCCTTTAGAATATGTTCTAATGTTTTTGTTTCGGTTCCATCAGAAGAATACTGTCCGTTGTTTTCCATGTTTTCGTGTTTACCTTCAGCATTCTCCAATCTCTCACAACTTCCCTCTGATGATGTAGGACTATCCATACCACAATCCAACGAAAACGTTTTACCACCATTTTCCATTTTCTGTCGTTGCGACTGTGTTTGTCGTTTGTATTTCATTCGCCTGTTTTGAAACCAAACTTTGACTTGTCTTTCTGTGAGATCCAGTGAAGCTGCTATTTCGATTCGTCGAGGTCTACACAAATATTTGTTAAAATGGAACTCCTTTTCCAATTCCAACAGCTGAGTGTTTGTATAAGCTGTCCGTAGTCTACGCGTACCGCCGCTACCACCACTTCCATTACTGCTGCCACTTCCGGTTCCGCCAGTTCCGTTACTAGTTGGCGTCGTGGCATTCTGGGGATGTATCGGGACAAACTCGGGAGCTACAATGTATAGAAAATTGCAATATTACAAGTTGTGAAACATATTTAAATTAATATATATTATTAATATGATCAAATAACGAGTTTTTCCATTAACCAAACAAAACTATTTAGGAAAACATCATCTTTTCTTTCGCTATAGCATGTGTTATATTCAAACACTGTAAAGTGAATGCTAAAACATTATAATCAACGAAATTAAATATATATTTGAATGCATTTTAACTTGTAATGTTTTATATGAACGTATTATCTAATATCAGCTTGTCGTGATGAAATATGGGTAACTATTTATTTAAATAAGAACTTAACACAATACTCCAATAGACCGAATGAATTAGTTGATCATCTTAGTAAATTACAGCCTTGATTAGTTCATGGATGCAATCCTAAATAGACATTTTTATAAAACATCTCAAAATGGATATCTAACGTGGCGAGTAATGGTACAGCTCTTGGTTATAGAAACTTCTGGTAAGTATCGTAATATCACATGGTGTAGACATTTCACTTAATAGTATGGGGTATAGTCATTGTCAAACAGACCGAAATAATATGATTATGTGTTCCCAGTAAACGAATAGATATCCACCTGATCAATAATTATTTGTGGATACTTTGCTGAAGAAATATTCCTTCAACAAGAGCAGGTAACCAGGACTTATTTTAATGCCATGATATAAGATGATTGTACAAAACACACAAGTGACCAAATAATGAATTGAACTTTATTATACAGCTGCTCCCTCTTCCTAGGACTCGTCAGTGATACCAAGGGCCTATCTAAAATAATCGATATCAAAGTCAAAATTCAGACGAGGGTGTGCGCTAGCCCCATAACTCAATACATTTTGTAATTTCCATATGTCAGATACAGAAAGGTATTCGCATCACTTTACTTACTCTTAAACAATAAAAATATGTGAAACTCTTTATATCAACGCATTCTTCATTTAAAGAGGACCTTTTCCATATTTGACCAATAATAACCGCGACGACGTCCACAAACTGATATCTTATATTAGTATTCTTATGTTCTATATTAGATATTATTCTTATGTTTTATATTAGTTTGTATTGCTTTGCTTTATACTAGTTAATATTCATGTTTTCCTTTTTATTTCGAACTGAAGCTCAAAATAAGGAACAAGGGAAGAAAAACTGACGGAAAAAAAGATTTTACATATTGCTGCTGTAGCTTTTATCAATGACGTAAACCGTTATATTGTCGAAGGATACGTTATGATATTATTCACAATACCTTGTTGTTTTATTAGAGAAACAACCCTTATCGGCTGGATGTTTCTGTATACGCCATATCGTTACGGAAATGAGACAAACAAATGCAAAAATGCAAAATCACAGGTATTCTGTTAGGGCATAGACACATTGGAAGTCGATGCAGAATAAGTGCCATTTGTATGCAAAATTGATTTTTTGTTATAATTTTAATCTCGATAATTGTGTCACGACTTGAGCTATGTTTTTGGGTATATTATATATCAATTATAGCAAAGAAAGAAATATATCCAGTGACGTCATTTTATTAGATGACAAATAACATGGCAGACATGGTAACAACAATGTCAACCATGTTGTACAAACAAATTTACAACATCAACAATATCATCATTTTGATATAGCCAAAAAGATGGGGCATAAAAAACGTCACCGGACTGTGATGCTGTCAATCATAACACTCTAGCGCCATCTGATAGATAAACACACATCACTTAACATAATTTATGATGGTGGGCAGTCTTCAACTTAAATCTACAACTCATTTAAACACAAGGTAATAAGCTGTCCGTACGCGTTCCAACTTAAGCAACTGTTGAATACAGATACCTGCTCTATTTATTAACCAACAAATAATAAATATTCTGTTCCTGTTAGCCTAACACCCAGCAAGTGTATGTTCATTGGATAAAGTAGTTTTGTACAGCAAATTCGTAAAGAAACAGCATTAAGACAAAAAAACATTGATCGATTTATCTGCTGCTGATAATAAAATATGTTTAAAGAGTTTAAAATTACATATAAATGATAGGTTATTAGCTTCGTTTCCGCATTAATGTTCGTTTAAAGAAAATCAGTATTCAAAATTGAGCAAATTGACGCACTTCAAGTTTTCTTCCACTTTCCATTTTGGTGTTTTTAATGTTTGTATTTTCTTTCTGGAGTGAAGAAACTGTTGTATGATTAAATTTTATGTATTATTTTCAGACTTTGATGTGCTATTTTGTGTTGTGCAACACATGTATATCAGTTACATGGCGCTTATTCGCACATGTAACATAAGTGGATCTTAAATTTGAAGTAGAATTTTGATAATGTTTTTGATATCGCATTAAATGAGTGAACACTGAATTAGATTTTCAGAAGAAAATGACAATGTATTTCAAAACTAAAATTTCCGTCCGGAATATGTTTCACACATTTCCATGATGTTTTATCTTAATCCAATATATAATATTATATTGATTTACTTAAAACGAAAAAAGTCACTTTCAATAGTGCCCAATATATCCTTTTATAGCGCCAGCCAAGACCTTAGTTCAAATTTGTGTGACATTCATCTTTGAAGAGATGTGATATTAATTTATTAATAACTCGCTAATAATTGATATACCAAATGAAGTAGTGCTCTTTGTATCGTTATTGGAAAACAAGTCATAAGCAGATGGTCATTCAATGGATAAGGGTCAAAATGATAAAGTCATGATGTGCGTGCGACTATTCACGAAGCCGTGTTGATGGTCTATAGTACATGAGATACCTATCACAAATTAGGCACTATACGTTGACCTACATATATACAAAAAGAATAATCACTGGAGGTAAAAGTACGCACGTGTATATGACAGTACATCGAATATCTATTTGTTGTTATCATGGTCCAGTAATGTAATGTAAATATTTCTGCATACGGTCAGTGATCGAATGCATTTCTGGGCCTACTGTAAATGGTTAGCACTGTTTATAGTTAAAATGATATCAAATAATGATCTCTTAACGATAATAACTCAACAACTGAAAAACATAAACCATTTCTCACGCCAAAATAACATTATTCTTAAAAGAATTTAGAAATTGAGAATATTGAAAATATTAAATTAAAAACCCCAAACACTTAGATCAGTGATTAAACTAGGTTGTAATATAAAATACCAATTATGTACATTTGTCTTAATTAAAGCACGTTGCAGAATCAATAAGATACACGGATCCGAATATTGTGCTGTGTAAACAAATGACGCGAGTGTTGAAATGATATGATAAGTAGGTGGTATCGGATAGCCAGCGTTAGGAAACAACTGATGACGGAAAACTGATAGACACATACGATATCTAGGGAAAGAGGGAGAAGGATGATTGACGAAATTAGGAAGGATACAAAGGGTGTTGTGATTATCAAGTTATATTTGACATAATTGAACTACAGGACGTCAAAAGTATGCGCAGAATAGAAAAAAATATCAAATTAAGATCGGATAAAACAGGAATCTTTTGGAGATTGAAAAGGGTTGTTTTTCCCGCGAGGACAGAACGAGATATCTTATCTATAAAAAATACCAAACACAAAAAGGCACGTGTAATCGATGCTGGGTTCGCATCTCCAGATCCTATGAGTTTTCCACTTACACGTTTACTGTTTGTAATTGCATTGGTTACCAGAGAGAGAACAGGTGTATAGTTTACATCGTTCAATTACTCGTATGTATTAGTATTTTTAAAATGATCAGGTTATGAAATCCGAACTTAAATATTATTACAGGAAAGATTAGGCGTGCATTTACTTAAATTCCTCTCATGGGTCTCTGATCATATATGATAGACACACACGTTTAGATGGCCGGGCGTTAAATCTTTGGCCTGCTGAGCTACTCCGAGGTAGCATGTATCGTTGGTAGACCCTCCAGAAATATCCAAATGATAAATGCGTACTAGATCATATCGTTGTATTTCATCTGTGATAAAAAAGAGTGCTGAGAAGAATTTCCTATTAATGATAAAAATGTAAATATAATCACAAAGGTCTGTCAAGTGTACGCCTGCGGTCTGACTGGTGGGAGTGCTTTACACAGCATCGCCCTTTTACACATATCGTCTACCACACAAAGGCAAAAATCGAATACATTTCACTTCTAGAATTGAAATTGACAAAATTCATATTTCAGCTGACTCAGACGTTCAGAGGTTCAAAACGGGATATTTCATTGTAATTCATTTATTTCAATATAATGTTATTTTTCTGATAGGAAACATATTTCAGCTGATGTGGTACTCGAAATGCCATATGCGAAATTTTTGTTATGTTTTTTTTTTTTTTTTTTGCTTTTTTTGTTTTTGTGTTTTTTTTATCAGTAATGTATACACCATGCTAAGTTGCATAATCATTGATCTGATTTTACATTAGCTAATCAAAATATTGTCATTCATGAAACATTTCATAATCATTGTTAAGCTAGACCGTTTTCCCCCTAAACCTTTATTTTTTAATGTCGCACAGTACATAGCGGCAATGCACGGACGATACAAAACTCGAATTCATTTTTATCAATGGTTTAAAAAAAAGTAGAAATGTTCCGCTGAAGAGAGAGGTTTTTAATTACAAACCGTCTTTGTTTGCAAAACATCTAGGTTACAGAGTGTTTTCTGCATCACTGGTGCTCTGTTCACTTTCATGGTGGGGCACAGTTAAGGGCATCTGATGAGGAACCATGTAATAGTTCTCATAGACAATATAGGTTTCCACTCAAAAGGTTGTGTTCTCTGTATTTAACACAACGCGAATGTTTCACTAAATGATATGACAGATCGATCAATATATATATTTATATCAATTGTATTTGTGTGTATATATTCTGTTTTGTATTGTCGGTGATAAAAATTATCAAGTTGAAATCAATTTTCTTGATTAGGATATAGTAAAATTCTCATAGATCGTGTCGCTATGTGTACTAAGCCTCGGTGAGACATATTCCAAGATGTATCGTAATTAATTTTAATATTACTCATAATAAACACACGTGATTCAACAGAACAGGCATGCTTTAATAGAAAATTAATTTTCGGAATTCAGATAAATAAAATAACAAAACGGAATCTGGTTAAAAATAGAAAGGAAATGTACGGCCTCCCTTCTGCTCCTCTTCCGATTATCAAATCTTGCAACGGTAATCGTATCTTAGGTTTTGATCAGCAGCAGAGGTACACGTGCATATGACGTCACGCCATGACGTCCAGGTTAATTGTGATACAGCATCTCCATCTGCACCACAAAGACATCCTATGTGCAAAATAAACATTCCTATCTCTCAATGTGGTAGAGCGCTCTCCCGGATTTCCTCTCACATCGTGTAATACTATTTAAAATATCTATTATGTATTTTTTTGTTTGTTTTATGAATATTCATTTTCGTTTTGAACGTTTTCCTGTTACAAAAAATAGCGTGCAAAAGTACTTATATCTTTCTGTAATACTTCATTGTTAGAAATCGTATTAAGTTGTATGTCTTGCAAGAAAATATAAAATAAACACTATACGTATAATTGCATATTTGCAAACATGGCAGTTGTCACAGACAATTATTCATGTCAATCATATATTTCTTAAAGCTTTTAACTATACGACCTTGTAGAAGGCTGTACATTTTTACAACGTTTCTAGATGCACTGCTATTACACAATTATAATGCTATTCCTATTTTACTACCTACATATCTCATTTCATAATGACGTTTATCAAAATACAAATGCATTTGTAGCATGCCTGCAAACCTAAAAACATTTTTTTTTCAAAACCAAGCTACAAACAAGCCAAGATGTCGAAGATAAAACACGACAATGGAGACCCAAATACATCGAAAATTCTGAAGGACTCCGAGACTTCTATGTCACATGTGGTAAATGTCAAACTTTCTCCGTTCTAATGACGAAAATACTTTAACTGCATTGTATTAAGCTAACATTGCAGGAAGCCATGTCACGTTTACATTTACCTTACATTTATTGCAGCGCACTTCAACAATACTCTGGTTGAAAACCTTGAGTAAATTAAGTTCTTGGCTCGCGAATAACCTTTTTTATTTTGTAAAATCGTTCCAATACAATTGCGTATTCGTTATTATTCAAATATACTTACATACAAATAGACATATGATGTTGATTAAACGACCGAAAGGCAAGCTGCCTAATATTTGAAATCCTCATGGAAAATAAACTATTATTTGTTTTCCATGGTACCAAATGACACATTCCTGCTTTAGGTATACAAGAACCAATTAATGTTTTATTGCATAAAATATCTTCTAAAATCGCCCGTCAGTGGATCTCACTCTAACACTTAATATTAGCAAATGTTCATGCGCCGCATGAAAATGTTATCGCTAACATTCAGTCTGATTCTAAATCTTGTCTTCGTGACCAAATATTTGAAACAATACTGATTTATGTACCTTCATTCTGTTTCCATATATTTGCGAATGCTTCAATTTAACTAAAAAATAGGAACTCATTGTAGACGTAGCCACTTTCATCAAATGCTGAAACCAACACAAACCGAAATAAAATACGTAAAAATGTACAAAATGTATTTCGGTTTTGTATGTGACTTTATAAACACCCTGATAATTTACCTCAACATGGAATACTGTCAAATATAGACTGAACATTCCTAGAAGCGATATACAGCAACCATTACATACATAAACAGCCATACCCTAAGGTGGTGATAAACAATATACTAGAAATGTTATTTAAATTGTGTACAACAATAAACTACTTGTTGTAAACAAATTGCAATTACAAAAACATTACACAGCTATTGGAGGAGACGTCGTTTGCGAAATAAATTGTTAATAAAATAAGGTATTTTGGCAATAAATATGCTAAGGGGTACTATAAGGACATATAACCGCACTTAAACACTACTTATTGGCATTGTTATAGGACAGTTATCTACACAGTAAATCTCAATGTATTTCTAAGTCATAGCTGCTTCAAGTCGCCAATTGTGTCCCTCGGAGCGTGTCGAAAAACCAAGAGGTGTTCCACGGAGGTGGTCTTCTTAGCGTTAGGTATGATACACTATTCCAGGTGCTAAGGGCAAAGATAGTTTTACTAGATAGAAGTGTTCTCTTTTTCACAGGCTAAATGTTTGTGTGTTTTCAAATACTTCTGTGTACCTGAAAGACTCGTATAGCATGTCACGTGTCATGTGTATAGTCTTTACAATCAAACATCATTTCGAACTAATCTGAATATAAATCCATTTAAATTATAATATATACTCAAAATTCACTCACACGTTTAAGTGATATTTCAGGAAAGAGTGAGGAAGTCCGTGACTTACATGAATGATATGTAATGCCTTTTGCAGATAACCTGTACCCTAGCGTTATTACAAATCGAATAACAGTCGTAAACTTTCAGTTGTAATATATCTCTGATTGATTCAATAGCATTCTAGATTGAAAAAAGTGTAAAAATGGTGTAACAGTTTTACAAGACTTCAAATATTCATATTTCTATAACAATAAAACCACTACCAAGTGACTAACTTGAAGATTGCAATATTGTTGAACAGAAGGGAAATTTTCTTCCTCTTTTTTTCTCCGAGATCGCGATTTATTATTTTTTCCTAATTCTTCCAAAAGCTACCGACATCAGCCTATCAGATATCCTAGTATATACAAAGCATACCGGTGAGATATATTTAATTCAATTGCTGACTGTGAAGAAAGATCTTTTGAAAACACTACAGACACAAAAATGAAAATAAACCACTTTAACATGATCTAACATTGATTCTCTCCAGCACTTTGTCTTATCGTTATTTTAACATGGATACCTTGAAATGGTTTCATAGCAAATGTATACCATCAACTTTATATGTGCAGTATAGCAATCGCTTTGGATGCACGTACCTCTATCCAACGACTTACGCTTTATCTTTGAAGCCTTGTTCTTCTAATGTTATTACACAGCACGAAATAAAACGGACGACATGAACCTTGCTGGTGATATGTATATATGATAAGGTTAATCTATCAATGTTTAGTCTAATCTACATATTGCATTGATTAATGTTTATTTTCCCCATATACATATTGATGATGGAAATTATTTAAACGTGTGTTGATATATTGATACACGGATTACAGTTGCACGTTTGATGAAATCTGAAGTTCCTATTACAAGTTCACATTACTGATAATATGTGATATTTAATCGGAAACAAATCGGCATAAGAGTGTTATCACCAACACAACAAGCTGCATCGTATATGATTATGTCCAATATGTATGCAGAATACACTTGTCACTTAAATGATATGCATATGGTAGAATGTGTCAGTATGTTTTCTAAACAAGACCAAACAGTTACCCTTACATACGTAATAAACCTAATGTCAGCGAAAAGTAACTGTCTCGTAAGTTTATGATAATATTACAGCACAGTGTGATACAGAAACAGGCTTATTAAACCTAGAAGGTAGGATTACTTGTTCCATAAACAAAATTCGCTATGTTGACGTCACGTAAATAAAATAACATATGTATCTAAACTATAATTTTATGAAAGGATACATATGAAAAACTAGCTATAGTACTAATAATTTGACGCATAAAACAAGCATGAGCAATTGTATATTGAAATAGCGGTCTATTCATCGTTCATTAAAATATTTGTGGTATAATGATATAAATGGAATACACATCCATCAGCCCTCAACCCACTAGAGATCTCCCAGCACACCTGTTCGAGGCTGACAGACGATATTCTAGCACAGTCAAGATCACTTGTCTGTTGTATATAAATATGCATGCTCTATTACAAAATAATCTGTGCGTGCAAACATAGAAAGTAGAATACACGTGGCTTTGTTATACAGAACTGCCTGGTAAAAATAATGCAGACCTACGAAATATATAGCTGACGCTAGGTGGCGCCAACTCATGGGGTGTTTCTAGCAATGCCCGTTATTAAGATAAGGGTTGGAATCTATAGGCTCCCAAAAGTATATATTTCATGAAGACAACAAATATAATGACGGCACTTTCTGAACATTATTCGAGCTTTTCGAGTGTGTGAGGTTTTAGTTATCATAGTTTGTGCAAAACAAATGTACAGATAATGGCGTATTAACGCTTAAACCAGTGAAGGACTTGGGGTGTGTTTCATATTTTTATTGCGTTTTTGCGTATATTTTAAAACCGTTACATATCTTGAAAGTGTTGAAATGCCTGTAAATGTCATACGAAATCGCAAAAAAAAGTATCAGACAAATTAACAACTACCTAAGAAAACTTATCATACAAATATCACTTACTTTGTCTGTGAATTATGTTTTATGTTAAGAACTAATGTTATGTAAAACATTAACCTATTTTCATATTGTTGTAGCAAATACTGCAGAATATTTTACAAAAGTTTGAAAATTGTGAACAATATTATCTAACTGGTATGTGAATCCTTATGATTTACGACTTCAACACGTAAATGTGTGAATTAAATCGATAAAAATCGTTTTGGTAAAGAAACAGTTGTCTTTCATTGTGCAATTGAATCGAAAACAATGGAAAAGAAAAGCTATTTGAAAATTACACGTCTGTGATCTGTTATTATGTAAATATAATTCCATCGACGGTACACATGCACAAAAGAGTCCGAATGTGATAAAACTAACAGCTAACATCTGATAACTATTTTCCATGTACTGAGTGTTGAGTTTTTACTTACAAGCAATTGTGATCAATTGTGCCTTCTTATGACATACACGAGGAAATGCAAAAGCTGTTCAAACACAGCAGTTACTTTCTTCATATAGAGTTTTGTGCAAAAAAAATTGATTGTATTCATTTATGCAGATAGAGATAACATTTTATAGACATAAATGAGATAAAATGCATTTATGTACATATCCGAGTCTATCACGGAAATCTGTTGTCTCACTATATATATGCACACTGATGACACATTGAAACATTTTTATTGGTAGAATTGAAGTTACACTGAACAATATTTGATAAAAATGTTTAAGAAAATTTTATGAGGAAGCGGCTATTTTCAATGGAACATGTTTTTGCAGCTGATTTCCGATGTTTTATCCCTTTTCGAAAACACCGAACGACTCCGTATTCGTCATGCAGAAAAAAATGTTACGTTTCATCTATTTCATATATGTTTGTTTTAAAGAAATCACCGTATTTTGTGTTAATCAACTTCTTTCTATAGCGGATCATAAACACATCTTGACATGAATGAACATGAATTGATTTCTAAATAAGAATCCAGGGACATTACCCTGTTCTTATTTGTATTAATCAAATGTTAAACATGGAAAATATAGTGCCATGCTACTTACTCGAAGAAATCTTAATGCTTTCAATCAAGCATCATCAATTTTCAGGATTGATATCGAGCGTTCTATGACAAGTAAATGCCGTAATAGATCACGTTTGAACATTGAGGAGGTGAAACACAATGCACTGTGTGTCAATACGAAGACTTTTTGGCATCGAAATAATGTTAATATGTACAGAATGTTTTCTTGAATGCACAATTACAAATGTATTTTTTTCAAATATTCCATATCAAGGTAACGAGACACCAATTTTTAATTCCTGTGAAAATAACTTTATTATATGAGGTAGCATGAAGAGTGGTCGCAAAGAACAACCAACTTCGTTACATTGTCCCTTTTATATGTGAATAAAAGATTACCATAAAACTTATTAGCGAGGAAATCAGATTCAAACCTGGACCCATACCAATATAAAGTGATCATATATCTGGAAGCAATAGATGAAATTTATTCCTGTTAGTAGTCAGTGTAGATTTAAAAACAAATGGTCGCATTCTGTACTTTACAGACGCAGTGGTCATGTACTAAACAAGTACTGCGTAAGGAGCTCTTGCCTGCCAATTATGTCTGACATAGTCAAAGAAATAAAGCATATGACACTTTTTGTTAGGTCATTTACATTGCACCGACGAAAATAAAGTCACCATGCTTCAGAACACAAATAAATAGATTCATTAAATCAGATCGCATGGTAATTCAGATATCTATACAAGAGTTAATTAAGTTTTACAAAAAGTTTAACCTCCGCATAGCGCCCTCTTTTTATTTCGCCATCTGACCAATCTCAAATGCATTTCAAACAGCCCATTGCATCCCTTAATGCAACACCACAAGACATCTGATACACAGATTTGTATGAATAATAGCGATGACGTTTAAACACATAACATATGTATTGCTTATACAGTTATATTAAAAACCTGACGAGTAGATGCCATTTGTCCAATTTAGTGTTCAAATGTTCTAACGTTGACACGGATTTGTTCATGTTCGGACGATTTACAAGGATAATACAAACATACAAAGTTAATATAATTCGATACAAATTTAGAATAGGATACAATGTAGGCAAACAATGCTTTCAACTGTATACAGCTATTTCGTCCTTTCTTGGACTCGTCACAGATGCATAGGGCTTAGGTTTGAGAACCTTGGAGGTATTTGATAAAGATCACTAGATGGGGATGTGCATAACCGCCTTGATTAAATACATTTCATGATTTTTTAAACTGATATGGATTGATTTCAAAATATATCTGCTAAAGCCATCTCGTAGAGGGTAAAATTCAAGCCAAGGAGACAACTAACCTGTGTGTATTTTGATAAGACGAATTTCAGTGTGCATTTTATCAGACTGTTTGCAAACCACTCTGCGCTACATTTTGAACAAAGTCTATGCTGTAGTCTGTATTTTTTAAAGTAAATGTACTATAGACAATGATTGGTGAAGTGTCTATCTACGATTGCTTAATCATGGCACCTACTTTTGCTAGTATTATCAAATTCGTAGGGGCAGGAACGCTATCGACAATCGTAATCTTTCGTGTCTCTCAAATATATCGTGAATTTGTCAACTCACGTCAAGCTTCCATTCATAAAGGATATAAAAGAGTCCAACAGTGTTCTTCGTTTGTGACATCTCTTGAAAGGCGATACATATCACAGCGAAGCACCACATGTGTGTCGTGTAAAGGGTACATATATTGTTTTCGTTATAGTGCATTGCATGTTGAATTGAATGTTTAAAGTTACAGAAACGTCCGACGTGTATCAAATACAAAGTAAAGACAAAAACGTCTTTGAGTAGCATTCTTAGCAAAACGTTTGCCGATTGTTAAATCTAATAATGGTTTACTCTGTCAGAGAGATAGAGGTTATAATATATGATATACATAAGTAGTGACAGCGTCAGGATTTAATGAACATGTAGTAAGTTAGAAATGACAACAGTCACAAATACTGAAAAAACATGGTCATATCCAAACACACTCATGAGGATCAGCGGTCGTACACTCTATGCATCATACATGCAAACAACACTGCGTCAAATAGCTATGAATCTCTCACGAAGTCGGCAAGAAATGCCGGTGTCAAGGGATCTGGAAATACAACACTGAAATATTTGTCCTATTGCCATTAGTCAAAATCAAGAAAATGTGCAGCGAACCCTGTTTATGCATCAGCATTATAAACCAGATGGCTTCCATATTTGTCTTAAGTCGAAGAAATTTTGGAAACCCATGAATAAGCGGTAAGTAAAAACAACAATTTTCCTAGTAATAAGGTAATAACGTATATTGCTTTCAAACATTAGTAACCTTGTATCCTGTACGATTGTATAATAAAGACAAACACCTTTCGATACAAATTCAAGATGTTAGTCAAACAATTGATTTATGCATATTTGTGCGATTCCTTGAACAAAAATATATTGTATATTACCAATGAATTGATGGCATATCATTTGGACAGTACCCATGTCCCTTCAATAGAGAATTTAAGTTCTGCAGACACTACACTAAATATATAACTCCTTATGTTACTGAATAGCTCTCAGTCGATCAAATGCCAATGACACGTTTTACGTTTTTTCAGATGGAATAGATGAATGTTTAGAAATATATTCATTTAACATAAAGATGTGGCAAGTATTAATTTTCATTCCCATTTAACATGTATATAAACGACTAGGATGGTGACGGCCAAAGATCATCAACATGTGTTAATTATTCAATTCTTTTATTGCATCTTACATGTCATAGTTTTCAATTTTAACATACACATTTCATCTAGAAGATGTGTGAGGTTGTCAACGATAGACAAATGTAAGCATTACATTTGAAATTTGCGACATATTCATAACTGTCATGGAATAATAAACGTCAGGTCAGCACTATAGGTAAATAGCAGGTGGGTCGCATGCATTTTTACTGTGGGACATAGATGCATTGCAACACACATCTGCAAACGCAATATCAATTTAAAGTGCTTAGTATCAAATATTGCTCGCACTTCTGGAAATATTTATTGAAGTCGATATAATCGTATATATAATGTATTCCATATGCATATATATATTTGGACTAAAAAAACCAAACTGGGTCATACTATCAAAGTTTGTTAAAATAAACGTTAGATGTTTTACAAAAATTCTGAATCAAATCATTCAAATTTACCTTAATAAGTCTCAATAGTCTTACTGTGTGTGTATGAGGGGAACGGGAGGGTGGCAGTCTACTTTGGAAAAATCCATGTGGTCGGGCCGATCATCCCTTACCTTTTTTTTAGGACTGTTCTAGGGATCAAGCTCTGTACATTTGCAGGTGAAAGGCGCAGAGTGCACTTACAAATGTGCCTATCTACTACTCATTATCAAACAAAATACCAATGTTGTTACCCAGGCAATACAAATGCACGATAAAAAAAATATCAATATCTACATCACCGAGGGACGTAAACCTAAAAGGAAGAGGTAGATATCATCATATTTTCCTTACATATAAAATGCAAAGAATATCTGAGGGAATGGCAGCTCATCCGTCCATCCATTCACCAATGATTCGAATCGGATGACTTACCAAATGTTCTAATTAATTTAAATCACATAGAATTGTGTTGTAGTAAATCCATGTATAGATTTCATTAGTTAAGGCGAAATCCACGGAAAGATATACATTGTAAATATAAAATATAAATTTCTTACATGAACTAGAGTCAATTAAACCATTACCGAGGAGCAAATGTCAAACCAGGGGTCATGAAATTCACAATTTCGGTGCAACACCTAGTGACCCTTCCATCCATGAAGAGTTGTTTACAATTCTAACAAATTTGGTTATTGAGAAGATTTTTTAAAAATTTCAGTCCATTTGACCCTTAATTTAAAGTGTTGGGTTACCTTTGTCCATGAATGGTTTCTCCCAAGTGTCAATGAAATTGGTTCAAAGGTTTTCAAGAAGTCAAAAATTTTAAAAAGACCAACAAAAAAATCCAAAAAAACAAACAAACAAAAAACAACGTTAACGCACGGACGACGGAAGCTGACAAACGGATTACAGAAGACGCCGGACAAAAGGCTATTGCAATAGGTCACTAAGAGTTTTTTTTTTCTCAGATGACCTATAAAAACATTCGCTTACTGAAGGTGTACTTTTTTAATACACAGAGGAGTGGGCTAAATAAAGTTAGATAACCCTGTTTTGAACAGTTTGTAACTCCTGTTTATTTATTTTCAAATCTATCCAGAAAACAATTTATCGTAAGGTTCCTTAAGAGCCATATAATGAAATCAACTCCGTCCTACAGCTGTTTCGTCCCTCTTGTCAGTGATGCTTCTTTGTGACTGCTTACTGGAGCAATACATCTAACTTTAACACAAATGTTAATGAGTATCAAACTCCCCATCGATGGTATATTTTACACAATAATATTTATATACATATCGAACTTTATGTAACACAAGATAAATACCGTAAGATATCATGTTGGACACTAGAAAACTTTCTCATACCCTTCATCATCTTGCATCTCTTGAAAGTCTGTGTTGTAAGATTTCTCAGTCAGCTGTCGACGTCAATCATGAAAGTCGTTATATTGGGAACAAGCAGTTGAATAATGAATCAACATATAAACAACGCAGTTTGGGGTAGACGAGATGATATCGAAAAACAAATTGATCCCATATAAAAAGCCATTCATAACTCCAAACAATAGCATGGATTATTGTCAAGCATGGAATTCTGGGTGAATAAATTGATGTTTTAATCAGTCGTGATAAATATTTGCAATGCATTATCTGCATATAAATTTTATTCGTATAACGATATTGCTTATGTGAACTGACCCTCTAATTTTGCTTGAAGTTTACATGTAAATGCCATTTGTAATATTTCAAATGCATGCAGGAATATTTCAGAAGACTACAGGTTATGACGTCAGGATAATGACATCGTACTGTCTTACTTTCTCGTCCTAGCGCGTCATATCATGTATAATATATCAGATATATTGTCATGAACAGCATTTCGCAAGATTTATCGGAAATTAAATCGTGTTAAATGCTGAAAATGCCCGTCATGGTAAGACTTGACTATGTAGAAGATTAATACGAGTTCCAAATGAGAAGAAAAACGAACACGTGCGTTAATATATAATTTCAGGTGACTTTGTAATCTGTTTACAAACATGTACCTCTGATTTCAATACAAGGCACTGTCGTGTCATGCGTGTGACTTCAACTAAGAAAATACAACTGTACAGTTTCGCCTTAATCAGTATACAAAGTGCTCGGGGTGTGTTTTTTCTTTGATACATAGCTATATCTTAGCACCATCAGCTCGCCATTTCGTGTTAAACCATAATTTAACTTTTAAGACAATAGCGGATCGATACTTGCGCCCTCTGGTATGCGACCACAAAATCTTTCCGTGCCATGAGCTATTTATATAGTTTTCCCGTTTTCCATTAACCTGAGTTGTGATTGCGATATGATACGCATTGCCTTAGACTGTTTTTTTCATCGCCGTACTTAATTTATGAAAACAGTCAATCTACAAAATGTATTATACGATTCCCTTAGGGTTAACACATTGAAATGGCCTGGATGTAATTACAGTGATTATCTGACTCTTTTTACTGTAGGTTGAAAATATTATTGTTGTGTCTTGCCTATCCTCCCATGTTTTTTAAAACTGAAAAAGAACTTTTTTGTGACATTACTACTTATTTGATATCGCAGTGTAATATTTTGTATGATTTAATGATTAATCAAAAGACATTGCTCTCAAATATTTAGCATGCAAATTTAACACGATGTTTATGCTAATCTAATTCCGTTCCTACTTGTTAATATTGCTCATCGTTTTGTAATTTTGTCTTCGTACGATGTTGTGTACTTTGTAATAAAATTGCTTCATATACTATTTTCTAAAAATGTATTCCACTAGGCTCTTGGCCATTTTTACAACTGTCTCAGAGTCTACCTTTGCCATGTCGCTTCCATTTTGTGTTCTCCATCATATCCCCAATGGCAGCAAAAAAGAGGTCACTATCACGTCAATGATAATTAAGTTATAAACTATATACTATAAACTTCCTGACAGTGTTACTGAAATACCAAAACATTATACCACACATGATTACTTATATATTTTATTTTAAAGTACCGTTTCCAGAACAGAAATGAATGTTAAATAGCAAACGGGAAACAAATGGAGATATAAGGTTAACGAAACACATGAGAAAACGGATGGAACAACGTTATTCCCAATAGTAAGTATATGATTAACTTATGAATATAAGATAGTGTAAAAAATGTATATGATATACTGTATCAAAGTAAAGTAGTTAATTATCGTGGCTGATTTATTTTAATTGATTTTGATGTATCATTTTTCTTTTAAACCATCAAAAATTAACACCACGAAAACATATGTTTTTGCACTACATGAAAAGCATGCAAGATCATATATCATTTTCTTACAAAAACATTTGTAAGAAAGTATATCGTGATAATATTTAATATGTTAGTCTCTAAACTAGAAACATAGCATTGATTGAAATATTTTTTCAATGTGATATAATCATATTCAGAATACAGTCTACGCAGCTAACACATATCTTATTATCATAATTCACTAACTGTTCATTAACGTTAATGAATCGAAAGGAAGGCTATTTTACCAGGTAAAAGTTACTCAACAAATAGTTGATTAATGACAACGAATTTGAACGCAGCTGTTAAAAGCAGTGTCACTGTAGTGTTTTACATCTGTCAATCAATCTCTCCCGTATCAAACGTCCTATCAAATGTAAATATTGAACAGAATAATAGGGAAAATAACTTGTAGGGTTAAAGCGTTCCAGCGTAATGTTCTCCCCTTGTGTATGACACGAGACGTCTGGTTCGCGCGGCTGTATCGCATGCATTGTAACTACAGTAGGTGTCAATTATCAGATATTTGTCGCAATTATTTCTAAATCTATTTTCCCTCTGCTTTCAATGTAATTGTGTGCTATTATACACACCCAGGAATCACAACGCGACAAATACCATCACTTATGTCCCTTGTAAACAGCTCTCTAACACCGAGGAAAATGAATCGCTTTCTCCGCTCATTTTGACAGCTCCGCAGCAAATACTGATAGAAACTTGACAGCTTCGCAGCAAATGCTGATGGAAATTGGATTGAGACGATACTTAACCTTGTGGCTTACTGTTGAAAGAGAAAACCCAATTCATTGAGTCAAGTTGACCCGTAACAGTCAATGAGCGTTATTATTTGCGTCTGAATGTCATATGACGCTGATTAGTCTAAGATTAGTTGTATTAGTTTAAGTTATCACAAAAGTTCCGACTTTTTTACTTTCATTTCAGAACAGTGTCGTAAAAATGCAGTGTGACGTGCCGGTACAAATATATACAAAGTAAAATAGTGAAAACGCGGCTGTCGAGAGATTCATTTTTTCGCTATTTTCGAGAAAGTAATAAAATCGCTAAGATTACATGAAAACATCTAACACAAATTCTATGAAACTAGGACAAAATATGAACAAAAGAAAGATTTACACGAAGATTTTTAAAAAAAGTAGAAGGAAGATAAGACCAAGTGTTCCGGAAAAGTAAGCGTCTTCTGCTTCATTGACGACACCCGCCATGTAAACCGAGTAAATAATGTCACGTTCTCAAATGAGAACAAGTCATACAACAACGGAACCAACAGTCAAAATAACAATCACCAGCCTGCATCTTCTGGAACAGACCCACAACTGTGACATGTAAATAAATAGGTTGGGGATGCAGGAATATTGCTATCCAGAAATGGAAAATTCGCGATAGGAAAATTGAAATAATCACGTTTATCATACAGCTTGATGAAACGCTGTGAATGTTCGTTTGTAGAAAAATATCGAGATAAGCAGCTGGTGTAAAAGAGGCTGTCGCATCTTTGATTTCAAGTTCTGGTGGATATATAGGATGGACGTAGTCAATAAATGGTTTTTATTACTTAAAGACAAGATATCATCAATATATATGAAAGTGAAATTAAACGACTTTGCAAGGTCTTTGTGATATGTGCATGAAATATACCCGGATCTAACAATGGATGAGGATCGTGTCTTCAGTGTATAAATTCACCTCAATGTCACTATAGTGTCTGTTTATATATCACGAACAGAAATGAAATCTAAAACAATATATGCCAAGTGATATGTTTATCTATGTGTATATATTGTGTCTTATGTACTTGACGGTGTAGGCATTCTGTGGGTAGGATAACATTTATGAAAGCAAATCCAAATTGAAAAAAAAATTACTACAATGGTACTATTCGGTATCGGCTTAAAATGTTCACATCACGCGATTCAATCTATATGTGGGTGTTAGTTTCGTATTTTGTAATATGGAAGTTAGAGTAGGTTATGTAGTTGGTTCGGAAGTAGGTTAAAATGTTTGGTCTTTAAAAACACGCAGGAATTCGTTACAGACAAGTATTAGAAGCCATTCGAACACCTGTGTTTTTTGGGTTTTTTCATACTCCTCGATACTTTATAGAGTGATGAAATGATGTGTGCCTGCTAATCACTTTACTCCACGACTCGTTTAATTTAAAATTCCTGATAGAACTGGAGAGCTAAGCTGCATATCACAGAATTCCGGAACAATTGCAAAATGTCAACAACATGTTTTCCACTGAATATGGTGATGTCATATTATTGAATGTTATATATGTCACATGATATTACCTAATCTAAATATAGAAACAAATATTTATCATTTACCATGGAAAAAGTGTTTAATGAAAACCGTATCGGGATATTATTTTCATATTATTCCAAGTGCGTCACTTTGTCTCTGACGTAGTTGACAGTAAAGACTGTCGCTTGCCAACATGAGGAAAGGGATCTTCTCATTCTTGGGAAAATTTTAAAATCTAACTCTGAAGCAAGAAATATTGATACGAGTTTGAGCAGTATAATATTTCCAATTAGAGCAACGCCATTGTGAGAGTCTCAAACTGACGGTAATACTAAACAGATCAATGTTTTGGTATTCAGCTACAAGTGAAGAATACTACTGAAGTGAGAGACGAAAATAAAATGTTTGATTCAGGTAAATTATTATAATAAATCATAGTTTTTTGCTTGAAAGAGTAAATTTTAACTTGACAATGATAACTAGATTTTCTAATAAAATATTTCTGAATCATTACAGGTAAATGAACAGGATGCGTGAGGCTATTGATCTTTAATACATCGTTCAGAGATGTATGTTCTTATTGCAGGGATCAATACGGAAAGATTAGACATTAATGTTTGAATAAGAAAACTAGATTTGTCGGAGCGACAGGAACAATTCAATGTTTCTGTGAAGAGGTGTACTCTTGAACCATGAAATGAGACTAACGTCCTGTCTGCAGAATCTAAATTCTGTATAAAAGAATTTGAAGTAAAAATGAACTTCTTGCAGATTCTTTCATCTAAAATTAGGCATGACTTTCTAAGTTTGGTCCGATCTTTTTGTAAAAATTGTGATTAAAATTCTTAAATTTAAATAACCATAACTCTAGACAACATAAATTGATCAAAATCAAATCAGAACTTCACTTGCATGTTATCATTGAAAAATAGGTATATAATTACCGTTCTATATCTGAATCAGAGTACATTAACGGAAATGCATTTTGGACGTAAATGACGGTCAGGGATATTCGCCCTCAACCGTGAAATGACAAAGTCTTAAAATAAGCCTAGATATTTCCCCCAACATGAGTAAGTACGTTGTTTTGCGCTTTAAAACGTACGTAGAGAACACTGTATTTACTGTAAAGGAACTCTTCAATACTATTTCCTAATTCACGACGTTTGGTATGGACTGATCAATGCATGTACCAGATATAGGAGCAAAATAAAAAACACATATAATTAATGAAAGAAGAGATATAAACCACTCTATATATGTGTAAATTATTCCACTATCAACAATATGCATTTGCGAAACATATATTACGAAATAATGATATGAAATCACAGACACATCTCTTACAAATGGGCCTTAGTCTAATGAAAAAAAACATTACTTCTGTCTGTATATGAATATGTGATTTGCATTATGAAGGCGTATTTCTTCATATTTACGGGTTTTCTGTGTGAATGATTTCAGGAGAGTGCCTACAGATGATCGAAGTGACAGTCACGTCTATCTGTAAAGAAACACCCGCCATCGCTCCTCTGTAACATTATCTCCCTTGGTAAAAATTTTATTGTCTAAGGTACAGGTCATAAAAGTTTGATTTAATTTTTACAAACATTTTTAACAATTTTTTATGAAAGAAGAACCGTCAAACTCGTCAGTGAAACAAAGCGATATTTACTTAGATATAATTACCTACATCCTTAAAGGTAATAAATGGTTAGCTTTCCTTGTGGTTTTCTCCCGTCCGTTTGATTTCGGGCAAACGTTGTAATACTTATAATTAGACTTTTCACAAAATGATGAAATGACCAGCTGACCATTTCGTCCCTTTAAGGAGACGGAAGGGATACAAATCATTTCTACGTCATAAAAGACCTGTTCTCTGAAATGTTCAACAACAGTCTGATTGCATCATAAACATGGATCCAGGTTTACAAAAGAAAAGAAATAAAAATGATATATTCTGCTTCATCGACGACACCTGCCATGTAAACCTTGGTCAATGCAAGTAAGTAATGTCACGTTCTCAAATGAGAACAAGGTCATATAATATAACAACAGACCCAACAGGTAAACTTACGAGCATCAAACGAGTTAGACCACTGTTTGTCCATCTAGGGGTCGTCAGCAATCATAACAACCTCACTGAAACCCAAACAGCGACTGACGGAAACCACATTGATCGGAAAAAATAACAAAAATTAGATAAGGTGGTGCAGAAGGTGATAATTTTAAGAAAACGTCAAGCAGATGTGTATCTTCTGAAAAATATGACAAGGGATGAAGAAATGGTAGTTGTATAATTGTGTCTTATATAAAATTGTAAGTGCGAGGCGGTATATTAATTTATCTCGGTGGTATTTAAAAAAAACTTTTGTCATTTTAACTGATGTAAATTATGACAATGTTGATATAGTGAACACGAAATTGTTTGAAAGTGGCCGAAGTGCAGGTAAAATGGCAGGTACGACATTCACTTGACAACTTTGGACACGAACATCATCATGAATACACGTTAAATTATATATTTTATTATTGTAATATACGACTTAGCCAAAAATCCATATTAATCTTTCTATCTCCTTCAACATTGTATGTTTTGATAAATGTATAAAACTACAAATGTCAGTATTCTGCTCTTAAACACGGAACAGAGTGACAGTCTACTGACAAAACAGCACAGTCAGTATGGTATATATAATGGGACATTCATGTTAACCAAAACCCACTGCCGGAAGTGACGTAATTGGCATGTTTTTGTTTTAATAAAGACATATTTTGAATAATACAATAAAACATGCAAAATGACAAGCATTGTTTCGTGGCAAATATGAAATCTGTGTATATGTTAATATGTAGATCTATGTAAAACACCAAACGAATCTGTTCCGAATGCCATTAAAAGGTTTCGAGGTTTGCATAACATAATCGTGTCATCAAATTACATATTTATATAATCATTTCATTTAACGTCTCTCATTATATCACTTTTAATGAATTAATTATATTTATTATAAAGTTGGTTAGATTTCATCATTTCACATAAGACAATCGGGATAGAATGACTGGTGTATACTAAATGATACATGTCTGATCACAAGACCGCTGTCAATGCATTAATTATAAATAAAATAAAATAATGATGTTAATAATACAAAAATAGTTAAACATTTATAATAAACTTTATGTTATCGTTTTTTTCTTAATTTAGAAAGTTTGCTATATTTCATTTTTAAATGCCGTCATATTAGATAAAAGGCCTTAACAACTATTAAATTCTCCATTAAATCGCAAAAAGGATTAAAAAGTAAAAAAAAATTAGTCATACAGTCGGCTGACGCCTTCGAATGACAATCGTACCTGTAAGTCAAACCTGCGATGTGAGATTTAAAATATCGTTATATAATTAAAAAGTGTTACTATTTTAGCAATTTCAAAAGTAGTTTTAAATAGTAGCAAGGGCGGAGGTGCCAGTTGTGATATACGATATTTAGACTTAAAACTGCCAACGTCTGACTCGGTAAACTCATTCGTGCTTTTGAGAAAATGAAAAGGGCAAGTAAATAGTCGTTTTAAAATATACCAATATGTCAACAAAATCTTGTCTAAACAAATATACAATAAAACCTGAAAAAAATATGAACAAACGAAAGGTTTACACGCACCCCTGAAAATTTTGTAAAGAACGAATTATACGTAAGCGTGTCATCCACGACACCCGTCACATAAATTTTGGTCACTCCAGGTAAGTAATGTCACGTTCTCAAAGGAGAACAAAGTAAACAACAAGGAAACCAACAGCTCTACCAACGACATCAAATTTCACAATTGTCCAATTTCACACTGCCTGAGGAGATAGCATATTTTACGGTGAAATTTTTATGGTGACAGTTAAACGTCCTCATCATTTTTATCAATCTGCATCTTTTGAGCCCTGTGCAGTGAGTTCATCTGTCGCTTGTCAACATCTTGCACTAAATTTGTGTCATTGAGAACAAGACCTGGAATATCGGATTAACTGAGATATGTAAACACCAAAGGCTGTGGATGCAGGAATGTTGCTTTCGGGGAATGGATAATTGATGGAGGTAATTGAAATCATCTACTTTATCGTAAAATTTGGTAAAACCAAGATTAGATTTAATATAGGTTTAGTTTTAAATTTAAAAGTGTAGGTAGCCAGAGTAATAGTTGCTATAATGAGTTACAGAGAGAAGAAGTTTAATCGGTAAAGTAGGTAGATAGGGACACAATTAATTTAGCAGGGCATGTAGAAAAAAAGCCGTTGTTTTGATGGTATAGGTACACAGTGAAACGGTTGATTTAGTAGGGTAGGTAGATAGAGAAACTAAAATGTTTGACTAAGTAGGGTAGGTAGATAGAGAAACTAAAATGTTTTACTAAGTAGGGTAGGTAGATAGAGAAACTAAAATGTTTTACTAAGTAGGGTAGGTAGATAGAGAAACTAAAATGTTTTACTAAGTAGGGTAGGTAGATAGAGAAACTAAAATGTTTGACTAAGTAGGGTAGGTAGATGGACAAACTGAAAACCAATCGCCTAAGCAGAGAATTGAGTCAAAAGAACAGTAGATTCAGAAGGGTAGATAGACAGAGGGAACGTTCATTTAGTAGGGTAGGTAGATAGAGAAACAATATTTAGTAGGGTAGGTAGATAGAGAAACAATATTTAGTAGGGTAGGTAGATAGAGAAACAATAGATTTAGTAGGGAAGATAGAGAAACAATAGATTTAGTAGGGTAGGTAGATAGAGAAACAATAGATTTAGTAGGGTAGGTAGATAGAGAAACAATAGATTTAGTAGGGTAGGTAGATAGAGAAACAATAAATTTAGTAGGGTAGGTAGACAGAGAAACAATAAATTTACTAGGGTAGGTAGATAGAGAAACAATAGATTTACTAGGGTAGGTAGATAGAGAAACAATAAATTTAGTAGGGTAGGTAGATAGAGAAACAATAGATTAAGTTGGGTAGGTAGATAGAGAAACAAAAGATTTAGTTGGGTAGGTAGATAGAGAAACAAAAGATTTATTAGGGTAGGTAGATAGAGAAACAATAGATTTAGTAGGGTAGGTAGATAGAGAAACAATAAATTTAGTAGGGTAGGTAGATAGAGAAACAAAAGATTTAGTAGGGTAGGTCGATACAGCAACAATAAAACAATATATTTAGTAGGGTAGATAGAGAAACAATAGATTTAGTAGGGTAGGTAGATAGAGAAACAATAGATTTAGTGGGGTAGGTAGAGAAACAATAGATTTAGTAGGGTAGGTAGATAGAGAAACAATAGATTTAGTAGGGTGGATAGATAGAGAAACAAAAGATTTAGTGGGGTAGATAGATAGAGAAACAATACATTTAGTAGGGTAGGTAGATAGAGAAACAATAGATTTAGTGGGGTAGGTAGATAGAGAAACAATAGATTTAGTGGGGTAGGTAGATAGAGAAACAATAGATTTAGTAGGGTAGGTAGATAGAGAAACAATAGATTTAGTGGGGTAGGTAGATAGAGAAACAATAGATTTAGTAGGGTAGATAGAGAGAAACAATTAGATTTAGTAGGGGTAGATAGAGAAAACAAAAGATTTAGTGGGGTAGGTAGATAGAGAAACAATACATTTAGTAGGGTAGGTAGATAGAGAAACAATAGATTTAGTGGGGTAGGTAGATAGAGAAACAATAGATTTAGTGGGGTAGGTAGATAGAGAAACAATAGATTTAGTGGGGTAGGTAGATAGAGAAACAATAGATTTAGTAGGGTAGGTAGATAGAGAAACAATAGATTTAGTAGGGTAGGTAGATAGAGAAACAATAGATTTAGTAGGGTAGGTAGATAGAGAAACAATAGATTTAGTAGGGTAGGTAGATAGAGAAACAATAGATTTAGTGGGGTAGGTAGATAGAGAAACAATAGATTTAGTGGGGTAGGTAGATAGAGAAACAATAGATTTAGTAGGGTAGGTAGATAGAGAAACAATAGTTTTACTAGGGTAGGTAGATAGAGAAACAATAGATTTAGTAGGGTAGGTAGATAGAGAAACAATAGATTTAGTAGGGTAGGTAGATAGAGAAACAATAAATTAAGTAGGATAGGTAGGTAGAGAAACAAAAGATTTAGTAGGGTAGGTAGGTAGAGAAACAATAGATTTAGTGGGGTAGGTAGATAGAGAAACAATAGATTTAGTGGGGTAGGTAGAGAAACAATAGATTTAGTAGGGTAGGTAGATAGAGAAACAATAGATTTAGTAGGGTAGGTAGATAGAGAAACAATAGATTTAGTAGGGTATGTAGATAGAGAAACAATAGATTTAGTGGGGTAGGTAGATAGAGAAACAATAGATTTAGTAGGGTAGGTAGATAGAGAAACAATAGATTTAGTGGGGTAGGTAGATAGAGAAACAATAGATTTAGTAGGGTAGATAGAGAAACATTAGATTTAGTAGGGTAGGTAGAGAAACAAAAGATTTAGTAGGGTGGATAGATAGAGAAACAAAAGATTTAGTGGGGTAGGTAGATAGAGAAACAATAGATTTAGTAGGGTAGGTCGATACAACAACAATAAAACAATAGATTTAGTAGGGTAGATAGAGAAACAATAGATTTAGTAGGGTAGATAGAGAAACAATAGCTTTAGTAGGGAAGATAGAGAAGCATTAGATTTAGTAGGGTAATTTGAAAGAGTTGGCTTAGAAGGGTAAGTGAACAGAGTATGAATCGGAAAATAAATGTGTAATATTTGAGAACAGAAGATCAGCATGTTCGTTTGATGGGTTTGTTTGATAATATCAATGACAGTTCGAAAATTTGGGTATTGTGCGTATGTATGAAAGAGAGGGGAGACTTAAAATGGGGTAGTTGGTTGTTACAGTGTAGGATTCTTTCCTTAGACATTCTAGATCGATTTTTCCTCCTAAATCCCTACTAAAATCTGACACTCAAAGGTTATCACAAAAAGGCTAGTGGAAACACTACAGCCTCGTTCCTGCATAAGTTCCTACAAAAAGTATACCATTGACAGGATGCATACTCTCATTAAGATATTCATGGAATATTTTCTTTATTTTCTTACGTATGTGGACATATGTCTATAGCATTTACATGGAAAGCATTTCCAAGAACAAAAAGTGCCGACGATTTTTGAATCCGTCGCAAAAACAGTGGTAGTAACATTACATAAGCTAAAATATGATTACAAGCAAAATACAAGTGACTAAGTAGTAGAAATTCAGAACTACAAATAAATAAACAAATGAGAGAATCGGTTCCCAAATATAAATGTTGACTGAAATTATATGCTGTCTTATATGCATAAAAACATGCCTTGTAAATCATTACCAGATGGCAGATCTAACATCTAGGACCAATCTCACGACTTTTTAAAAACTAATAATCCATGGCTTGCTTTCCGCTACTTTTCATACATCTCACAAATCTGAATAATTCATGAAATTTCATCAAAATATATATACCACCTAATTATTATTCATTAATTAAAACATGAATTAATAAATTATTTCTTTTGCATCTGTTCAACATGCTCAGCTGACACCATATCTTTATACCAGCAAAATGATTAATATTAAAATTGTCTACAATTATTCATTATCCATAAAAAATCGTCTCCTAAAATTATCATGTTCCATGTTCTAATTAATATAATCATTTGAATATTCATGTATCTTATATTAGACCTACAGCATGGGGTTGATTTATTAGACACAATCTGTTCTGGACGTGGTGTAATTTGACAGCACAGACAAAAGTAAACTTATCTACGTCTCATAAAAGATAAAGAAAAAGAAATCAAAATACATTTATATCTATTAGTGTTTTTATCGTATAAGCCGAACTTACTCGACTTTTCCCCCTGTGAAGTTATACGTTATGATTTATCATGAATCTAAACACGTAGAATTCTGGTGAGCACATTTATGGATTTCTCTTTAAATTCTTAATTAGAGTTTTTTTGTATATATTTCTGCAAAGAACTGTTGAAAGGGTGTTGTCATGACAAAATATAACGAAACCCCGCCCTACCCCTACCCCACTTCACCAAAACCTGAACCAACACAACGGATCTAGATGTAGCCATTGTTAAGTTGAAGAGTGATTGACGATCTCCAATACATATGAACGTTAGATATTGTTTAAAAATAGCAGATCCCGCTGATACAACAAGTCATAAACGATTGTGTAAAGGAATTATGTTGAATAAAAAAGTGAATTGAATCGTTTGATCCGGAGGTCGAATGTCAATTGAACAGAATAATTTAATAAAACCATCTATAGAGAAACAGTGATTTTCAACGTCTGATATTGACACCTGTAACCATAGTAACTGATCTCAACTGGAAACAAAGGACGGGAAACACGAGACCATGCCATTTGTTAATGATATTCTGTTTAATAGTTTATTGTTATTCCAGTAAAACCTATTTTGTTTTATTTGATTTATTTATTTTTTTCTTTTTTAATTTTCCATCGAGACATGTTATCTAATATTTAGTGATGGGTAATAAACAGATTGTTTTTGTAATACTGTAAACATTTTCTTAATTATGTGTGGAGACTTCATTGTCGGGTCATAGATAATAGATACGCTGTATTTATACAGCGTACCTGTAAATAAATGCTTTAACGAAAATAAGCATTATTCATTTTCTAAAAATTAAAAAAAATCTATCATTAAAACAATTTTTCCGGTATGACATTTCTTAATCAAATGGAAAATTTCATTTCATTCACGTTGCATCAAGAAACTCCTTATTACATATAACATTCTGTACGTATCAATACCTTTTCCTAGTTTAAATTAACCAATAAGAAAACAACAATTCGATCTGCAGTATACTTTACAGTACGTATTGGCAGCCGGTGATGGTACGGAAATTCTAGTATTCGATTAACATAAACTATCGTTTGTTTTCAAATCCTGTTTGTACTGTGAGTGTTTGTGACATTTCTGAAGTTAGTGAGTTTGTTTTCAAATCCTGTTTCAGTCTTAAGAGTGTTGTGAGTTTGTTTTCAAATCCTGTTTCAGTCTTAAGAGTGTTGTGAGTTTGTTTTCAAATCCTGTTTCAGTCTTAAGAGTGTTGTGAGTTTGTTTTCAAATCCTGTTTCAGTCTTAAGAGTGTTGTGAGTTTGTTTTCAAATCCTGTTTCAGTCTTAAGAGTGTTGTGAGTTTGTTTTCAAATCCTGTTTCAGTCTTAAGAGTGTTGTGAGTTTGTTTTCAAATCCTGTTTCAGTCTTAAGAGTGTTGTGAGTTTGTTTTCAAATCCTGTTTCAGTCTTAAGAGTGTTGTGAGTTTGTTTTCAAATGTAAACTGTGTACTGTAAATCGTAAGAAACGTACGAAATATTTTACAGTAAATTTCTAAGATATAAAAAAATTTGTTTACGTTTCGATTCTTTGTTTGTTTATCTTTCTGTTGCTAGTTTCGCTGCTTGTTTATTTATTTATTTATTTATTTGTTCAGTTGTTTGTTTGTTTCCTGCAATATAATGCTTAATTATACAATATGTATTAAACCAAAAATATCCATACGAACACATAATTGTCCGAGTATTAAAATCACACAAATCTGGTCAGCATTTATCCCTATAATTATTGGAAAACAATTAAATACATCACAGAAATAAGAAGATATGCCTTACATATATTATTTCTGTACATCAACCTCACTTCTCTCTGTATCAATAAATATAAATATCATCTGTAGTAACTGTTATCATTACTTGTATATTCAATAGAACAGCTGTCGACACCTAATATTTTTAATCATTATACCAGGCACTTAAACACACACTACACACCTTTTATGCGGAATAGATATTTTAATGCATTTTGAAACTTTAATAAGAGCATATTAATTGCTCTTTTAATTGGAAATAAATAATGTCGAAAGATTTCATTAGGTTTGTTTTTATCATGATTAACTATGAGCGAAAATACATATCATATTAATATTTTACAATGTCTAGTCATAGTAAATTTACACAGCTATTCTGTAATAAGGTTTGTCTATATTCCATCCCGGCAATGCTATATATTATTCACCTTGTCAAATCCGTACACTCCGATGGTAAAAAACATGACATTAATATACAGCTACATGCCAATTAGATATGATAAATGGACTATCATACAATTGTATCGTGTTAAAGCTGCTGAACCTCCCCTCTCATCCCTCCCCAACATGTGTTAATATGAGTAATTGTTTACGGCCCAATCCATCCTTCACTTATACCTAAAGAAAACAATACTAGCCACATTCATTACAACACGTATAAAATATGTACGCTGATCTATTCGACAAGTGAAAGTGTAGCATCCCTTATAATAATATAAATCTGCTTTAGGAATAGCATTTTCATGTAATTGGAAATATCATTTATAACTGTGTGTTAGTTTGCATGTCCCCGTGGTGTGACGCTGTCTAACCCTCAGCTTATAATGTGACGTTTTATTCTCACATGTGTATGCCAACCGATTGATATTTCCCACGTTTACCTTTATCATTTCTGAATTTATAAAAACATATGAAATCCTATAAACGTTTGCATATCATTAATTCATACACATCAATACAAGCACACGTGACATCGAGGTCTACACACGTGCATCCCTCTCTCAACTCAACTCTGAGGAAAAATTTACAAAAAATCCGTAAACCCATATCAATAAATGAGAGAGTAAGTGCAAACCAAATGAAAAGATTTATGTCTTCTCTTTTGAATATACTTTTTCAAGACAAAGCGAGACAGTTATTGTCTTTTTTCCCAAATAAAGTGAATTTATATCATTTAAACTCTATAACCGACCACAGAGGTTTTTCACACCTCCCCAACCCTATACAGTCCAAATGTGACAATGGCTTCAGGACGTCTTATTCCCTTACCATCTGATCCTTTGTTCTATATTATTTACCACCTAATGGAGACGAACTCTCCTTGGCAAATACCTATGTATAAATAGTTATATGTTACCTTAGTAATGAAATCGTCAGGTAAATGCCTCTTTATTCAGGTATCACTTAACTGTATATATATATATATATATTTATATGTGTGTTCCTAAGATCTTCCATGTCTCAAATGACGCTTTAAATACTTTCAGTTATGATAAAAATAACTGTTCTTTGGTCCCAACAGATGCAGCGTACACGCAAGGTAGTAAGCATATATCGGGCATTCCCTTACATATGTAAAACGATTAGATAGGTAGTTTGGGTTCACAGGAAATTGAGACATTTTACAGTTATTAATATATTTCTGCTCTACAAATAATCTTGACATTATTGTTTTTATTCCGATTATTACACTCACCATAATTATTCAGTACAGATGGAACCTTTAAACAGTAAAGGTGTGGAGAGAGGTCACTTATACGACTGACAATTTTTCTTGAAAACTATGTTCTGACACATTTATCTCATTCGAAAACCATTTGAAATTTTGGACTAGGTCTCACGGATCAGCCTCTGAATCACCATTTATAAAATCGATACGATCATTAATAATTAACGAAATAATGTAACAGTACAGATAGGTTATATTCAGATTACGTATCAGGGAAGATTTTAATCGTCAATTTATCATAAATTAACTGAAGTTATTTTGTATCATGAATTATTGATTTCGAAAAAAAAAAAACAATCAGTAGTGCTGATTTTTGACTGCTGAGGATTTCATTAATCAATCTATTTATAACGTGATAATACAATTCTCGGAATCTCTCGTGAGAAATGCAAGATGTCCAGATGACGATCTTTGAACCATTCCCCTCATATGGCGGGCAGGCTGACAGGAGGTCAGGCCCTTTCTCCCACAACACAGCCTGTGTCGAGTTAGGCACGGGGTCAGGACGCCTTTAATAGATGGTTGTTTACCAAGTAATAGGGGCTAATATAACCGAAAATTGATGCGAAGATCACCATAACATGCAATTATCTAAACGCTAAAATATATACTAGTGCTCCCATCCTATACTTGTGTCCGGATATATATACACCGGCGTACGGTTTCTATCAAAACGTGCTACTCTGGTCTTTCTTTGATTTTATTTTATATACGATTTTTTTTTGGAAAGTACAATTGTTTCTTGTACTCTTCACAGTCGACAATTTAATGTTGGTAGTGTAGTTAATACTTCAAAAACAGTCCTTGGCATAAAGTATACAGGTATCAAATAACGACCAATAAATGGATGTTGTATGGATTACATTTAACTGAAAAACTTTTCAAAAAATTTTAATTGAATTCTTAATCAATTATTTCTTTCAATGTAAAAATCAATGGCAAAAATAAAATCGACGTAATGAATATTTAGTGAGAAGTTTTAGATGAAACAAATAAGCCAAATGCTTCTCACATTCTTTCTCAATTTTGAAAACTGAATTTTGGTGATGTACACAGTTTGTCGCGTGCATTTTGACAAATGGTACTATTTACTAGTACGAATAATCGTTTTAAATGAGAAAAAGGAGTGATTTCTCTTTTCATAGTTCCTGTAGAAATGTTAAAACATATGTTGTAAATTTATTTACTCACATGAAATAATTCTGTGTTTATGGCCGTTTTGAGCTCTCTCGATTTTGATGTTTCAGTCAGTGTGTGGCACACCATAGGTGAATTACCCGAACTAGCTATGAGTCTTTATCTGCGAAAATCTCAACATTTGAAATGTCACTTGCGCTGCTAAACCATCAGTTGATTAATGGATTCAGATGAACTACGTTGAAATATTTTACAAATACTGGAGACCACACTCAACTCGTTGAACATTAAAGCGGATCTTTATTCGAGACTGGTTTTAATGTTAACCCCTTCCTCCAACTATAATTACAGTGGAATTGACTTCTTTGTAAACATATGGAAACTAATCGTTTTAAATCTAACATGTTAAATACAATTCAAATTATAAACACAAATTCGTTCCACTACTCCAAAGGGGAAACTAAGTAATTGAATGGTTGAAAAATAATGATTACCTGATTTTTAAAAATTTATTTTAATATATAATTTATAATGATAAATAGGACGAGATTTAAATTCAATGTGTAAAAAAGTTCCTTTTTATGTTAAATAGTATAAAGGGTTGAAATTTACAACAGTTATAAAAATATCAGCATTTGGAACATTACAATTTGGTTACATAACATGAATAATTTTTAATAAAATATACGTCAAAGCGAATGTTATTTATGTCGGGAAATATCACTTTGATGAACTACTTGGTACACGTTTGTTATGTATTTATATTGATTTGATAAAATATATGTCAAAGAGAATGTTATTTATGTCCGGAAATATAACAGTGATAAAGTAAACGATCCACGTTTGTGTTTCTGTAGCTACAGTAAATGTATTGTCAATATCATACCATCGCCATCAACGTTGCTACCTGATTAAGATCTGTTGTGATTCACGTCATATTCTCAAAATAAAATGTTACTCTGCGATTCAGCTTTAACTCAGATGTATAGACTTCATTCTAAAGAACGACCTTCTCAGTTTGGTTCATAGTGGCAACACAATAATAAAAAAAATATACCTATATTAATAAAAAATATCATCTATCAATTTTGCTTCATTGACACTGTAATTAAACTATCTAATTTTATTTCAACATCCCAGTTCCTCGTTTCGTTTATTTTCGGAAAGAAACTAAATTTACGATCTCAAGTTTTATTTCTTCTTTCGTCCATTGCACACGAGTGCATGTGCACAGCAAAGTTAACTAGCACATTTCTAAATTTTCAATATTTTTAATTGGCATATTACACTAAAATATACGGGCAAAAGTAGATTAAGTTATTTTCGAAATCTGTACCATTTCATAAAAGACAAATTAGAGAAAAAAGGTCGGGATAATAATTTCAACAAAATGACTTGTGCAAAAAGAGTGAGCATAAATGACCCTAGTTAAGAAGAAAAAAAACTAGACTGCATTCAACAGGCAGAGTGGATTTATGTTAGATTTAAATGTTTGCCAACGATTGGTACATAGAATAAAAGATTAGCCCCTAAACAATAGGTATCAGTGGCGGATCTTCACGAATTGTGACTCGGAGTATTTTTACCAAAGTTCATTAGGGTTACACAAAACGTCAATCCTCCGGGGTGTAGGGAGAAAAAAATCCCGAATAACTTGAGCTCAAAATACCCACTATGAAATAAACACCCGAAGAGTTCTCCTGTGAAGGTTTTTATGGTTTAGATTTTACCTGCAGATTTTAGAAATAAAACAAAAAAGTGTAGAAAAGCAATGCAGTTTACTACATGAAGTGCTAGGTACGAATGGCTCTACTCGAAGGTTTTTCTCTGTAATTTAACAGTGAGATCTTTGTATACCTGTAGATCATTGATACCTGGGATGCTCCGACCTTCATGCAATAGAAAGAAAGATTAGAAATACGTAATAAATTTTGTACCTATATCAGATTGCCCTCCAGGGCTCGGGTCTCCGGGGGACTGCTTTCGAACCGGTTTCTTTTCCTTCATCCATGCATACTCCTGAAATTTTAGTGCGGACCCGTCTCCGAGTCCTACTCCGGACGGGTCCCGTCCTGTGGGGTCGGCCCCCATGGCCCTGGGGTCATCCTGTGGGGTGAGGCCGGCCTGTGGGTGGGTATTTGCTGCGAAGGGCTGACAGTAAGCCCCGCGTAACCCTAACTCTTGGACAGTGATGGATGAGGGTGGCATAGCACTTTCATTGATACTGCCGACACAAGTCATAAATTCTGCGATACTAGGTTGACTGTTAATAAAACCTGATTCCCTGCCTTCGTCCATCGTCATCACACTCACTGTAAAAAACAGAATAATCCCACTCCAAACACCCGACCTCCTTTTGCCGGCATCTGATTAAGAAGTTTACATTTGTTGATCGACATCCGTATAGCATTTGGCTAAATGCATTAAAAAGTACAGTACGTCTATGGTCCAACTCGAGACTAACCAACTGCTACCGGGGTCACATGACCTTACCAGCCAATCGTAATAGCCAAGACATACTCCGTATGGGCCTTGTACAGCCTGCAAACGTAACTATGGCATACAAAATGGAATTATCTTTTAATTTTATCGAGATGTCTTCAATTGTTTTACTTACATATCTCTTGAATTCCAGTGTTCAAATTTTTAGTCAACTGTTGATTATTTTGCGCGCGACTGAACCGCTCGATGATAGATGAGTGTGTCTGCTACGGGAATGAGACTGTATTATAATCGGACGGAAGTCATTACTAGCAATAATTTTGTTATTTTTCATGGCCTGTCACAACCGGAGGGGCCGACTCACAAATCACCACAAGGCCAATTTTCACGTGGTATTAAAATCACCAGTTACTTGTGAGTTGAAGAGGGGGTTTCACTAATGATCACAGACCATAATATACTACCACGATGCATCGGTTGTTACACTATCGGCATATACTAGTCAGTCATGTGCCCGATTCGCCCCAGTCGTGGCAGGTAGGAGTTTTTTTGCTTAAAAGCAAGGATAACATCTAAACCCGGCAGATTGGATTAACTTTCGTTTCCAGACCCGTTTCAATCTGTGTCTGATCGTGGTTTGGTGAAAACCAGTGCTGCGTTCAATTCTCCAGAAAAAGGGATTTTATTTGTAAGTCCGTTTACAACAGAATGTGGTTTTGTGAATTTGACCTGTTTGTGTGAGCATTTGATAAGTGTTGACATGGAATTGTGTAAATTAAAATGGAATTTCATGGCTTGTTGTAAGTATAGCTTATCCTGTATTAAAACATTACTATATATAGCGTAAGACCAGTTGGGGTCGCGGTAGTACATGTAAATTACTGGAAAATATTGAAAACATGGCGATCACTGACCTAGCACGCCAAACACACATACACACGCGAAGATTCTGACATAAACTGTTTTAATTTTAAAGCGTCTTATCATTAACTTGTAGCGTAAAACATTTTACTAAATTTCGGTTGTAAACAACTTGGAAGTCTGTCTGAACTGTTGTATTTTACATGAAATACAGTTGATATACACATGTATACAGGTATACATATATATAGAGTTCTGTAGGTTGTGTATCACTACCGAGATATGTTGTACATGTGGTTTATGAAATAAGACCCCGCAGACAAGTTAAATGTGGACAAAGAGGGGTGGACAAAAGGACATTTAAAGTCACGGCAGGGGTCAGCTTGCACCAGGTACGGACGGTCCTACGTCGGTCAAATCGCGTGTGGAGAAAGAAGTCCCGTGGTGTGTAACACATACAAGTGTATATCTGACAACTAATTGCATCAAAAGAGTCGGCCTACAACAAATCCCTCTCTTCTCTACCATCTTACACGTTGATAAAAGCCTTCACTTCTGTCTCACGGAATTAAATATGATTTAATGTTTCATAATATTCCGGGTCAATCGTGCAGGGTCACGTACAGAAAACACGAAGCTGTAAAATGGTCTAATTCAATCAAACAGTTAGGCGGCATCGCCCAAAGAAACCCTGGTCTGCTTTCTTAGACTCCTAGTAATTGTCACAGTCAAAATCACAATTCTTTCATAATATCGGTTACCAAGTAAACACACCGATTTCTAAGGCTGAGATAAATTAGATCAACAAGTCGCGGATTCAGTAAATAACGGCTTTGTAATACTCTTTGCATGGCTTGCTATTCAAGTACGTAATATTTCCAATTATATTAAATTAAATTAATTGTTATATAATCTTTCATCATGTCACAAAGCTTTTGAAATTCTACCGCCAAAAGCCGTAAATTTCATGTGACATAAAAATAAATATGTTCTTGTGTGACTTTTTAAAAAGAAATAATAGTGTAAAAAATAATTATATGTACACACACGCATACTTGAACAGTATTTGAAATATAATTTATTCCCAATCAACAAGATAATAAAAATTTGATTTGTCTAAGAATCATGTAGAAATGAAAAAAGAGATAAATGAGATATGTAATTGGACAGTCCTACATGATGATCAGATACTTTAAATTAATCCTGCAGTGGTAAGGACGTGTACCTTTTTGTCACCATTTAACAGACATTTTGCACAAGGTACACTAAATTAAGATATTTCATCTATAACACACACCAACACACACACATATATATTTAAAACAGATTTAATTTTATAACAAAAATTTGCCAGTTGAAGCATGTTCTTGGTTTACATGATAGTTTAAAAAAATTAATCGAAACAAAACATGCTGATAGATTTCTGTCAATCTAGATAAACACTGGAGCAAAATATTTTCTATGAAGATTTCAAGATAGGTTAAAGAAAACAATTTATAAAAAAAAACTATGTACAAACATAATTCATCTTGGAATCATCATAGTTATAATTAAATGATATATTATACAGTGATAAATTAAATGAAATGTTGACTTGTTTGTGTGTTTTTACTGATATTCGCAGAAGACGATGGCTCAAATAAAACAAATTACGATAAATAATATTGTTGTATAAATTACACGGTATATTATGAGACAACAAGTCCGTGTAAAACAGACTATTATTTATTTCTTCTGTCGCTTTGAATCTGATTTATTGTACAGTAATTTAAACACAAACCGCGCATTTTTACGGGAGTCGTAAAATCTCGCCCGGGCGCTTTACAACTGAAATGCCAACGGGCTAGACAAGACTAATTCAAAACAGTCATACCGTGTAGTGTTTTAAATTGTACAAATGAAAGATGCTTTTATGAAGAGAACTATGACAGAGGAATATTTATGAATATATTACAGTTGAAGATATTGAATAGGGAGAAATTACACTATTTTTATTGACAAAATTTAGACATTGTATACAAAGTCAAATGTAAAAATATATAGAAAATTGAATTACGGCAAGTACATCAAATAGTTATGTTGTACTGTTTTTTATTTGGTACTATTAGCGATTATATAATAGAAATGATATATAGAAATACTTGTATAAACATATAAAGAGAGAAAAATGATTGCAAACACAAGAGTTAAGCATGTATATTTCTGTTCAGGGTTTGTATTTTAGATAATTATTATTCCTATTGAAACGCAGATAGAAATATAAGGGTAAAATATTTCAATTTTGTTTTGAAAAAAGAAACAAGAAAATCTCTATATCAAGAATAATTTAATTTCTTTTATAATTATAATTCAAATGTGATAATATTAATTGTCATAAATGATATAATTTTAAATAATTAACACTGAAGCAATGTTTCAAATTAACATATACATGTATAAATTCAACGTCAAATTAGAAATGCAGTTTTATCGTATAAATGCTACACTGTACTATAGACTAAGAAACTGATGCGGATAATACTATGGTAATGTATTCGAAATATCCACACGAGATCGGACTGTATTTCATACGAAATAAATATACGAAACATCTCGACGATAAATCAAATTTTGACGTTTAACTAGCCCGAGGTGTATCTTTCGATCCTGTATTACAAAATGGCGTCCATAACAAAGATGACACACACGCGCGCACGCGGCTGAAGAGAAAGTTGTCTATTTCTGGCCGGAGAGTTAGGGTAAACTGTAAACACTGCCATCCCCTGACGAGAACCCCGGGGTGCCAAAGCCCCTTCGACATCCCCAGGGGTGGCAAGTTTGTTGTAAGAACCGAAGGAAGGGCATTGGGAACAGTATATGTCAAAGGATACAAGATTTGATGAGAAATTGATGAGAATTTCATCATGTTATGATATAATTTTGGGTTTCTGTTACTTTTGAGTCCGAGGTATTACACAGTCTTAGGACACTGACACTCCGAGGTAATGAGTAATTTATGTGACGTGTAGCATCATACGAGTCCCTTAAAGTATTCATTTATAAGCATATACATCAACCAAAGGGCAGGATTGATTTTATTTCATATTTTGTGTAAAAATGTGAAATTACCTTCATTCAATAAAAATAATACCTTCCCATTAAAGATAAAGTTGTACATTTTGACACGTTGAGAAAATGAAAATATTTGTTTTAATCAAACTTGAAAAAAAAATTAATAAAAATAAATTACAAAACATCGAATCATAAGATATTTTTGTATTTTTCTTTTCGTCATCAAAATAGATTCTGATTACACACATAAACCCACCTGTTTAACTTAATGAACATTACAAATATTTAAAAAATGACTCATTGCTCTATTTGTTACATTCGAGTGGTAAAAATAGGTCTTTACGCTAGAGCAATAGTAAAAACTCTGCACACGAAACGAGTGAATATTTCCTAACTTAATTTACACTAGACATGCTATCCATTGTCAAACCCTGAAAAAGTAGTGTATTATTTGACATTTGACCCCCTACACATGCCTGTATACATCTTAGTATTTATATATCTATAACATATATTAAACATACATATATATATAGACAGCAAACCGCAAGCAAATGAGTGTTTATATGTGTAATACTCAACCGCACGCTTGCCAAATGTATAGAGTACGCCGTATATTACACACGAAGAAGATTTTATCAACTGCCAGTGTTATATTTATTAAACAAGTAAATCATTACGGGACATTTGGAAAGCTATTAACAATACCTTAAGTAATATAGCGTGTAAAATATACGATGCGTCCCATCAGTTCCGCAGTAAATAATGATGACATCGCCTTAATAGCAGTGATTGTAAACAATTACAGGCCCTTTATACCTACTAGATTAGAAAGTAGTGGCAAAGGACCAGGTAACTGGTTATTAGGCCAGCCTACTCGCCATTATTTACGTCACACCACGTTAGGAACCATTGCTTCAAAACGTGGCCGCCGTCCCAGGTTTTAGATATATTTAAAAGGGCGATAATTTTCTATTTTGAATTACTTGGTACAGTATTACATTTTATCATTGGCGGTTATAAACCCATCTTTTCATTACAAGAGATGTGTGTTTGTAAATTTCTCAATGAAGGGAGTATATACATTTCTTGAATGAAAAGAAAATGTCCCCTTCCACTTGAAAAATTGTTTTCCATATCTCATTTAACTCCTGGTTGTATTTGTTTTCGGGGTGAAATCGAGCAATTGTAATGGTTTATCACGGGTTTCACATCTGATGTATTTTTTTGCACATTGTTGATACAAATAAAAACTTACACGGTAACTAGAAAATAAATAATACGTAATATCTCTGTGATTTAGTTAGAGTTGTAACCTATGGTTATGTTCATTGGATGAGAAAGCGACAACCGATATGATTGTACAGACAAATTATGGTTAAGATTATCTATTAGGAAAAAAATATGTTGATATCCCAAAATACAGTCTAAATTCCCCTCTGCCCCCATCCCCTCCGTCTTGCCCCCTCTTCCTGCGACACAAGTGAATCATGGAATTGTCTTTGGAGTAAGGTACACTTATTCAATACAAGATCAACTGAGATATTTCAAATATCATCCGCTACGTCCAAATTATATCCGGAGAGTTACTACATCTTCTCCTAATATTAATACAGAGGCTAGTGTAGCGCCACAACCATATCAAACCCAGAAAGACGGGAGCTACTGACTATTTATGTAGATAAGACAAAGTAACATTTCGCAAATGTCATTTTAAACAAACCGACATATCAAACGTCTTTCACAAAAATGACAGCTCGCTGAAAAATGTTCTCCTTGCAATTCAAATTTTATACTTTTATCATTCTATTCATGAAGCAGTTGTTTAGCAATGGGCATGGCTGGCCTGTATTTGTGTATATAGTCGCCTATTCACATCATGCAATGGTGATGATATTATGAAAATTGTCGTCAAATTAGATTAAGTTATGGTTTAGCAACCGTGAAACCTCGTATCTATTATAAATGGTCAATATAAATTCACTATATCAAAATTAGTCATATTAAATGTGTATATTATACGCATTCAATGTGATATGAATTTCGTTTAAAGAAATGTCATTCTTTTTGTTTTGTTTTGCTTGTAGCATATTTTAACTATGTAATTTACGTGTTAAATATATTTCATAGTTATGGAAACAAAATATTCAACTTATACCTTATTGTTATCAACAGGCTATCATCAGCTGGTTACTGGTTAATATACCTAACCTATATTTAACCTATACCTAACCTATGCCTAACCTAGACCAAACCTAAACTCAACCTATACATGGCTCTACCCATACTTAACCTATACCAAATCTATACCTAACCTGTACCTAACCTATACCTTTACCTAACCTATACCTAACCTATATTTATACGTAACCTATACCTAACCTATGCCTAACTTATACCTAACCTATACCTAACCTGTACCAAACCTATACCTAACTTGTACCTAAACTATACGTAACCTATATTTATACGTAACCTATACCTAACCTATGCATAACCTATACCTAACGTATACCTAACCTGTACCAAACCTATACCTTTACCTAACCTACACCTAACCTATATTTATACGTAACCTATACGTATGTTATGCCTAACCTATACCTAACCTATACCTAACCTGTACCAAACCTATACCTAACGTATACCTAACCTATACCTAACCTATATCTGTATGTATATCTATACCACACTCTTATTTAAATCAGTAGATACACTACAATACAAGAACGGATTTCCAAGTCCTGGAATTTTAATTCGTTTGACCTTCACCTATTTTATACCTGACCTATATGTATACCTATACCTCACCTTCACCTATATTTATACCTAACATATACCTATACCTAAACCTCACCTTCACCTATATTTATACCTAACCTATATGTATACATATACCTCACCTTCACCTATATTTATACCTAACCTATACCTATACCTAAACCTCACCTTCACCTATATTTATACCTAACCTATATGTATACCTAAACCTCACCTTCACCTATATTTATACCTAACCTATACCTATACCTAAACCTCACCTTCACCTATATTTATACCTAACCTATATGTATACCTAAACCTCACCTTCACCTATATTTATACCTAGCCTATACCTATACCTAAACCTCACCTTCACCTATATTTATACCTAACCTATATGTATACATATACCTCACCTACACCTATATGTATACCTAACCTATAGCTATACCTCACCTTCACCTATATTTATACCTAACCTATACCTTTACCTCACCTTCACCTATATTTATACCGAACCTACATGTATGCCTAAACCTCGCCTTCACCTATATATATATATATATATACCTTACCTATATGTATACCTATACCACACATACACCTATATATATACCTTACCTTTATGTATACATATACTTCACCTACACTTATATATATAACTAACCTATATGTATACCTATACTTCACCTTAACCTATATCTATACCTAACCTATATGTATACCTATAAGTTATTGTTACTAGTTCGCCTATTAACCTTATCATTAGCTAGTTATCCAAATCACAATCACCTAGACACAGCTATATATTAACGAATTAATGATAATACATGCTTAATAATTTGATATGAAAACTATGAACCATATCCCACACTTAACATAAATTACTCATTTTTATGTGCTCCTTAAACCCTACAGCTTGCTGAACATACACGATCTGACCAATACTTAAAAATGAAATAACCATATATTGTTGGTCTTATAGAAACATTAGTAGAAAAAACCCTTTATTAATCATTGAATTGGCAAAATATAACATATTTAAATAACACGACAGCTTCTCAATGTTCTCTAATCTCACGTGGCTTATACCTGACTGATATTGATTTCAACGCAGTGAGATGCAATGCGCTTCAAAGAGTCAGTTCCGGCTGTTCATATTTGATGTAGATGTTTTGCTAAACATCTGAATGGATTATTACTTCATACCACAGGTAAAGTTCTATCTAGATGTTTATCGCTATAGAGTCTATTCTGTTGACAACGATTCTAATTATTTCATCTCTCAATATCATTCCAGTATGCTTCCATGATGTAAACAGCATCATATGCTTTATTTTGTGCGAAACATAATTAAATATGTATGTAGTCGCGAAACACATTATGTAGATAGACATCTTTCATAAATAATTATTGTGATATATAGTTATGGGAAATGAGATATTGGTCTGTATATCAATTAGTAAGTGTGATTAAGATTCATATTGACTAAAAAGTACTTTTAATTTTCACACTTGAATTGTCATTAAGATTACTCTAACAGTAGATATGGAGTATGTAGCTATATATTTACGCCTTCCGTGTCTAGTTTTTCTCATAGGTTTCAAACTTTAGGCTATTTGAAACACTTGACGAGTCATAGAAGGACGAAACAGCTGTATGATGCAATTCTATCCGGTATTTTGCTCTACTGTTTCTAATTCTAAATTTGTGTCTTAAATATGATTCTCATAAGCACATCATTCATGTTCCTCTAAATTATACAATACCTAATAGTTTTAATTAAACAGTTAGCTAATATGTCTTTATATAATTCAAGATTTACAAGGGAATTCCGACTTTCTTGAAATAGCTTGAAGTACCTTTCTGTTCACGTATGGACTCAAGCATGAAAGAAAAGAGGCTTTGAAAAACTAATGCTAAAGTCGCATTGAAAAATGTTATTTACTAGCCCGTCTTTTCTGAAATTCTTAGAGAAAAAATATCCTGCTTAAAAGTTTTTGTAAAATGTAGTTGCGTTCGAAACCACCATTTAGGGAAATTTGTGTTATTCCCTTGATTACAATATCGACTCGTCCAGCTTTAACACTCGGCGTGGTTCATTATTCACATGGTGGGAGAGAGAGAAGGAAGAGGCTTGTTGTCGGCCTGTTGGGCGCCTTATAAGGCTAAGAGGTTAACAGTATCTTGTAAAGTAAAGTACATATACCTGGTGTTAGTGGCATGGTGAGTGTTGTGTTTATATACTAAGTATATTATCAGCTTAAATACTACCGCCTGTAGCCTAGAAGTATGATACATGTTAAAATCACACCACGATCAACGAAACGTCTTATAAAATAGAAGTCGCTGTGAAAGGGAATATACTAGATTTAGTAACAGCCAGCTACCTTCATCTATCACCGAAACATCTTAATGTGTAGGAATACAAATGCTGGTAGAAAATGATGTATTTAGTAAATATAAAATTAATTATTTATTGTATCACCAGAAAAAAATTCTGGTGTAGCAGAAAATGTATTTATTTAAATAGAAGTAATGATTAAATATAAGCAAGCCATATTCTCTAATACGTAGCAGATATAAACATAGGAAAAATTGCAATTACAAAACAACAAATACGAATAAGAAATAGTCATATTTAAAAACCCAAAAGAACAAAAAAAAAAAAAAAAAAAGAAAAGAAAAACAACAAAAATATGACGCCACATATTACACACAATGCATACTCCAAAGAAATGCCAAATGGTTTGTGAGTAGTGCACTTATGAAGAGCGATTCTTTGTCCAGAAAGAATTGCAAAAATGTGAGTAATTTAGGTATATTTGTTTAGGAACATGTGATTGTGTAGGGAAGTATGTCGTGTACTGGGTGTTAAAGGGGGAAGAGACATTTGGGAACTGTAAGAGAATCACAATGAATTCAGGTATGCAAGAGTCCACAATGACATAGTGTGATAGACTGACAGGCTATTGGTATCGGCAACTTCCTAATGAACACCTGATCAATATTGCAATATTTCTATATCCCTGTGACAACACGCTACATCTCTTGTCGTATAATGAACTAACAAACTATATCACAAGGACTTGAGAAGACAAAAGGGTTTACTCTGATATATATTCCATGTGAAGAGTTTCGAGAAGACGTTGGACTTAACTCTAACACATGATATCGCAAGGACTCAAAAGACATCAACCTTATCTCTCACACATACTCAGGAAAACGCAGGGCTGAACTATGACATAGCATGTTAAGAGTGCTTGAGAAGACGCCGGGCTGGTATGGAGCAATTTCTTTTCGTTGTGCCGATGACACTGTAAAAAAAAACAGTCATCGAGGTTAAATCTGTCTGATCATATTCGTCGTTCTTTTATGCAGAAGCGATGAAAATCGTGTTGACATGCCAAAAATGTTGTTTTTTTTTAAAGAAGCATTTCAGAAGAAATGAAGTATGGGAAGTAGACAGATAGTGATAAGAAGGCTGAACAAATCTTGTGGAAACAGAGAATGATATAAAAAAGCAGCTTGTAGGTAAAAGACATTTGCATGATATGGGTTTCTTTGTTTACGTTACCTATGGAATTTTCTCCCTTTGTTACTTACCCTTTTTCTCCGAACGAAGTCCTGGTCACATTACCATCGTTATACCATCTGCATTATTGATACAACTGTTACATATTTAATGACATTGTGTTTTGGTTGAAGTAGAAGGCTTAATGTAAAAATCATGTAATACAAAATCAAAATAAAGTCAAACATACCGCCATTATAAGTTTAATATCTGGACAATAACAACATGCCACCGATGTTTAGTTCTAACAAAAATTTGTTAAAATACATAGCGACTTCAGTTTGATAGTTTCCTTTCCACTATGGTAACCTAGAAATTTCCACTTCTTATTGTTAACTATTAGCTGTTGCATTGTCGAATTTGTTTCGGTAGATGTTTCCTGTCCATCAAAATTCTTTATGTACTGTAGTTGACCTACAACTGTGACGTCTTAATATTGTACCTTGACAAAAATCTTGCTCGCTTGGCTTACGTCTTTGTCAGGGAAGTAATTATACCGATATTCATTGGTATCGGGTAAACATCATGAGAGTTTGCACATGTGGTATAGAAAAACCAATCTTGCAGATGGAACTGGTTTCTTCTCCAGTTTGTAAAGGTTTCTATTAATTTGTTTTGCTGCTGTGTCTCCTCCGTTCATTCTGTTGCCTTTTTTGTTTTCACCAATATTCGATTTGGTGTTTTCTCTTTTGTACGGCCACTGTTGTATACATTTTCTTATCTTCTTAGTTGTAAAAGAACTATTATAGTGTATATTGAGAACACAATAATTGAACATGGACACCCTGAATTAAAAAACAAAATCTACATAATGTATTAAATAATTTAAACGTGGGACTTGTGAACGATCAGCATAACGAGAAAATAATCAGTGACATGTTACATGCTTGTGAATACATGTGTCGTATAATGGACAGCTAGCTACAACTAACAGAACCATCATGGATTGAGTGGACAGCCAACCACGGCTTTGATAGGGTACCAAATAGGGTACTGCCATGCCAACCAGAGGAATGCTGGGAACAAATATCTAATCATCAAGATCTGCAATAATGAAACTTTTTCATGTTTACATATTACTTTTGATACATTGTACTCAAAACACAATAACATTTATGCTTATATTAAGCCAAAGTTAATATTTTTCAATTTAGTTCTTCAGATATTAATTCAAATAATTTGGACTCGTCTTTAATGGTTAATGCTTTTCCTGTAGAACCACGTCTGACATACAAACATCTTGACTCTATAATTACCACAGTCTAGCATGCTATTATTGTTGTGGGAAGTAAGGTTAGAATCAACCAAACTGTTATACGTCATCTTGGGCACAATATAGCAAGAAAACATCAGGGGATTTCCCCGATACAGTATTACAACGTCGAGGCACGCGAGATGGTACAGTGACAGATATTAAATAGATATTTCAAAGTTTGCGGGGAAATTTTATTATATATAATAATATATACATAACACCATTAAACATGGATACTATAATTACGATTAATTTACGAAGTCACTTCCAATTCATCCTTATCTCCAATGTCGAAGTATCTAGTTCTAAAAATAAAATATCAATGTTCAAGATTAATTGTGCCTAACATCATTCTATGCTCGATAAACCAACAGAACAGAATCAGACAAATACTCCCCCCTCCCCTAACCCCACCCAGGAAAAAGAAACATAATAAAACTACTATATTTGAGAAGACATTTTAACAAAACAAATACAAATTTAAACAATAGCATCAGGAAAGATTAGTTAGCAGACATCTAAGACAGCAGTAAAGAGTACAAATGGAACAGAAAAGACACCAGCAACACAAAAAGACAAAAGGAACATTACACCCAAATAAAACGTTAAAAAACACTGCTAAAGAGGGTAAAAAATACCAGACCGGAAGTGCTATTCGTCCTAAAAAGCTAGGACAATAAGATCAAAAGGAAGATTTATACGGATAGGATAAGTCCAGAAGTTCCAGAAGAGTAAGCGTCTTCTGCTTCATCGACGACACCTGTCATGTAAGTCATGGTTAATCCGAGTAAGTTACGTCAATTTCTCAAATGAGACCACGTTATACAACAACGGAACCAACAAGCAAATAAACGGGCATCAAACACGTCCAAAGTCATATCACGCAAAGAAATATAATATTTCGCAATGAGATCACTATGGCCGTAAATTTTTAAACAATATGGTTGGGAACATATTGTTGCACGGTATGTGTTTTGCATATCTGATATAAGATGATCGATTTTAGATAACTCTGTCAACATTCCATACGTGTGTAAGTCATTATTTACCCCAATGCTCCTGCTTGGGTTCGAACCTGATCGAGCTAAAGTTAAACTATCTGTAATAAAGCAGTATTTTCCATGACGACGTAAATATATGCAGAAAACAAAAATACAACACGGAATAAACAATATATTGTGTATTGAGTGAAACAATGTATGTTTTTTTTTTTAAATCTTTAATTTCTGTTGAATATTATTTTGAGGCAAATGTCTGTAAATGTTGTATCTTAAAACCGTTTTGGGAAAAAAAACTGAGCCATTACAAATATTCAGAATCCAATATAACAATGACGTACGTTGGAATAAATTCATTGATAGTTCCTCTTCAAGGCAATGAAATCCATATTAAAATTTTAGCTAAAAATAGATTATTCAGCCTATTCAAATTGGCTATTAGATGCTGAAACAGCAAACATGATCCAGAAACATTGTTATTTAACAATAAATCGTATGCACAAATCACTAGGGGTTCCACATCTTGTAGTTTTTCATGTCATTGCTTTTACGTGGGTACTCAATTTCATGGATAGAACTAAACAAAATCACCAATATATTAATTACCTTTTAATTTAATCATGGACATACAATTCGTGGATCAAGAGTAGCCACCAGATCACTGAAAATACATCCCTCATGAAAATTATTAATTATACGGTATGGTTGTACTAGAGTATCTGCTATGATTTAAAAGACTCCTTTTATGTTTTACAAACATCAGACAGTCTCGCTTAAGGTCATGGTCATAGGGATTTATATTAATGTAGATTTGTAGGTAGCGAAGTCTGTCATATTATTTCTTTGCTCTATGACTGATTTTTCTTCAATGCATTAAAGTGTCTGATCTGGCTAGTAACTCCTCGGGTTTTATACAGAATTGTTCAGTTAAATTCCTACACAAATTTACTCCCCCTGTTTGAAACTTCAGAATAAAATATATCGAGGAGACCAACATTATAAAGATCAATCTTCTTCATGATTTAAAAATATTCTGTAAGACAGGACCCAGACGCTATTTCATTGGATTTAAGTTACTTCATATATCCTTCTAGTATGTTTGTACAGGCAACATGCAAAGATCCCTTTTAATAATGCTTAAGGATGGAAAACATTTATCATATTCCAATGAACTGATCAGGAAGTATCTATTGGATGTGTTCAGTACAATGCTAGATTAAAACGACTGAAACATTTATAATTGCAATTGAACTGTGATATAATAACCATCAAGTCTAATTTTCCTATTTCAAATGGCAATGTCCACCACTAAACAGCTAATGCTTGGCTTTTGACATCATCAGACTACAGACTTGGATATCTGACCTACACGAGCCTCAGAGATTGTAAGAGGAGCGAGACATATGTACGACTTTTAAGATATCCTTTTGACTTTTAGATTATCGATAAATCTATAACTCGCCATCCAGGGATTCGCAGGATTCAGAATGACGGAGATCATGAAGATTGACCGACATGGCGGTTTTGTCGATAAAGCAGTAGACGGTTATCCTTCCGAAATACATTGTCTTATCTTCTTCTTATGTTTCGACGAGCTCCAAGTAAGTGTTTCGTTTTCAGTTCCTAATCGATTACAGGAATATAGCCATAATCATATGTAAACAAAACATTGTCTCCCTAATTAGAGTTTTAAACTCGCTAGTATTTCAAGTTAACTCTAAAGCTTAATGCCGAAACAGGATGAATAATTTTACTGCTTTTTTCATTTCAGAATATTTCATTGTCATACTTTTACAGATAAAATGAATTGGGCAACAGGCAAAGCTTATGAAAGCCCTCTCCTTACTATTGACATAACCCAATTCTTTGAGATAAACTAAGTAAAAGGATAGATAATAACAGTCTTAGTGGTACTAATATCACTCAATGATTATGACAAGAATCAACCCGAAAGTCAGTTTAGTCAGAATGCAGCACAGCCAAATTGTCCATACATGTTCACTTTCTTGTGCTGAATCCAGACCGATAACAAGTAGACAAACCTGACACAACAATGTATGAATAGGACATTTAATTAAAAAAGACGCCTGGTATCGGTTAATGGGTTTCCGTATTCGTACTTCCTTTGTACATAAGTAACTTTGATTTTCACGATTTGCATTTTGAATTACGATTTTATTTACCTGTATGTTTACGGTATGTCATTTAAGTTTGTTTCGATTTTACAAGACATATTTTGTCTTCAGGTAACTAACTTTAAAAGTGATCATAGACAAAAAGCCTGAATATTTTGTAAACTAGATATATATTGAACGGAAGGTATTGTTCTTACATCAGGTTGTGTTACACTATTAGCATATGATGTTTTAAGCGAAGGAAAATAGGATCCGCTAAAATATATTGATTCAACTACCAATTTATAAAACACGAATACCATCATGATAGTTTGATCTAATTAGCCTAGATTTCCCATAGATTTCCCATTCATTAAAGAATTGTGGCTTTAAATGTGTTCGTAAATTGTTCGTGTCGTGCATCGCGTGAGTTTCGATATCAGATTATACGTGTCGTCAATTGATTAAAAGTGCAGTTTCGGAACCTCTCGCACTACACTACATACATCTGTATTAATTACACGTACATGACGTCGGAAGTTGTCATGTACTTTTCATTGTGCTAGTGATACCATTGAAACAATATAGGCTACTAATTTTATAATGTATGTGATAACTGGACATGGAAACACATATGCAGGCCAAGACATTCAATGTTAAAAATAAACATGATAACTTGCATGACATGTTAAACTAATAATTACATTGCAATTCGGTGATGCAGGTTTATGAACTTTAAGTAAATAATCTCATCTCATCTCCGAATCCGAAGTGCACGGTCGATATGTCAAGTACAGCCACCCAGCGTGCATTATCAGGCATCGCCACACAAATCGCGGTCACGAATGCACACTGCCTACAGCCATTGCTTAGTTTAAATTGAGATCGATGGCGTTAGTGTTTAAGCTCGGACGTCACGTGTGTTTGTATTAAGATATTCATAACAAAACTTTAGACAATCCAATTCAGTGGTTATGTTAAAAAAACAATATAAAAGAAATAAATAAACAAAAATCCGATGATAATATTATGGTGTGACATAAGGCTCTATGTAATCGTACAATCCTGGCACGTCCTGAAATGTTCCTGGCTGTTTATAGGACATAAAGCAATATTAATATCTAAGCTTACAATTGTTATACGCAATACTGAGTATATAATGATTTCAATCAAATTATCTTATCGAGAGGTCATAGTATAAATCAAAAGCATATAGAGTGTATATCTTAAAAGAATAAAGGCGTAGTCACTGATGTACATGAACGAATTAAACATATAACAACTCAGTTATTCAGTTATAGAAGAAAGTCTCAGGCAGAACCCAAGGCATCTTCATAGAGTCTATCCGAAATGTCAGACAAAACTGACAATCTAACAACATAGAGATATCAACTTTATATATATATACACTTTATATTGTTTATGTGTTCTTTGCAACAGTTGATATATAGCGCAGTTCAAGTAGGATTGTTGCATAGATTTTCAGTTCATAGTATAACTACATTCTTCGATCTAATTCGTAGTAAAGAGATATTCAAATGGCTGCATCATCACTCCTGCTTGTGATGATACCAACTTATTGGTTTATTGTGAATAAATGTGATTTAGACTTGTTTGCGATCTCAGGTGATGCGTTATATATAAATATTGAAATGAGACAAGGTGATATATCCAAGCAACATTAGAATGCGAACCTAATATTATGCTGTTAAGAACCGAGTCTGTTTGGAAAAGGATGACTTGATCGAACGTGGCCTTGAAATGTACCACCACCCAATGCCCCAAGTGTAATAATATTACAAGATAGCCATTCATAATTAACGAACACACATGTCTCTTGCTAGTATTATAAGATTTAATTCAAATTCAGTGATGAAACGAATATTTTAACTCATATGAAATTATCTTAACACGAACAGATTGTAGATATGAGAAACATACAAATGTATAAGGAAGCAATGAATCAAACAGTGTATTATATATATGGTGTTTCCTACTGCGATTATAAATTATTTACTGTCCAATTACTGCGCCACGTGGTAAGTAGTGTCTCCTGGGCTCTCAGTGAATATCGTGACACGTTACTACCTGTCATTGATGAAACAAGTGTCGGTGATTTCCGATATGTTCGAATTTCCCGATCAACATCTTACACAAGGTCAGACGGAATAGCATCTATCAACAATAGATATGGATGCATCGAAAAGCCTGCTTAAATTTTTCATAAATCTGTTTTAATCAACGAGAAAACTTTTCAACAATGGGGTCTTCCTTTATCAATCATTAACGATCCCATATGGAAATGGAATATGGATTAATGACAAATTTTATACTTCAGTAGAATTCATAATTGCAAAAAAATACTGAACAAAAATATACTAGAACGGTCATATTTCACAATATGACGATATGTAAATTCTTTGTTGTTGAAAAATGGACATGGTTTTTTCTCTGGCTTTAAACTTATGGTAAGAACTTACAAATGAATGACGCATGGGATAAAGGATATTTTATGGCACCGATTTATCTTATTGCAGGACATCTGGAATAATTGTAATGCAGAGCACAGAATTATTTCAGATTTATTCATATACGAGTTAAAACTAATGCTATTTTGTTTTTGACTGTCTGTGAAAAATCGATTTCAAAAAATAGTTCAAAGCCATAAAAAAGAATAATAAATTTTATCTGACTCACGCATGTCAGAGCGTCTATCGTATGTATATAGACTATGAAAACCTCATAATTTCAATAAAAATCTTTAGATAACAGCAACCAGGCTCCATGATGTATCTCTAGGTAGGATTCATTGCTTACACTAGTACCGACGACTGTTTCGCTAATAAACCTTGATATAATCAGCACCATATGCTTGTGTAAAGGGCTTTCAGAACATAATTGATCTTTTATCATTTGTGACATGAATAGAAGGAAGATTTTAGCTCATTTACCAGGAATAAGAAGTGAATCCGGACAGTAGTTAGAAGGGAAGGATAGGGGACTTTCATTGTTAGGTTACACGGTAGAAACAGAGTAGAGTTGGATCATATACGGATAGCACAATCACCGGACATCAAGGTCACATCAATTAGTTGCTAACGGGGTAAACAGGACAAAAAGGCCAGAGAAATCAGTGCAAGGACTGAATGATATGAAAAAAGAGAAATCAGTGCAAGGACTGAATGATATGAAAAACAACGGGGTGTATGAAAGATGTTGAAAAAGGTGTGGCCAGATGAAGAAATATTAGTTTATTCCGAACGAATTGTAGACAAGAAGTTTTAGACACAGAAGGAGGCAGAATCATGAAAAAAAGAGAGGTATGTCAGTCGAGCGACAGGCAAATAGGAAGAGGATGTACAGTATACAGTTTTACAGCGATTTTTGATAAACTGACACGTTATGGGAATGATCACTTCACCGCACTGTACAACGTGCACGTAAAAACAGCTTGCTGCTAGTCCTTAGTACCGGAATATAAACGGCCTCAAACCGCAAAACTGTAACCTTGGGCAGCGAAACCGTGACTGACAGAGTGTGTACGTAAAACATCATGAGTTTCTTAGTATATGTTAATTCAAAAGAAATGCTGACTGAAATCTTATATACCTCGGAAAATAATATGTGTTCGTAGTATAGTGACATAGAAAACATGAATATCGAAGTAATGAAAATAATGAACAAACCATGAGGAACGTTATTGTCGCTGAAAATGGTATACCAATTGTAGATTATGACAGTACTGAAGTTACTTTCACAGGATTAGGACTTTTGTGGTTTTCTGCGGGTATACAACCTCTAAATTGCTAAGATGAATCACATACACTGTACAGGAATACATTCCCCACAGTTTTGCTTCAACCCTTTTTGTTTTCTCTTCATTTAAGTGGTAGAAATAGAAAAAAAAGGAATAAAATTTGATGTCAAGATAGCTTAATTATTATGTATGTTTTGGGTCGAATTTAACACCAGTTGAAAAGTATCACTTGTATACAATGATGAAAAAGTAAGGAAATATTTACCCCTTGTTCAGTTGTCGCACGTCTTGACACCCGGGTATTTACAAATGTCGATAACTTCTCTGTTGCTACCTGCTTCGAATGAATCAAAACACTTTATTGGAAAATAGTGTTAAACATATATTTTGTCAAATATATACTTAAATGTTGGTTACATATCAATGAGGTTCAAATGGGTGGCAACTTGATCATTCGAACTGATTCATTATTGCTTTGTAAATTTTACCTTTATCGTCTTTTAAAGCTAAGCTATTTTAAATAAAAAATACCCCCAGTGTTCTTGTCTTGATCGTACGACAATATATTTGTTTTCCACGCAGGGTACATTGTAAATGCTATATTTCCCAGATAAAACTGTAGAAGTGATAAACAATAATCAATGAAATTGAAGTAAAGACATTGGTATGGAGTTACCTTATGTGGCGACAGCTATTCGTCGCTCCAATAAGTTTGCTGTTTGTTGAACTTTCCATGTGTAGCTGAAATCCAGGACAATATTTCTGTTATCTTTAATAAAATATTTTCCTCTTCGTTTAAGTCCGATTTTGCTTACCGCCAGCAAGCTTCGAAGTTTCCTTTTCTCTTTGAATCATCTCTTCCGTTATTTGATGTGGCATACTGCTTTGCCAGTTTATAACGTCAACCTCTCACCTGTATTATTACCATGCGGACTTTCTCTATAGACCTACCTGTCACGATAGAAGCATTATATAGCAACACAGATATGAATTTCGTAGACAGCAAGTTTAAGACAAAATGGCATTTGCTCAGAATGTGTTTATTATATTTTTGAATCGCCTCTCACAAATTATTTCTCATTAGGAAGAAAATCAATATATTACTACATAATTTCTTGAATATGTCTTTATGTGTTTCATATGAACCAACTGGACGAGGCAAACGTGCTGCGTGTTTAATCCTGTACTTTGACAAGATCCACTTTTGCTATTTATAATAACGTTACCCAGTTACCATGGCGATCGTTCGGTGGAGGCTATTCAAACACATGGCGATAAGTTTCTTGGTACAACGTATTCCTGTCAGTTCTTTGTCGACCACATGATCATCTGGTCAAGGAAAAGGGACAAATATTTCATAAACTACTCAAACATTTAAAATGAATTTAATTATTTTATGACATAATAAAAAATGCACATATTATATTATATTAGAATATTGTATTGTTATTCAATGAATATAACTATATCATATTTTGGAGTATTACACTGGTGTGTTACAACTTATTTTGATGTTGCTTTAGATAATGAAATGACGTCACGCATTCACAGATGTCATGGTGATGGTAACAATGCATACCGTAGATAAAGAGTGGTTTGACGTAGAAACTTAGGCTTTCTATGATATTTACCTAAGAGATAAGAAAATACCTACTTGATATGTGATTGATTAAAGTCGTCAATGCATAGAAAAAAAAACTTCAAACAAATAAACAAACAAAAACTAGGCTCTTCTCATCACGAGTCCAAGAAAGATGAAACAGCTGTATGATGCATTTTAATTCCCTCCTTGGCTGTACAGAATCTTATTCAAATTAGTATTAATAAATGCTATTCGCTTGTGAGTCTTTTGTACAATCTTCGACTCTTTTCATAATTTCAAAATGCAGTTGTGGAATCTAGATATAAACGTGATAAAATCTAGTAAGATGCGATACGTAAACTTTAATTTATGTCGAAACTCTTCTGTCATAGAAGCCAGCTAGTAGTCAGATCATTCATCCCTAAAATAGAATTTACATTCAATTATCTGTTTCCAAGGGTAAAGATATTGCTTCAAAATATCAAAAGATAAATATTGCAATGTTGATTTCATATTGATTCCGACTGAGAGGGCTCATGCAAGTTCGAAAATGTCAATTTGCGGATGTTATGGTACGTAACGTTGATGGCATTTCAAATGTAGGTTCGGTATCTGAAACGTCCAATTTAACATTATAGCTTTGGTACATCATGGTTTATGGAAATGATTCGGCTGTTGTGGTGTTTGACATGGCTTTACGTGATCGGCCAACAACACATGCACATAACAGCATTGTTGACAGGCAATTTTATTGTGGCAGCTTCTGTTCTGTTATAACTTTCGAGATTTGGCATCTGCATGGTACAAAGAGAACCACGAATCTGCATCATTCACAACCTTGTTAGGCATGTTGTGTTTTATGGCCTTGTCAAAACGTTTTAAGGGTTAACTAATTGACCATGAAAGGAACCACTTGACTCGTAGTAACCTGGATTGTTGAGTAAGGGAATTAACTCTGTAAAGATTCAAATTCTAAGCATCCTTGTCTCTGAAACATGCAGGTTTTGAATATATCAAATATGTATTTGTATTGTGTACATGCAAATGACGTTGTTCAATACGACAATTTTGTACGCTCTTATCACAAAACATGTACAAAAAATGCAAAAAACTCCAAAATCCGGATTGGGATAATTTAACTAAATAAACGATACCAACATAGTGTTTGATACCAATTTCGAAAATTTTGACACTGACTTGTGGTGTATAGAGTTCACGCACATACTGGTTTCAATATGAATACGGTCATACGATCTGGGACAAAACCCACGTGTCACCTATAAAGGGCGTTCCACTGGTGAACAGGGCCTTTATGCAAATTTTATTACACCTAAGCCGTTGTGATCAGTCGAGGTCATCGTCAGACAACACGGGACATGTTTGGTTAGGATATCGGTGTTGCTGGGTACGTAGAGACACGGAATGATTTGAATGTTTTGTATAAATGGCGGGAAGAACTACATGCTTTTATTTCTTTGATCAACTGTCAACAATGACTAATTAATAATTATCTGAATTATCTCTCTTTGTATGTAATGTACCTTCCATAATCCCATTTAATCAAAGATCGCACCTCATAATGTAGATTGATTATTGATTCTAATTAATCTTCATTCGACCAATTATCTTAGTCTCAACCAATCAGAATATATCTCGATGTCAGATTTTAGAGATACTGACAATTTTGAGACGAGTTTTTTTCTGTTTAAAAAGAGTATTATCAACACATATGATATTTGGTAATTTGTTTTTGTATGTTACTGAAAAGGTTTGGCAATACCGCAAAACTGGGAAACATGAAAAATATCAAAGACATAAGTGAGTAGCACTCTCAATACAAACGTAGAATAAGAGAGAGTCAAATGATTGAATATAACCATTATATCCTTCTAGAGCTCAGTCCACGATGCTATAGACTTATTAGGCAGTGGAAAGTCATTAGCATCGGAAACTATGTTGTGCTTTGAGGTGATGGATGGGAAATAAACACCAAATTAGACACAATTTAGTAACTGTGGTTTATGAAGCATTCCTTCATCAGGTTGCATGGTACATAATCCACGTTTCTGAAATCATTGATCACCTTCTATAATGTCGTGGAAACTGCAGACATCTTGCAGACCTATAATAGATTGATTGATTTTGCTTCAGTCACTTTTTCCTTTATGTTTCCGTCTTTTTTTTTATGACTGACAATCTTATAATATTCATAGTAGAGAGTGCAATGCTTGCATACTTGTTGTCATATTTTTCTATATATCGTTTACACACACTCCTATTACAAAAGCGTTCAAGTGTGATCTTCTACCTTTAACCTTGATCGATAATCAGCAAATTATTATCAATAAAACCTAACGGAGTGATGCTATGTCGTGAATATCAAATAGACCTGCTTAGGGGAAGCATGATATGCTTGTATGCAAGGCTTAAGCTACGCGCAAATGCACGTACAACCAGACAAAACGCTTTTCTACATACCCTCCTCTGTTACTAATCATGATCACATATCTTATGAAAAGTCAGGTAACTAAAGCATAATTAGTGAATGCGTAGTTGATACATACGATAATATAGCATTTGGTGTCTAAGACTTATGAATGATACTGCCCTGAGGAGTTTGAGAAAAAACTGGGTTTGATCCCTGGATAGAGCGAGAAAATGATATTGTTAAATGACGTAGTGGTAAAAAATATCCGCCTTTCACCAAAGTGAATAAGGTTCGTATGCATGATCTGTCGAGGACATGGGGTCACCCACCGGAATGTATGAGTTTACATAGACAGTCCAATTTACTCCAAAATATTCCATGTGTTTTCATAGTAGGGTCTGTGCAACACTTGTAAAATTACACCAGGATCTAGTTGGCCTCTAATTTCGATAAATAAAACATGTCAGACAGAACACACTATCTATTTCAGAAAATGTTTTTGGATTATATGGATACAATAAATCAGAATACTTTATTTCAGATGTCCTTTCTCTGCGAAGAAAATATAAAACTGTACAAAAAGACACACGAGTGAATAGCACCTGTTGATAAAAAAATATAATTAGATACAATAGAGCCTAATACTGATGTAAACTATATCATACAGCTGGTTGTCCTTTAAACATTCGTCACCGATGATTATGATTAGGGTTAAATTTGGAAACCAAGGAGGCAACTGAATAAAATCAAAACTGACCAAAAGAAATATGAAACCTAACTGAAGAGATGCACTAGCTCTGTGTGCCATTGCAAAAATATAAATAAATAAAGTTACTATCTAAAATATCTTCTAGACATTTTTACAAATTCACGGTCAGCGTGTATCTCTACATAAATTTTCGCGTAAACATCTTAAATCACTGTGATATATGACATTAGTTTTGATATAGCACACTTACATCTGTTCAGAGAGGACCTTCAGTAACCTCTATAATATATAAATTTCCAAGAGTTCCTGAACATTTATGACTGACACACGATCGAAACAAACTTTATTATATTTTAAGCTGGGTTGTAAGGTTGAAGACAGGAGTTTTTTCTCTTATAAACTTTACAAAAACCGACTTGTCATAAATCACATACACGGCATATCTAAATTTCACTCTTCGTAACCGTATAATGTGTTAGCACACGATATAAGTTTGTATCAGTGCGTCAAGCGTGTAAGAAAATCCAAACGGCCATCAGTATATACATTTTTTATGATAAATACCTTTCGGCTACAATTCCAGCGGAAGAGTTTGCTTTGAAGTTCTATGGTTGTATGCTGAACAATCTGTTTTTTGTAATTTTCATAACGTATCAAAATACATATACATGGTATAATAATCATATCGTTTACTTAGGTAGTGGCTGAATGTATAAAAATGGACGAAAAATACATCCGGGAAAGGCAAGAATTACGAAATATAAAACAAAATCATTGTTAGTTGAGAGGGCATGACCTAAACACGATTATTTAACAATTCTGATATGGTATTGTGATTATAGACATCGGAAGTGTATTTCTGACATTTAAACCTTTCTACATCCATAATTTATATCATCTTTACTCACGATTTTGTTCAACAAGTAAGTGGTTATTAAAGAAGAAATAAAAATACATGGTCATAATCGCTCTGTCATAAAAACCACATTATTTGCTTCGTGTCTGTTAAAAATAACAACTGGCACAGTCGTGATCACCAAAATATGTATATATAAACAGTTTAATGCAAACTATTGAATATACGTGTTAAATCTCTCGGTTTTCTGGCATCATGTGTCCATCAACCTGTCTGTCGTCACATAACTTGCTGTCTGATGGGTCAAATATTACCTGAAATACCTGTCTTCACCTGCCATAATCTAATTAACATAGACCGATCTAACACACCTGGACAATACTTCGTTGTTGTATTGTTAGTTTAATATGTAGGATTTTGTTTATTCTTAAACTTTCAACAGTGATTTTCTCTATTGTAGCATTCGTTGATTAATGGAATCGATATAAATCGGTACAGATATGTCTTATAAAATTATTGATGTATGTGTTTATGAACATATTTCTCCATATATAAAGACTTCCGAATTACTATACTATATATATATTACAGAGCCAATGCAAATTTTCAAGATACATTTTGTTTACTGTGAAAGAGGGCATAAGTTATCATGTAAAATAAAAACCGTTTTACAAAAAACTGGAGATGACCAAGCATTGGTAAGTACTTATACTATGAACGATGTAAAACAGTACTAAGTTTTCCAGGTGTAACCAGACATTAGTGTGACGATAAGTATGCTGATGACGAGGAACTATATTTTTCAACGATATCTTTATTCTACGTTTATATCAACAAACCAGCCATTAACCAAACGACATCTGATTGACTAGTATTCATCATCGTTTATTACTAATTGGGTAAGTTATAGGATTTTCGTCTGATTATAAACCATTTTTGACGCCATTTTGACAGTGATGTGAATCTTACATTTGACATTTAAGAGGTACAAGTTTTCTGGTTAGTTGTAACACAACTGCACTGAAAGTAGGGGGAAAACTTTATACAGCGGAACTTAAAAGTACAAATTTGAATTTTTCCAGGCAATATGTACTTTAAGAGGGCCGTGTATGATTTGTTCCATTTGGTCAGACGCATGACTGAAATTGTTTTTGTATGCTGAGCGAAACTGTACTACCGCAGTCATTCATTTTAAAACAAAAAATGATAATAAGATACAACAGTGTCAACATAACCTTGTTTTTCCTACATAAAATGTTCTTAAGAGGAATTACACATGTTCTCTTCAACATAAAATTGGACACATATTAATAAGACGAGGAATGTAAATGGATAAACATATTTTTTGGAAGCTTTCACCACGATTAAACTTTCGTTTGTTTCGCCCCTTTTAGTAATTAAGCAAAACCAGCCAAAGTTAACTGGACGAAAAGGAAAAGTAGGATTAGGTTTGAAGCTGAATCTTAAATGTATGGCAGTGTTTATCATCTTATTGGCGATGAAACCTTAGGGTATTTGGAATAAATATGGAAAAATTCATCCGCCTTTGCGATATTGTCGTGGCGTTTTTTTACACTAACGGAGCTATGTTGTTCAGGATGTTAAGACAAGTTACAGTCTTATTGTTAAACTGTTTATCCAAGAAACGGAAAACATAGTATGCGAATTTTGATGAGAGATCTTTAACAGTTTTTTTTTTATAAACTTTTCGTCGATAAGAACTTTTGATTGTGCCAATCTGTACCATCATACCCCGTTTTTAACTGAAATAACGTCTTTGTGCTATTGTAACGAACGTTTTTCTTTTCTAATAAAGGTGAAAGACGGTACAAATATATGTTGTTTCCTGCTGCACTCCCTTACCTTTCTAGCTTTTTCCACGTTGGGGAATTTTCCCACTTGAATTGAAGAGACGTTATTGCTACTAAATTGGTACTTTGCGTTGTTTTGAAATATTTTTATCAGACTTATTGAGTTTTGGAATTAATGCATCTTCCAATTTTCTTTTTTTTCTACAATTTTAATGATGACCAATGTGGATTTTTTCGGTTGATTCCCGGATATCAGTAAGTTAGGCTCTAAGCACAAGTGCCAAGTCCCAGAAGGAAGAAACAAATGAATGTGAAATGTGAAATTCACCAAGTGCCTTTTGTATAATCTTTTGTTTATTTGTACAGAAGCATTTGCGTATAGTTATGTGAATAGAGTATTATTTTTGTATTTGCTTCATGACTTGAGTTAAGTACATATTTTATATATTTGTCATATCGCAACTTTCTGCCTTTAAAGTGAATATTATTTTTTTTTCACCACGCGACAACTTAAAAATCGTAGGATCAATTCTCAATATATTGGACGATAAACGTTTTTTCTACCTACAATTAATAAGCTTTTCCCCCAAATTCAATGAGAATTTATTTTTGTGACTGGAACACTGATAATTGACCGAATGACTGCAATACGTAGCACCAATTGTATGCTTAAAGCAAAATCAAATATAAGCAGTCTGTATGAGAGATGATTATTTAATAAAAAAAGATGAAATAGACCTTGATGTTGCAGACATGGCGACAACAAAAGGAAGCGGTGTTGCAGTAATGGTTACTTGGGCTATATTTGACGCAAAGTGCATGAAGAGGAGTCCAGTCATACGTAATTGGTATGGCTTCCTGAACCTTTTTATTTTATAGGAGGCCACGATTACTCAGCTGGTACGGCATCGGAAAAGAGGAAGTACAGGGGCAGATCCAAGTGTGGGGTTTGCTCTCAATCCGTGTCTTTCCTGACATCACCTACCTACGATGTCCAGGTTGTACCAGAGATCGTGCACAACACTTTACCCCTTTTTGCTTTGGATAGCATACGGTTTTCCGCATGGTGTTCAGTAAGTTAACCACCAGTTTCTGAAAGAGGACCTGTTTCAGATGACAATGACTGTTCCAGGGAACATTAACCAATCAAACGAACACGCATTAAAAAATGACAGTAGTTTTTATGAACGAATGTTATGCTTTGGTGATATATACTAGGTGCGCTCAGATAAAATTTCAACACAAACATTCAAGGAATTCAGGTCACACATGAATGAAATATGCTGTTTATCCTCCTGATCTTATTTCCGTTCCACACGAGTGTCAATTTGAGTATGTTCATTGGTGTTCTATGTGGATTACATAGCATTTCCCTCTTTGATAAAGTTACAATGACGAAATGATTTCTTCTGGCGTCTGTAGGTGAAGGAACAGAGATAACAGGATGATATGTGTTGGACAAGACCATATTTTATTGTTTTTAGATGATTTATGACATGTAGGAGTGTGTTTTAACGTTTGCTTTGTTCAGGTTGTCAACTTTTCATCTATAGTATATTTATGTATGGACATGTTTATCGTGTAATGTGTAATACCACCGAAGAGACAAATATCAATGATTTTTTATGTCAGAGCAAGCTAATATGTGACAAGTTAAATACACGACATAGACGAATCTAGCTGATATCATTTTACACATTGAACGAAAACCAATTGTCAAAAGATGTTAAGAGATGCTATGTCTTCTGGCATCAACAGGTGACATTTGACGATTTCATATAAAAAAGCCAAAACCTTCATAAAATACATTTGCAATATATTTCGGGGTAAAAACCGACCGAAGTGCTTTCGTATAACGTTTAAGCTCTACTGTTGAAATTGAACGTTATTACTCTATCGTGGGAATATCGTTCTATATTTATTGGACAGTTTTAAGTGATTCGCACCAAGGTACTGCATTACATGTTTATGAACGAAGCGAAGTTTTAGAATTGTATAATATATTAGTCCAAATCACGTCTATTGTAGAGATGTAGCGTAAGCCGGGAATTGAGTCTGTTAAGAGTCTACAAAGCGTTTTAATACAGGGACTAAGAATTGCGTCTCGCGTTGAATACTTCAGATTCAGACTTGAATGAACGCCAAATGGAGAGAATAACATGAAAACAGCAAAAGGGCGGGGCCTTTCAACGACCTGACAGAAAGTGACAAACCGGAACAAGGACCATTACCATCGAGTTTCCTGTCTGAGTACGTTGCCATGGCGTTAATCACATATGTATACCTGGAATGAAGGCTCGCACACACAGGACCTGCCCTGAATACCACAAACAGGATCATGGACCAATATGGCTGTCAATGACATTTCTCATAAGCGATTCATATCCACACACTCGTGTAATCTCTCTTAAAGGGCTGTAAGCAGGCCTAAAACGGGCTTCATTTGAAGTAGTCATCTCACAGTGGATTCACTAACAAGTCTTAAAAGGCGACAGATATACAAAACCACAACATATTTGTAACAAAATCCGGATAAAGCGTCACGTCTCTGAGCTCTGTCAACATTCTACCGCTCTCTTTCAGTCCAAATCATTTCACATAGAAGGACATTGGTGGGTTTCGATGACCTCTTTGTTGATTAGAAAACCTCAGTTGTTATCGTTTATATGACATACTATATAAGATTACGATACCATTGAATTTATCTCCGAGGAAAAAAAAACAACACAACCGCTCAAACGTCGATATCAAACTCATAAAATATCATAATTAGACAAACCCATCAGAATCCCCTATAAAGTACTTACCTGATTAGCGATGATGATTTAAGTATTGACGAAGATCTGATAATTAGCAATCAGAAGTGCATATAAAATAGATAAGCAGAAAATAGTGCATTAGATGTACTTTGAAGGTTGCACAAAAGATACGGTCATGACACCTTTGTCAGCACATAGTTTTCATAATTGACTTGGATGGTAAAAGTACAAAAAGTTCACTTTTCACTCAATGCATTTTCCTCATGAAATTCATAAACGTTATTAATGTTATTTGAGTTATTTTCGATATCATGTACACAAACATGTTATCGTGCTCATGTCCTTCATTAAGTTGTTACTGACGTATGGCATTAAATAAGATATTTATAAGTACTCCTAATTATTATTAATTAATGTATCGTAAGTGTCAGATCAGTTAACGGTGCCAGGCCCTTCCATTACGAGGATGACAATGACGTTGAGATACTATGTCCTGGCTTCAGTAAAATTGTAGGACAAGACTGTGTAAATTACAAACATATTTCATTGTTCTGAATAAAATAATACATATATTAACATATGACTTGGTAGATATAAAAACGGACATTGGTACATTCCTCTAATTTCATAAATCGTGATCATATTATGACGCCTTGACGAATTATGCCAAACCATCTCACGGAAACAACCATTTTATATACTGATATTTATACTTATATTCCGGTTCTTTTTCGTAATCATTTCCATTTTTGAAATCAATAGAACATTGCTGGTGATGAACAATGACTTTCATAGCTCTGGGTTATAAAACGGTTGTGACAGTGAACTAACAATGACTTTCATAGTTCCGGGTTATTCAACAATTGTGACACTGAACTAAGAATGACTTTCATAGTTCTGGGTTATTCAACAGTTGTGACACTGCACTCAGAATGTTTTCTTTTTCTCCAAAACCTACGATTTTTTTTAATTGTTAAACGCGTTAAAAAGGATGCCATCATAGATCGGGAATGCGTAACTTCATTAGATAAAGGCCATGGTATTTAGTAGCTGCCATTCTAATTATACTTGTAGAAAAGAACCAACTTTTAGATCATATCATTACATGCATAACACAAGAAATACAAATTATTTCAAGTGCGATTTTGTATAAATAATTTGCAACATTGATTTGCTAATAAATGCTGTGATCAGAATGTCGGAATTTGTTGAATGGTTGGCGGAGAATTAGAAATACCATTTCCTATTGAAATCGACACCAAACTCAAATTCGTCATTGATGGAAATACTCACATCTCGATAGATAACGAAAATTGCATTTTTAAGATTTGTACTTTTAGTTTGCAGATGAGATAACTGAACTGAATATTGAATTTGTATGAAGATGAATGTATCGATTAGCAAAGTGAAATCGAACTTAATATAGGATGTTTAAAAAGACATAAAGAGGAATTCTAAATACATATTTAGAATATGGTACACTATAGCAAATTAATGAACAAAATTTCATTATAAAGCTAATTTGCATTTTCATGTATCTTCACTGATACTAGGAATAACTGATGGAAATTAAAATTAATCTAAATACATTTAAAAAGAAAACAAAAAAATAACAATATATCAACAAAATCATAATTCAAACTCAGATTTAATAATACAAGGGCACGACATGTCCAAAAGAAAGATTTAGAACAGGTGATCCGGAAGAGTAAACGTCTTCTGCTTCATCGACGACACTCGCCAAAATATAGATTAGGAAGTCTACTTACCCAATTGCTCTATACATTTAATAATTGATGAGATATGGCGAAGCCAACAGAATGGTTAGTACTTGTGTATATTTCAATCAGTGGTTTACATTCTGATGATGGCTTTAAAACATATTTGACTCGCACATAATCATATTCTTTTTTTTTTTGTATTCCCGTTTTTCTGACAATTTGTAAAACGCGTAATGTAAACCAATCTAAACAAACAAGCAAACATCAACACCAAACACATGCATACAATATATGTAAAATAAGGTTCAACGACCATTTCACAAGAATTCTTGTATTAATTGTGTCTGATGCATATACTGACAGAAGATATATAATCATATTTAATTAAAGACACGTGTCCAGTCTGTTTATATGTGTCCTTGAGAAAATACTCGCAATGTCAGTGACATATTTATTTTACCACCTTTTGTTATGTTGAATATCACAAATTTCCCTTCTCGTCATTATTCATTGTTTAAAGGCGTAGCCGTTGCACGATATGCTATTTAAACCTGTATGTACAGAGCGCACAGAATTAGTGGGCATTAGGAGGGTGTAAGTAGAATGTAAACCAACAATATAGGCACAATGTGTAAAAAACAATGTGTTATGACTATTTCTGAAGAGATATACGACATCGCATTATTGTTACGCGGTTTTTATACACTAACGCAATCCATTGTTGTTACAACGTTTGGAGACACGTGTAAAATGCATCTGCGTTACTTTTGCTTAAAAGACATAACAAAGCATTGCTATTTTTGTTGTTAATATTTCTAGAGAAACGTACAGAACACAATGCATTTCAGTTGTGACAAATAATGCATCGTTGGTTTGATTCCTGAAGAGACCTACACCAAAGTACATAAAATGTTTATTATTATTATTATTTATTTCATGAGAGACAAACTACTTTGTATTTCTGGAGTGGCATATATTACTTCTTAAGTACCAAAATAATGTAATGGTTGTATTGTTTCTTGAGAGACATACGACATCACATCTTCATTGTTCCCATTTCATGAGAATTGTCTGACAGTATACTATTGATACTCTTTCTGGAATGACACGTGACACTATATGTTGTTACTATATCTGTAGAGACACGTGACATTATATGTTGATACTATTTCTGGAGAGACATGTGACACTATATGTTGTTACTATTTCTGAAGAGACACGTGATATTATATGTTGTTATTATTTCTGGAGAGACACGTGACATTATATGTTGTTGCTATTTCTGGAGAGACAAGTAATACTATAAACTGTTACTATTTCTGGAGAGACGTGACACTATATGTTGTTACTATTTCTGGAGAGACACGTGATATTATATGTTGTTGCTATTTCTGGAGAGACATGTGACACTACATGTTGTTACTATTTCTGGAGAGACATGTGACACTATATGTTGTTACTATTTCTGGAGAGACACGTGACACTATATGTTGTTACTATTTCTGGAGAGACATGTGACACTATATGTTGTTATTATTTCTGGAAAGACATATAAAAATATAATGAAGTTACTTTTTCAAATGAGACAAACAGCAATATCTCATCAATATTTTTGGTCGCATTAATAAATTCAATTGTGTTACTATTTCTCAAGAGTCAACGTATCATTATCGCTATTTCTTGAGAGACATTAAAATACCTTATTACCAGGTATTTTCTTGAAAGCATCCAGCAATGTATTGCTACTATATTTTTGAGACTGTTACCGATACTAGCATTTAAGAGATAACAAGATATCATACTTTAGTATTATTTAAATGTTAGTCCTAATACACTTAGATAGAATAACGAAGCAACCGATATTTAGAACTGAGTAAAAATTTGGGAAAGTTTTTTTTATTGATATTCTATTTGATTCCTTGGAAATAAGATAATTAAACTTTTTTGGACCTAATGTACCAACAAGTCAACATAATTCAAACACAAGATCGATAAAAATATGAAAGAAAAGATTTACGCGGAAACGTCTTAAAAAGTAAAACGATTTACAGGGGGACGTCAGAAAAGGTACAAGGAGAACAATGCCAGGTGTATCCTTTTGAAATCCTTGCTATCAAGTGGAGCAGTGAAGATATTTGAAGCGAGCACTGCAAATGTTTTTTTCTAGATCAGTTCATTCAAATTCACATTTTAAAGTTATTACATACCAGGCATTTGTGTTAACTCTCTAGTACCGGGCGATTTTTCTCAGCTTTACACATCTGAAACCTTCACCATCGCTGGCAGGTAAATTCATAATATCAACTGATACCTGTGTAGAATAATATCAGGCAGTGCTACTACATGTAGTGTCTTAATAAAGAATTAAACAATTATGTTTTAGTTGACATATATACATGTAATTTATAAAATATCTGAAAAATAAATGATATTCAAAACTATATACCTTATGATGTATGACTGGGAAAAGAACCGAAAATCGCATTTATCTGTGATACATGGTCGTCTGTGTTAAATAATGATATAAAATTAGATGAAGTTTTTAATCATCAAATTTATTTTTCCTTTTAACAAATGAAAATGTGTTATCAAAACAATTTCTGAAGCATAGATATATAATTACATTTTAAACTACATTTTACTGAATTTCTTATTGGAGAAACAGAAATAGGTTAATATGTATATTTATAGTAAAACCTGATTCCATATGATTTGATCTGTGTAGGGCGATGGCTTAGTTACACGAACTATTACGCTTGTGTAGTTTGTTTTCTCAACAGATGTCGGCATTCCTCTAACTCGGTAAGTATCTGAATCCGTCATATTTTCTAACTTTTCTCCGGATATTTTGGTAGGTTAGAGGGAAAAAAAAACCTAATATTTCCTAAAGTGTTTCTATTAAAGTGTGCACGGTGCCCTGGGGGTATCGCAGAGTGTCCCGGGGGTCTCAGCGGTGGCCAATACTTGACTGTAGGTCCTAACATACATGTGATATATTTCAGTCCCTTGAGAGGATTCCTATGTAAGCTGTGGGCTCTAACATACCGCTGGGCTGGAGGATAGCTTGTAATGAATATGTACAAAATATATACAGCTGGAACGGCACTGTCGAAAGGCAGGTATGTACATAAACATGTGTATGGACTCGTAATTCTTACCACGTTTAAATGTCCACAACTTGTATGGAATCTTAAATGAGTTTTCATTCCATATGAAATTTTATGAAAGGAACGTCAGAATTTCGAGACAAGTTTCATAAAAATCACTTATGAAAAACAAACGTTTTGTCACATATCTCAAGAAACTTTCTTTTGATAAGATTGAAAGCAAAAATGTGGTGGGGAAAATCAAACGAAAACAGCCATTTTTTCTCCAGTTCATGATGTAATGATTTTGTCTATAATATGACGAAACATTTTTTCCTGACTGACACAGCCAAGGACAAGTGTTCCAGTATTAAACTAATGACATATATGAGCTAGATAGCAGACTAATCATATGATAAGTAAACAACATCTGTACAATGTAATTACATTTTTTCCAGATTTGTTTTTAAGTTCACCAGAAAGCTAATAAAATTGGCGAAAAAAATCTCGTTAATCGTTCAACCGTATCATAAAGATGACTCGTTTTCTAATATTTGGACAACAGTATAATAAATAACTGATTAAATCGATTGACCGTGACCTCTGACCTACATTGAAAAAAAAATTAGTCATAACTGTCAAAACATAAGTCAATAAAATATAAATCAAAGACATAAGTGTTTCACAAAGTATGCACGCAATTAGCACATGCCTTACATAGCACAGTTTTAATGTCCCGTTTCAGAATTATGTTGCAACCAGGGCATAGTGTTTCATAAACATCAAATCATGACAAAATCACACTTTTTTTTGTAAGTTGAGGGATATCAATTAAAAGCCAACCTAAATATTGAATAACTTACATATATAGCAGGGAAGCAATTATATATATAGCAGAGAGACAATAACTTACATATATAGCAGAGAGACAATAACTTACATATATAGCAGAGAGACAATAACTTACATATATAGCAGAGAGACAATAACTTACATATATAGTACAGAGACAATTACTTATATATATAGCAGAGAGACAATAACTTACATATATATATATATATATAGAGAGACAATAATATATATAGCAGACAAGAATAACTTATATATAGCAGAGAGACAATTACTTATATATATAGCACAGAGACAATTACTTATATATATAGCAGAGAGACAATTACTTATATATATAGTAGAGACAATAACTTACATATATAGCACAGAGACAATAACTTATATATATAGCAGAGAGACAATTACTTATATATATAGCAGAGAGACAATTACTTATATATATAGCACAGAGACAATTACTATATATATAGACAATAACTTATATATATAGCAGAGAGACAATAACTTATATATATAGCATAACTTACATATATAGCACAGAGACAATATATATATATAGCACAGAGAGACAATTACATATATATATATATAGCAGCAGAGAGACAATAACTTATATATAGCATAGAGACAATAACTTATATATATAGCAGAGAGACAATAACTTATATATATAGCACAGAGACAATAACTTATATATATAGCAGAGAGACAATAACTTACATATATAGTACAGAGACAATTACTTATATATATAGCACAGAGACAATAACTTATATATATAGCACAGAGACAATAACTTATATATATAGCACAGAGACAATAACTTATATATATAGCAGAGAGACAATTACTTATATATATAGCACAGAGACAATTACTTATATATATAGCACAGAGACAATTACTTATATATATAGCAGAGAGACAATAACTTACATATATAGTACAGAGACAATAACTTATATATATATAGCTCAGAGACAATAACTTATATATATAGCACAGAGACAATAACTTACATATATATAGCAGAGAGAGACAATAACTTATATATATAGCACAGAGACAATAACTTATATATATAGCAGAGAGACAATAACTTATATATATAGCAGAGAGACAATAACTTAGATATATAGACAATAACTTATATATATAGCACAGAGACAATAACTTATATATATAGCACAGAGACAATAACTTATAACTTATATATATAGCAGAGAGACAGAGAGAGACAATAACTTACATATATAGCACAGAGATAATAACTTACATATATAGCAGAGAGACAATAACTTACATATATAGCAGAGAGACAATAACTTACATATATAGCAGAGAGACAATAACTTACATATATAGCAGAGAGACAATAACTTATATATATAGCAGAGAGACAATAACTATATATATATATAGCAGAGAGACAATATATATATATAGCACAGAGACAATAACTTATATATATAGCAGAGAGACAATAACTTATATATATAGCACAGAGACAATAACTTATATATATAGCAGAGAGACAATAACTTATATATATAGCAGAGAGACAATAACTTATATATATAGCAGAGAGACAATAACTTATATATATAGCACAGAGACAATAACTTATATATATAGCAGAGAAACAATAACTTACATATATAGCAGAGAGACAATAACTTACATATATAGCAGAGAGACAATTACTTATATATATAGCACAGAGACAATAACTTACATATATAGCACAGAGACAATAACTTACATATATAGCAGAGAGACAATTACTTATATATATAGCACAGAGACAATAACTTATATATATAGCAGAGAAACAATAACTTACATATATAGCAGAGAGACAATAACTTACATATATAGCAGAGAGACAATAACTTATATATATAGCACAGAGACAATATACTTATATATATATATATAGCAGAGAGACAATAACTTATATATATAGCAGAGAGACAATATATATATAGCACTTACTTATATATATAGCAGAGAGACAATAACTTATATATATAGCACAGAGAGACAATAACTTATATATATAGCACAGAGACAATAACTTATATATATAGCAGAGAGACAATAACTTATATATATAGCAGAGAGACAATAACTTACATATATAGAGAGACAATAACTATATAGCAGAGAGACAATATATATATAGCAGAGAGACAATAACTTATATATATAGCAGAGAGACAATAACTTATATATATAGCAGAGAGACAATAACTTATATATATAGCACAGAGAGACAATAACTTATATATATAGCACAGAGACAATAACTTATATATATAGCACAGAGACAATAACTTATATATATAGCAGAGAGACAATAACTTACATATATAGCACAGAGACAATAACTTATATATATATTATATATATAGCACAGAGACAATAACTTATATATATAGCAGAGAGACAATAACTTATATATATAGCAGAGAGACAATAACTTATATATATAGCAGAGAGACAATAACTTACATATATAGTACAGAGACAATAACTTACATATATAGCAGAGAAACAATTATATATATAGCAGAGAGACAATAACTTATATATATATATAGCAGAGAGATAATAACTTACATATATAGCACAGAGAGAGACAATAACTTATATATATAGCACAGAGACAATAACTTATATATATATATATATATAGAGAGAGACAATAACTTACATATATAGCACAGAGAGAGACAATAACTTACATATATAGCAGAGAGACAATAACTTACATATATAGCACAGAGACAATAGCACATATATATATATAGTAGAGAGACAATAACTTACATATATAGCACAGAGACAATAACTTATATATATATATAACAGAGAGACAATAACTTACATATATAGCACAGAGAGACAATAACTTACATATATAGCAGAGTGACAATAACTTACATATATAGCACAGAGACAATAACTTACATATATAGTAGAGAGACAATAACTTATATATATAGCAGAGAGACAATAACTTACATATATAGTAAAAAGACATATATTAGATAGACAATTACTAATTTATATAAACTGTACCAAGCGTTGTATCTACATAAATAAACATAAAGTACATTATGCTCTCTACAAATATAGAGGTTGATGTGCAATATTTTATATAATTACTTGTTTAAATGCTGGCTTGTACCTAAGAACATCGATACTATTAAATATACTAAATGCTTGATCTTTTATTAGGTCATGTATTATCCTAGTTTCATTAAATTTTAACCTGAGTAAAACTTCTCTTGACAGATGGGTATTTTCTTTCTTGTTGTCCTATCGACTATGTCATTGTCCTAACCAACGACTATTTCCAAATACTTCTCCATGTATCGGTTTGATTGGTCAATGTCTCTTTCAAAACTTATAGCATAGTAAACATTAAACTTAATAATAAAAACCGCATAAATCATAAAAAAAATAATTGTTATATATTTAGATTGATAGTAACCATTGACAACAGCAATATACATTATATTATACCAAGAACAAATATCTACCTCATATTCCATAGTAGTCGTTTCCTTTTAAGACAATATCTGTCATATATATGTTTGGGACAACATTATAAATAAGATCAAAAGCAGTGCCGAATGAAGTAATGTTGAATATCATGTACATCAATCACCATCATAACTTTATATTGTCTTAACTTATATAATATACAATACGAATTGTAGGATTTTCTTCAAACACTATATTAATATGATTTCATAATTCACATAACAACACAACGAACAGTGCTAAAATCCTTTTAATACACATCCTGACAGATTGATATCCATGTTCACCAGAAAACCGCATTACTTTGTCATTGTCAAGAATGTAATTAATATATTATTTGAATAATTTTGAAATTAAAATAAAAACAAACAAAAATGCAATAACAATACCAAAAATTGGAAATCGGTTAGTGAAGAACACAAAACATTTTTTGTAGAATTATTTTTCTTCATTGTGAAAATAGTTCCGGAACGAATGAGGCTGTAGTTATTCTAACCGTTAGCGCATGCCCATCTTCCATTACGGTTCCCGACCTGTCACAGCTGCTGCAGCAAATAGATACTGTAAATCATTTTAAAGCAGAAATCTGATAAAATTAGCGTGGTGTTTTCCTAATCTCGTCCTTACAAGCTGCCTGCTAATCGTAACGGTTATGACGTGTAAATCAGATATAATGTATGATAGAACGCTGGGATACAGAGCGCGTATACTAGGTACTTTCCATCGAATCTGATAGCAGGATACACAGTCTCAACACCAACTTCAACTTCTGAACTGATGAAAAGGTGCCGCGTGGTATTATGTTTTAGAATATGTGTAAGATATTAAATTTTTAATATGCAAAAGATACGCGATACATTAATGAATCAAGTTTAACAGTCGTCGTCCGCCAGCTGATCTTTAAAAGTTTTATATCATATTACCAAGCAAACTTTTTATGTATGCCATAAATTTTATTTTAAGGATGTGCCTTTTTCGTAATTTATTTCCCCCAATAAATCTGTCTGTACCCACATAAGAAAGCCATTTCAAAGAGAAAAATACATATTAATAGAAAACTTATATACTCATATATCTATATATTTGAAGTTTGTGATTATTATAGTATGATAGTAACGGAGTAATGATTTTGTAATGGAAAACAAAAACCACTACCATATGACAAATTGATTAGAAAATATATCGTTATTGCGCTTCAAAAGTGCTGTTTTAAGTCAATATGGTAGGGTGAAACATGAGAAACAGCATGCCGTTATGTAAGATTCGACAGATTCATTAAGAAACGAAACGAGGGTTTTTGCTTTAATATCAGGTGAATAGGTACTGTTTAAAATCTTGGTAGTCAGGCAATCAGCATGCTTCCAGTTTGAATGCATGTACGAAGTATGAATATTCGTTCCCATTCCTAATCGGCATTAAAACTGTTTTTTTTTTCTCATATCACATCTGAACATGTAGTATGTATTAATTTAATTCATGTTTTTGTGGGGCAATAATGCATTTGATATCAAAACCAAGGCGTCAAATGGTTTCGAAACGTAACATTATTATAAAAATAGTTATGATTAAAAAAAAACAATTAAAAAACAAAAAGCAAACACGGAGCAAGAGAATGTATTTTCAATAATTCCCATCTCCCTTCCCTCGATTGTTGTCCGTTGCCTAATATGACTTCCCCTTGCATATCAATGGTATAGGGAGAAATCTGTGTGTTTTTCTCTCTCAGTTTCTGATCTGAGAGATCAAGAAACAACTCGGCTACATCCGTAACAGTATTGATTTAATATTTACATGAGTACAAGCGGCGTGTGTTACGAAACATTTTAAGCTGGATAAGTCCTATAGAATATATGTTAGTAAATATCTACATTAGCAGATGATTTCAGTGTACACATTACCTCAGCTTTTTAACATGTCACAATTTATATTCCAATTACGAACTAAATTTGGTTTGTTCAACTGAACAAGCAAATGATGACAAACTAACTAAATGGGCGTGGTTTAAAAAGAAAAAACTGAATTATTGGGAGTGAATTACGGTGTAAGGGTCTGCTCCCTATGTTCTAACAAAATTATAAGTAAGCAAGTCTGTATAACGGTGAATTTGACCGTTGAAATGTAGTTATCTTAAGTCCTCTTTTCCATATATTATACATGTAGTTATCTGACGTCCTCTTTTATATATATTATACATGTAGTTATCTGACGTCCACTTTTATATATATTATACATGTAGTTATCTGACGTCCACTTATATATATATTATACATGTTGTTATCTGACGTCCACTTATATATATATTATACATGTAGTTATCTGACGTCCTCTTTTATATATATTATACATGTTGTTATCTGACGTCCTCTTTTATATATATTATACATGTAGTTATCTGACGTCCTCTTTTATATATATTATACATGTAGTTATCTGACGTCCACTATCTGTTGTTACGACGTCCACTTTTATATATATTATACATGTTGTTATCTGACGTCCTCTTTTATATATATTATACATGTAGTTATCTGACGTCCACTTTTATATATATTATACATGTAGTTATCTGACGTCCACTTTTATATATATTATACATGTAGTTATCTGACGTCCACTTTTATATATAGTATACATATAGTTATCTGTACGTCCTCTTTTATATATATTATACATGTAGTTATCTGACGTCCTCTTATATATATATTTATACATGTATATATCTGACGTCCACTTTTATATATATATATACATGTAGTTATCTGACGTCCACTTTTATATATATATATACATGTAGTTATCTGACGTCCACTTTTATATATATATGTATACATATATATTATACATGTAGTTATCTGACGTCCACTTTTATATATATATTACACATGTAGTTATCTGAGTCCACTTTTATATATATTATACATGTAGGTATCTGACGTCCTCTTTTATATATATTATACATATAGTTATCTGACGTCCTCTTTGATATATATTATACATGTTGTTATCTGTCCACTTTTATATATATTATACATGTAGGTATCTGACGTCCACTTTTATATATATTATACATGTAGTTATCTGAGTCCTCTTTTATATATATTATACATGTAGTTATCTGACGTCCACTTTTATATATATTATACATGTTGTTATCTGACGTCCACTTTTATATATATTATACATGTAGTTATCTGAGTCCTCTTTTATATATATTATACATGTAGTTATCTGACGTCCACTTATATATATATTATACATATAGTTATCTGACGTCCACTTTTATATATATTATACATGTTGTTATCTATTATACATGACGTCCACTTTTATATATATTATACATGTAGTTATCTGACGTCCACTTTTATATATATTATACATGTAGTTATCTGACACCCACTTATATATATATTATACATGTTGTTATCTGACGTCCACTTTTATATATATTATACATGTTGTTATATCATGTAGTTATCTGACGTCCACTTTTATATATATTATACATGTATATATATATATTATACATGTAGTTATCTGATCGTCCACTTTTATATATATTATACATGTTGTTATCTGTCTCCACTTATATATATATTATACATGTTGTTATCTGACGTCCACTTATATATATATTATACATGTAGTTATCTGACGTCCACTTATATATATATTATACATGTTGTTATCTGTCTCCACTTATATATATATTATACATGTTGTTATCTGACGTCCACTTTTATATATATTATACATGTTGTTATCTGACGTCCACTTTTATATATATTATACATGTAGTTATCTGAGTCCTCTTTTCCATATATTATACATGTAGTTATCTGACACCCACTTTTATATATATTATACATGTTGTTATCTGACGTCCACTTTTATATATATTATACATGTTGTTATCTGACGTCCACTTTTATATATATATTATACATGTAGTTATCTGACGTCCACTTTTATATATATATATACATGTAGTTATCTATATTATATATATATTATACATGTAGTTATCTGACGTCCACTTTTATATATATTATACATGTAGTTATCTATTATACATGTTGTTATCGTCCACTTTTATATATATTATACATGTAGTTATCTGACGTCCACTTTTATATATATTATACATGTAGTTATCTGACGTCCACTTTTATATATATATTATACATGTATTATATTATACTTCTTTTATGTATATTATACTTTTATATATATTATACATGTAGTTATCTGACGTCCACTTTTATATATATTATACATGTAGGTATCTGACGTCCACTTTTATATATATTATACATGTAGGTATCTGACGTCCTCTTTTATATATATTATACATGTAGTTATATCCACTTTTATATATATTATACATGTAGTTATCTGACGTCCACTTTTATATATATTATACATGTAGTTATCTGACGTCCATTTACATATATATTATACATGTAGTTATCTGACGTCCACTTATATATATATTATACATGTAGTTATCTGACGTCCTCTTTTATATATATTATACATGTAGTTATCTGACGTCCACTTATATATATATTATACATGTAGTTATCTGACGTCCACTTATATATATATTATACATGTAGTTATCTGACGTCCTCTTTTATATATATTATACATGTTGTTATCTGACGTCCACTTTTATATATATATATTATATATATTATACATGTAGTTATCTGACGTCCACTTTTATATATATTATACATGTAGTTATCTGACGTCCATATATATTATACATGTTATATATATATATATATTATACATGTTGTTATCTGACGTCCACTTTTATATATATATTATACATGTAGTTATCTGACGTCCACTTTTATATATATATTATACATGTTGTTATCTGACGTCCTCTTTTATATATATTATACATGTAGGTATCTGACGTCCACTTATATATATATTATACATGTTGTTATCTGACGTCCTCTTTTATATATATTATACATGTTGTTATCTGACGTCCATCTGACGTCCACTTATATATATATTATACATGTAGTTATCTGACGTCCACTTATATATATATTATACATGTAGTTATCTGAGTCCACTTTTATATATATTATACATGTATCTGACGTCCACTTATATATATATTATACATGTTGTTATCTGTCCACTTTTTATATATATATATATTATACATGTAGTTATCTGACGTCCACTTATATATATATTATACATGTTGTTATCTGACGTCCTCTTTTATATATATTATACATGTAGTTATCTGACACCCACTTATATATATATTATACATGTTGTTATCTGACACCCACTTATATATATATTATACATGTTGTTATCTGACACCCACTTTTATATATATATTATACATGTTGTTATCTGTCTCCACTTATATATATATTATACATGTTGTTATCTGACACCCACTTTTATATATATATTATACATGTTTATCTGATATTTTATATATATATTATACATGTTGTTATCTGATATATATATATATATACATGTTGTTATCTGACTCCACTTTTATATATATTATACATGTTGTTATCTGACGTCCACTTTTATATATATTATACATGTAGTTATCTGAGTCCACTTTTATATATATTATACATGTTGTTATCTGACGTCCCCTTTTATATATATTATACATGTAGTTATCTGACGTCCACTTATATATATATTATACATGTAGTTATCTGAGTCCTCTTTTATATATATATTATACATGTTGTTATCTGACGTCCACTTATATATATATTATACATGTTGTTATCTGACGTCCACTTATATATATATTATACATTTTATATATATATATATATTATACATGTTGTTATCTGACGTCCACTTATATATATATTATACATGTTGTTATCTGACTTTTTATATATATATATACATGTTGTTATCTGACGTCCACTTATATATATATTATACATGTTGTTATCTGACGTCCACTTTTATATATATTATACATGTTGACGTCCACTTTTATATATATTATACATATAGTTATCTGACGTCCTCTTTTATATATATTATACATGTTGTTATCTGACGTCCTCTCTTTTGTGTATAACAAGAACATAACCCGACAACAGAAGCATACCACAGACGTCAGTAACATATAATCAGTAATAAACAGTATTGTGATACCAACATTATTAGTATGAAACCCATATAAGTAGCGAGAAATCAACATTAAACATGAAATTGACATTGTTAACTTAAAACCGACATTAATAGTTCAGTAGTATGAAACCGACGACAGTAGCATGAAATTGACGTCAGTAACATTTCATCACCAGTAGTAACACACAAATGACGTAAGTAATATCTAACTGTTTGGCAGTAACAACAGTCGTATGGTATTTACAATATCCGTACGACTGAAAAACCAGCAATATAATTGTTTGGTATACCACCAACAGTGTCGTTGTATTCGATACAGACTGGTCCTAAGTCAAAAAACGGTGCGTCAAATGGATTCTGTCAGAAAAAAAAAGAATAAAAAAGAAAAAAAGAAAAAAGAAAACAATGGAATATTCCGACTTCAGTATATTATAAGCCGTATCAGTTTTAGCAGCTGTATTATAATCATCATACTATTACACAATGTTTGACTATTTTTTCGTCGTCAGCTGATAAAGTCATTGCGACAAACATGCATTTTGCAAATAAATTCATATTTCTTCTCCAGCGGATCTTTTGCTACATTTTCTTACATGAAATTATTGTATAACTACTTGAGATGTCTACAAAGTGTAATCGTCACGGGAGCTAGTAGATCATTGAAAATTTCAACTTCAGGTGAAGCTCTGTTGTGTTTGATACCTCCTGTGATGTTGGATTGTGGATAGTATGAAACAGAAATACGTGATCCAGTGGGGCTCTGTGCCCACCAACTGCTACAGGTAGGTCCCGTCTCGGAATAACTCTGGCTGAAGTCGCCGCAACTCAAATGTGCAATACGCAAGTCCAGCGAAATTGCACTATAGAAATACCTAGTTCTGTCATTGTTACAGATTCATAGCAGAAAAAATGCCAACCATCATAAAACTACATAATGTTGTTTGCTTGTTTATAGCAACATAGTATACGTAAATATTAGGGTAAAAGTGAATAAAAATGAATAAACATCACATGAAGAAATTACAAAACCTGTTATTTATTTATTTACTGCTTTGTTTTTCACTTCACAGGTAAATGCATCGTAGCATCAAACGGGAATGGTCACAAGAACTACACACGCACAGCCAATGTTTGTTTATGCCATTCGCCTGTTTGTGCGTTTTTTTCGCATTATACTACAAAAGAATCGTCATTATCAACTTTGTCATATCATGATGGAAATAGATTTGTGCTGAAAGGAAAGTGCCGTCTCCCATAGTCAAAACATTTCTCTGGTAGCACGTGGTGAAATGTGAAGGAAACAAAGTGTATAGTTATGGTTTCTTTTCATATCTGAATTTCGCAGTGTCTTTGGTTATTATTCTTAGTCTCAGTTACATAACATTTCATATAAAAGAACATAAGAAATAGGAAGTTATTCATTATATATATCACAAACACCTATCTTTCTGAATTATAAAAAATGTGTGATATTTGTTTATGAACCAACAAAAATTACTACTAAAGACTGCATATTTCTAGGTCTTAACATATATGATAAGCACAATATCTCCAAAAGCCAACAAAACAACTGCTTAGGATTTACATACTTACGTGTTAACAATATGCAGATGCATATGTAAACGCCTGTATGAAAATGCTCGAAAATTTCGTAAATCCCATTTGACGTTGCTGTTCTAAATCATGTTAAATAATAAAAAAAAAACAAAAACAAAAAACAAAAACAAAAAAAAAACAAAACAAAAAAATACCAGCACGTTAACATAGTCATAATCCAAACACAAATTCAATAAAACTTGGGCAAAATATGAAAATGTGAACAAAAGAAAGATTTACGTTGAGACTCCAGAAAAGTAAAAGGAGAATAAGATCAGGTGTTCCGGAAGAGTAAGCGTCTCATGTCTATATTCTTTAAGTCAATAAAAATGTCACTATCATTAGAATAATCCCTTTACATACAATATACACTGGATTATATAGTATACACAATGCATTGTACAGTATATACAGTGTACTGTTGTTTAATCTTATATCGATTCCAGTTGTCTTTCCTTTCTAATGGTAAAAACACTTGCTTAACGTATTATGAAATATAGTGTAAATACAACAGATAAAATAGCCTTGATGATTGCAATTATAAGGCCAATGAAAACGAGATACATCTACGGGATACTTAAAGACGGTATGTTAATCCAAGTTACTATAAAGAAAAGGGAAGTTAAATAGATCAGGATTATCATTATGTGATGCAATGTTTTACAAATGCTGTCTCTATTTTGGTATTGCAGCTGAGTTTGAAATTTAAAGAAGAGACAATGGGTTGCATAACTTCAAATTTCAATGGATGCGTGGAAAGGTGTTCTGTAAATCCATTTTTAGTCATTTGAAATCCAACACAGAAACAAATATCACAATAATACATGTTTAAGTAGTCTTTTTGTTCTATTTCTGACTCCTGCTAAATAAGTTATCTGAGCACTCGCTCGGTGTGAAGATAGGGAACATGATACATCGTAACACCAAATGTTTGTTGAAATGTTGATTTTTCACATTGCCAAAATAACATCAATGTATTTCATTATGAAATTGTGTTTAGGTAAACGTAATATTTATTTTTTCTGATATGTATTCACAGTTGCTGGGACGATTGCGATTTAGGACAAAAATATTGCATGGTTTAAATTGACTTCATTGTATTTCGAAATTGACAAAAAAACCTAAAACAAACAAAAAGGAAAAAAAAATCCAAACAAAATACAATAACAAATCAAAACAAAAGAGACAAACTTACAAACAATCAAAGATTGAAAATGAAAATAAATAAATAAATAAAGTCAACAAATCAAACCAAAAACTAAAACACATTAACCACACAAGTTAAAAAATCAAATTATTTAAAGTGACCATGAAGATAAATGTTAAATTAGCTGTAGGGAATTTTATCCGCCTTAACTTGTGACTGACACGTTGTCATGGCGTTGCATGATACATTGAAAGAATGTGACACAAAGTAATGCTACTGTCATTGTATTTCATATATCACGTGACTGACATTGTCGTGGTACTGCATGTTACAACCATATATTGCATGCATGCTAATGTTTTATATACATCTATATACATAGTAAAACGGAATTAGCTTATTTTTTTAAGACATCCTTGTGTAGAAAATGAGGAAATACATTACATCCGATGCAATTAACGACATAACACACTAATGTCAGGATTTCCGTTTTTATAATTGATGCTACGGAACTGTACCGTTTCTATTTCTTTCTTAACGAAATGCGATGACAGTACAAAAATGGAATACAACGCAATGATAAGGAAGTTGAATTGAAATCGTTTCTGAGGAAACAGAACAAATCTTTCTAATTAAAAAAATAAAATGTAGAACTCTACAGCAACAAAGCTGAATTTGTAGAGAATTGGAGTCGCATTGACAAACCAAAATGATAAAGGTCAAAATTGCTCAACCATTGCGTTCAGCAAACTTAAATAATGAATCTAAGGAAGGCCTTTACAGTATAAATAATTAATTATTTAACTGATAAAATAAGAAAACCAAGACGTGGCTTTTGTAAACTAAGATAGTTCTGGTAACACCCTGTAAGCTCTACTACAGGGCTGTATATACTAAGATTGTGCCGGTATCACCCTGTAAGCTCTACTACTGGGCTGTATAAACTAAGATAGTGCCGGGCTGTATATACTAATATAGTGCTATTACCCTGTAGACTCTACTACTGGGCTGTATAAACTAAGATAGTACCAGTATCACCCTGTAGACTCTACTATTGGGCTGTATATACTAATATAGTGCTGATATCACCCTGTAGACTCTACTACTGGGCTGTATAAACTAAAATAGTGCTGGTATCACCCTGTAGACTCTACTATTGGGCTGTATAAACTAAGATGGTGACGGTATCAGCATGTAGACTCTACTATTGGGCTGTATAAACTAAGATAGTGCCGGTATTACCCTGTATACTCTACTACTGGGTTGTATAAACTAAGATAGTACCAGTATCACCCTGTAGACTCTACTATTGGGCTGTATATACTAATATAGTGCTGATATCACCCTGTAGACTCTACTACTGGGCTGTATAAACTAAAATAGTGCTGGTATCACCCTGTAGACTCTACTACTGGGCTGTATAAACTAAATTAGTACTGGTATCACCCTGTAGACTCTACTATTTGGCTGTATAAACTAAGATAGTGCTGGTATCACCCTGTAGACTCTACTACTGGGCTGTATAAACTAAGATAGTGCCGGTATCACTCTGTAAGCTCTACTATTGTGACGGTATCAGCATGTAGACTCTACTACTGGGCTGTATAAACTAAGATAGTGACGGTATCACCCTGTAAGCTCTACTATTTGGCTGTATAAACTAAGATAGTGCTGGTATCACCCTGTAAGCTGTACTATTGGGCTGTATAAACTAAGATAGTGCTGGTATCACCCTGTAAGCTGTACTATTGGGCTGTATAAACTAAGATAGTGCTGGTATCACCCTGTAAGCTGTACTATTGGGCTGTATAAACTAAGATAATATTTACCAAACTTTACAAATCTTACATCTTATACCGAGAACATACATTATACTAGTATTATGTAACGACATAGATATCATCCCATGGAAGAAAGATAAATGTACTCTAGGTAATAGGTACATACCTCCTTAAGTCAAATTCTGACTGATTTAAAGATATACAGATTTACAGATGTATTTATCAGTTATATAAAAATGCCATGTAGTATCACAGATTTAATTTGTTATATACGTGAAGATGGTTTTTATTTTACCCTTTGTGAGATTGATATATACAAACGACTGAATATTACGAAAGTACACTTTACCGAGATGTAGAGTGGCTACCTCGCTTCTCTACAGAACTCTGGGATCGCCGTGTACTTTAAGCTAATGCGGACAAAAAAGCTGTAAATAATTAGGTGTCGTTTGCTAGAGAATTTTGATAAGTGACTGAGCCATATATGTTTTTTATTTATTGCTTTTTACATTATGTGGGAACTTATATAATTAAAATAAAATGACATTTACAAGTGTAGTATATACAGCTACTTCTGAGATTATCATAATTTTATACTTATTCTGAAACATTGGGTTAGTAAGGTTCATGTAATTAAAATATGTAATACTGCTTTGGAATTAAATCTTACCTTGGACCTTCTCATGCACAATACACATCTTGATTATTATTCAAATGGCCGGCAGAATATCATTTCTATGAATAATCCAAATGAATATTCATGACAAAAAACGAAAACATATATTGACAACTCAAAATTAAAATTAGATTAACAAAATACTGTTAATAGTAAAACGTCACTTTTAAAGCGGATGTTATATGCATATATACATATGCTACGTCAAATGTTACCCATTGATTTTTCTCTGTGTACACGCCCATTGTTATCGACCTTAATCCCGATATCTGTTAACACTTTTTCCATTACCTGATGGCACGGTAAATACTTTGTATAACATGCTAGTCTTTGTTATGTATGTAACTAAGGGTGTGTCCCTCCCCTAGGTATCAGTCGGCACGTTTCTGAATGACGTTTCTAATTTTTCCCTTTGCACAGCTGACGCACTGTTAATGAAAATTTCATGCAGTAATTCCTTTGGGAATCATCGCTCCTGATTTAACTAAGAGAAACCTAACCATGGAATAGTGCAAAAAGCGAGCATCTCTAATATACATTTCATGTTTGAGGTCAACTGTACTTTAAGGGAAGAAGTATCATACTCGTAAACATACAGATATGTGGAAGATGTTTTGTAAAGTTAGTAAACGACACTACTTGGCCGCTTAGGACAAAAGTACACCTCGCCCAAAGACTACTTAGGGCAAAAATTATCGTTATATATTGCCGCGCTGCGGGGTTTTACCCCCCATACAACACCGGCTTCTCCATGTACATCTCAAGGAATTGGTCTGCTTTCCATCACAATGTATGCCAAACAAATCGCCAATGAAGGTTATAGTCAGTACCTAGAGTAAAAACCCATAAGCAATGTCAAAGTTATAATGAAATTTTATGATTTCTATTAAAATTTAATGCATTAGTACGGTTTGGTAAACTTTATAAATTAGAATAATAGTAAACAATGCTAGCACAGCGGTAAATCGGTGCGGATTTATTCAACACACACGTACGATTTGGCATGGTTGTACAGAAATATATATAGTTAAACTCGGTTATTTATTTGAACAAAATGTATATTAATTACTTAAATAAACAAACATGATATGCGATTCCACTATGATATAACTGAATTTTAAACAGCCCCTTAAATTTCAATCAATCAACTTATTTTTCTATCTTTTTGTTTTACTTTGTACTTCTACAGCTGACTTGTTGTGACATTGAGATGTTACAAATGTTAAGGTTATATTCTAGCATCACAAATTTTATCAACTTATAAAAGTGCAAATTAAAATCACATTCTATTTTATCAAATACCCTACCTATAATACATCTTCAAACATGAAATATTTAATATTAGACAGAAGTTTCTATCTCTGCCATAATTTTATAAATTATTATATATTTTTTAAAGTATCTTGTTTGGTTTTTTGGCCCTTTTATGCAATAAACGTGTCATGTTGCATTAACTTTAAAAATAAAACTAGATGAATACATACGTCGACTTAACATATTTTTGTAGAAGCAATATGTTTTTTGTTGATTATTTTTACATTCAAAATTTCTTCTAGTACAAATAATTGTTGATGAAATTCTACGCTAACCCCAAAATGCAAACTGAAAATTATATATGTTCAAAATCAACTAGTTTGGTTGACATAATGAAGGTCAAACGATGTTAATAACAAAAAAAAAAAAAAAAAAACAAAAAAAAATTCAAAGGGATTTGACATCAGTTTTAAAAGTTGAAAGAAGAACAGCATCTATCATATGCTGCATGACAGAATTATTGATCGTGAAACAGACATGAACACACAAACTAAAAAGAAACAAAGCGACAGAAGTATTTGTTAGCCAAAGTAAAAAGACAAAAATGAACACCAGAGCGACTTCAATTTCAAGGCTGTTACCGTCAGATGTAGCATACCATCCTCCGCCGTTGACAGAACTGATATGCCACAGAGTCTACTGCACAGCTTTATCTTTATATAATGACTTTCTGGATACATGTGTCCTTTTTACGATTTCATTCCAGGTGAGTGATTCATTTACATATCAAAAGTGCCTTAGTAACCCTGGGTTAATAACGAGGAAGATATGATGTCTTGTTCCTTGGTAACTCTAGGCTTATAACGAAGGAGGTTTCCTGTTTTGTGCCTTGGTAACCCTAGGTTTATAACAAAAGAGATATCCTGTTTTGTGCCTTGGTAAACCAAGGTTTATAACAAAGGAGATATCATTTGTTCCTTGATAACCCTAGGTTTATAACGAATTAGATATCCTGCTTTGTGTCTTAGTAACCTAGGTTTATAACGAAGGAGATATCCTGTTTTGTGTCTTAGTAACCTAGGTTTATAACAAAAGAGATATCCTGTTTTGTGCCTTGGTAAACCTAGGTTTATAACAAAGGAGACATCATTTGTTCCTTGATAACCCTAGGTTTATAACAAAAGAGATATCCTGTTTTGTGCCTTGGTAACCCTAGGTTTATAACAAAGGAGATATCCTGTTTTGTGCCTTGGTATTTATAACCTGCTTTGTGTCTTAGTAACCCTAGGTTTATAACAAAGGAGATGTCATTTGTGCCTTGGTAACCCTAGGTTTATAACAAAGGAGATGTCATTTATGCCTTGGTAACCCTAGGTTTATAACAAAGGAGATATCCTGTTTTGTGCCTTGGTAAACCTTGGTTTATAACGAAGGAGATATCCTGTTTTGTGTCTTAGTAACCTAGGTTTATAACAAAAGAGATATCCTGTTTTGTGCCTTGGTAACACCTTGGTTTATAACGAAGGAGATATCCTGTTTTGTGCCTTGGTAACCCTCGGTTTATAACGAAGGAGATATCCTGTTTTGTGCCTTGGTAACACCTTGGTTTATAACGAAGGAGATATCCTGTTTTGTGCCTTGGTAACCCTCGGTTTATAACGAAGGAGATATCCTGTTTTGTGCATTGGTAACTCTAGGCTTATAACGAAGAAAATGTCATTTATGCCTTGGTAACCCTTGGTTTATAACGAAGGAGATATCCTCTTTTGTGCCTAAATAAACCTAGGTTTGTAACGGAGGAGAGAAGATGCCTTGTTCCTTCGTAACCCTAGGTTTATAACGAAGGAGATATGATGCTTTCCATTTTTTTTTAATTTCCTCTCTATTCTGAGTTGTATTTTTCAATTTGTTTTCAGTGCTGATCTCGCATTCTATGTTGACCCTATAATCTTGTATGTTACTGATCGAAGAAGATATCATTTTGCGGGATTTAAAATTCAAGGAAGTAAATGACATCGAAAATGATCATAGTGGATTAATTTCACTGGATCACAAATACATTTGTACTGGTTAAATGTTTGTACTTTATAGTAAAAGCGGTTTTACTACTCTCACAGTCGGTGTCATGCCAACAGCTGCTGTTAGAACTCGGTGTAAAATGCATTGTTCCTTAACAAGGGATTTAGACGTTGTTAATATCAGGCCATCGCACTTTTAAAGTACACATCACACAGGCCGAGCGAGAGGATGTATAATGTACATAATATATATTTATACACATCGTGCTGACGTAATGCAATATGTTATCATTTGATAATAAAGTAGAATTGTTAGAATTTATTAAAACTGGTAAACGGCCAATCGTTACGTACAGATCAAAGTGGAAAAACCCATAATCACTTAGATGTACAGAGTGATACATTTTGTGTGATATAAATTGTATGCTTATACTATTTGTGTTTAAATTAAACATTTTCTCAATATGATAAAAGCAGTTCAATTTTATATCACAAATATTTGTTCCCTGTTAATACAAGGCATCAGACAACTAAAGAGCAAACATGCAAATCAGTGTTAAAATAAAAGTACTAAAATATCTTTATTTCAGCAACACATTATGATGCAAGCTACATGTATACATTATGAACATGTTTTCATTCAAAGGAAATTATACCAGTCATACACTTATTTGGAACATTGTTCATATGCAATAATTGTAATGGTCCATTAAATTGGAAAATTGTAAAATTGATTGAACAAAGTTTTGATATTTAGCTGACACATTATCTACAAACATCACTAACTGGTTAGCAAACGGAGCTAAAGCAGAAACTTTTGAAAATCTTAATTAGGCAAAATAATTGATAAATTTGCTGATTTGATTTTTTTCCTCTAGCGTTCCGGACTGTACGAAGTGGACAGTTGTGCTGAAAATACAGAACACAGTTCAATATCGTACGACTAATGCTGATATTTGCACAGAAACCTTAATTGATAACACAGGCTCTGTAAAGAAAAAAACAGTTGATATATGAATAAGAATTCTTCTCAGACGTGGTACGAATGTCAGACATGTTTTTTGTATACATTGTTTTACTCATAGCAAATAAACATTTGAATCATCCTACCGTTTTCCTTTTTCTACAACATCGTGGTCTTAAGTTGTGCCTAGGTGGTGAGAAACAAATGTACTTTAAGAATTAATCCTAAATATCCTTTGGATAGTTTGCCTGATAATTCAAGAAATTTAATCTGTACATTTGGTGTTGAATATTTTTATCAGATGTCTCTACTCGTCGGTATAATGTAATTAAATCTATTGGATATAAATGGACTTACAACATGAAAGGAATCACATATCTTCACCCTCTGTTCCTGAAATTACTTCGCAAGCGCCGAAGAAAGCATCATACTGTTTCGGGAACGGTGCTGAGAGAAACAGAGCCAGCTTTAAGCATTAAATTGGATTCATTTACATGTATTCATTGATTTGCATTTGGTTTAAAGTACATGCCGGAATAGATAACAATATTCAGTGTTGATACATAAGTGTAAACAAAATGGGGTATGGTGAAATAGATTTTACGATAGACAGATTGACAATTAACTTAATTAGAATAGGGCAAGCTTAGCAGCCACGGAATAAAAGTATCAAGAAATCGTTTCATCTAGATAAACGCGAGGGCCATCTCAGAAATAACACATACGTGAAATTGTCTGGACCTTTGCTAATAGACCACACATATACAAAATGCTGAGACACGGATTGAGTTTCATGGAATGTAATAACCTTTCAAGCAGGGTATTGATAAACAGGATCGGAGGTGTATTGTTTTTACACTCTCGATTACATACCCGCTTTATCAATTACTGATACCCACATACCAAGTATCATCAGCATCTTCCGAGGAAACTATGGAAACCTTAAACTGCATAAAAATGGAAAGAAGTCATGAAAGGCAAGAAATACAGTATTTTATTAATATCTTTAAAAGAATTATAATTGTACTCAATACTGAACCAAACTACACACACGGTACATCTCTAACAATACAAACAAGGAAAGAAAATAATCACAAATAGAAAATTAATTCACATTCAATGAAACTAGGTGAAAATATGAACCAAGAAATGTTTGCATAGAAACTTCAGAAGAGTATTGGGAAAAATAAGACCAGGAAGGGTTAGTGAATTCTGCCTGGTGATACCCTTATATTGGTTAGAGGCCCCTTTTCCCTATAACTGGAAGGACAAGTTTATTTTACCATTGACGGGAACTGTAAAGATTCGTTTTTCGTTTTTGTAGTTTGTTTTTTTTTTCAGAACCCAACGAAAAAAATCATTTTACAATATTTATCATCTTAAACACGGCTACAAGAACACGTCAAAGACACGACAATTAGAACACATCAAAAAACTATAGTATATATAGCATATAACTAATCACTTTCATTATCCATACGTATTTCTGACAATACCTTTAATGACGTAAACATTAATCCCTCATTTAAATTGTATTTTAATTCGGAACGAAACATTGCTCACAAGGGTATTATTGATGTTCTGGGATAGACATGGTAATTAGTTGGCTTTTCAATGCGGGCGTGACCATACAAGAGATTGAATCAGAGACTGCATTGTTAGGCCCCACCCTTTGCATAAAGTCGCAAAACATGCCACCACGCAAATTAAATTAGCCTTCTTAAGTCTTTCATATAACAACAAGCAGATGGATAAGGAATGTTTTATTTTAATACCAATGTACTTTTGTCTAGGTCCTAAATTGCAAAGTACAGAACGTGATAGTGCCATGTTTATCTACATACAGCCAGCTGCTTCGGCAGTGTGACATACGGATGTATCGGAGTGTTCAAATCATCCAATTTATGATCTTTTGTGCATACTGATACACGAAAATACATTTTAAATGTAGAAATGTCTTTGAACAAAATACTGATAGTAAGCTAGCATTGACAGCCATTCATAGCCTTACTGACCGGAACAATCCAATCACACATTAAAGTATAAATGTATGACAACTTTTAAGCTTGTTATTCATGCGGAATCGATTTCATCAAAAGTCTGTTTCACACCTGGACGGGAGGGGCATTTAACAGCGGGAGAACACATAAACACATTATGTACGATCATTCCTTCAGCACTAAAACGAATAAGAATGTTACGACTGCCGTTCCGATTTACGGCATGGTTTCATTCGTATATACTCTCTAACAACAAGAGCACACCTGACCAAGAGCTCCACTGTGCCTTATTAGGCTTTAATGACATTTTTGCCGGTTATAAAATACCAGCAGAGCTAATTTATTCTATAGTGTTGTAACGCTGGCATAAAAATAATTTTATTTCACCTTTAGTGTCTGTGTTATTCAGGAAAAGGAAGAAAATAAGTCTTCGAAAACACATAAATCTCTTGGAGGGAGGATGTTATTTCACGGAGAATACTGGAAGGAAGGAGGGCCGGATACGAAGAATGATATGCCACACTACAATAATAGTAAAATGGTATATATTGAATGGTGTATTTACGATTGTATGTCTGGTATGATACAAATTTTATTTTTGTGCCTTGCGCCAATCTTTCCTCCTCGGCCACAGAAATATTACTCTTGATTTTTTGACTGGTACTTTGTGCTTTGATTCTCAGATTCTTATGGGAATGTTGACAGCAGATGTCAGATTTACACCACATATTTCATTGCAGACAAAAGTGACGTTCAAGAAATTAATGCAGAGAAAAAGAATTTGCATATTGATTTTATTAAAGTTTTGATATCGGTTCAAATCGTATGAATTTACATACATATGATTGTATCAACTGCCATAAATCAAACACATGTAACAGAACGTATAAATGTATTCCGATCTGATCAGTTTCATTAAACACTGTTTAAAGATTATGAAATAGCTGTCACATATCATTCTTTGAAAGCTGTCAACAGCGAAACGCAATGAAAATATTTACTGTATCTGCCTGCATGATACCTGCAAAATTTGAATATTATTTCTTCTGTGGAATCAACCTGTCTAAGTTTTAAGAAAACATAAATGCAAAAAAGAATATATGTTTACACATATCTGCATTTTGAAAACGTAATCGTTCCGACATATTATTATCAGTGTTGATAATCATGATATTATAAAATATCAACATAGATACTTGAAACATTGACATTAATGATTTATTACTACAAGTATCTATAGGATAGAACTCATTAACTAGAAGTCATTGGCAATACATGTGTATATAATGTAAACTGATAAACCTAGAAAACAAAATGCAGAAAAAGGCAGACCTGATCGGTTTACGTCTCCTGAAATCGTAGAATAAAACAAGAAATGGGGAAAGAATAGATTACAATCGAGATATTTCATAAAGGTATGGACAAACACATGAAGCCGGAGAGGTATACAACCAAAAGGCTGACATCAAATAAAATAATAGGCTACAACACTGATACAATACAATACAATACAATATCATGTAATACAAAATAATACAATACAATACAATGTAATACAAAATAATACAATACAATACAATAATTCTACAAAAGACAAACAAGAAAATATCACCGTCTAATACAAATTTAGAGTTAAATACAAAAGCGACAAACAATGAATAAATGAATTACAATTCAATCAAAATTAATACAATGACATTTGCTTTCAGTCGCATACAAATAACATTAGCTTCTGGGAGCTATTATTAAGACAAACACTTGAATATAATGTATAAACAATAACAATAAAATATAAGATCAAATAAAACAACTATATAACTCAGGATTATATGTTAAGACAACATTAGTATTTATACACCGACACTGTAGTATTATAGAGAAGGATTATCAAGACAAATGTGAACTTGACGAAATATCCACTAAAATGACTAAAATTGTAATCTAGAACTAAAAAAAAACAAAAAAACAAAAAAAAAAAAAAAAAAAAACCAAGCCGGATAAAAAAATCACTAGTAAAAAGCGGTGACAAAACTCTAGTGCAGAGTACTTAAAACACATGAAAAGCACATAAAACACATAAAATATGCAAATCTAAAATATCATCAGGGAATTAAAGAAATACAACAAATAAGAAAAAATATAAAACAGACACGTTACAATGCTGCCGGCAGGTAAATTGATCACATGTAGGTCATCCAAAGGGATGGATCGGTATCATAAATTCCTTGAACTTTCCCACTGTTTTTATTCGTTTGTAAGAATGAATCCCATCCGAGGCACCTCAAGCGAAAACAAAATTCTATCCTACCTAACTGTGTTTGTCTTTCTAACCTGTTTTTCTTTCTGAAATTATGATGGTTGTTTGATAGAAATCATATCCTGTATATATTAGAGAGAAATCTTGCAAGCCATAACTCTTTATCCTTTTACAAGCCTGATATTATTTCTAGTCATTCTAAAAATATAAATAACAGAAGAGACATAAACTAGTAAATAAATTACAAAGCACGTTCCTGAATCCATTTCAATTTCGTCATTCTTCTCACATTTTATAGTGACAAAAAAGACAACAGTGGTCAAAATTAAAAACAATAAGTAATTGATAAATATAACCTTTTACCTTTATAGCCGAAAAACAGTCAATGTGTTTCAATACTCATAATTGTCACGATATTTTCATTCATATTTCAGATATGTGAAAATCGAAATTAAACATAGAGTTAAAATGGAAAGCAGGAACTTACACTATGTTTTCTGCTTTGAATATCTATAAGACGTTATAACTTAAAGTGATATGTCTGAGTTAGCTTTCATATGATTTCATTTTACCAATTAATTATCTATCACAATCACATTTCAGATAGGCTTTTAAGATTTGAGGATTTACATTTGTGTCACTGACAGAGCAACTTGTTATATACAATTTTGTTGACCTAATAGTATAAAAAGTAGGCTCGTGATTGAGTCTTGATGAACCCGCATGCGTGCCACATCTTGAGCTTCTGGTTCCAGCTGGACAAGAAGGGGACGTTTAGCTTGAGGAAAAGGAAATAATAAAATGAAGATGAAAATGACAACATCACAATCTGAAGAAATGGCAAAACATTGTTGTTTTACACTGACGATGCATCACAACAACAAGCAAGACAGCAATGGAAAATTAGGAGTTACCAAAACAAACAGAAAGACAACATAGAATTCGAATAAGATCCAAAAATAAACGAAATTTACGAAAATGTAACAGACGAATATGTGACATTCTATTTTCATCAAGGCTTTGCATTCGTCAGCTAATATTTTGGTGATTTTGGTTTCCTTTTTATGAATGTTCAATTTCCAGAAAACAACAATGTTGTTGTTCCCACCTATGTGGGTTGATTCGACATTCAAAGGCCTGTTCATTTCCAATAAAGCGATTTACGTGCAAGATATTACTAGCTTACACGTGTACTCACATCAACGCATGAAGTCGAGAAATGTGTTGGGGAGTCGTGTTAATATGTCTTTTGTTCGTGTCCATCGCCCAACATTATTGTTGCATTTGAGATAGAAATATAATTCTAGCGACATGTCCATATTTTGTTTGTTGTATTCATATTGCTTTTATACTAGAATAGTGCACATTTATGTGAATAGATGCAAAACACATCATATAGGTTTGGTTGGTATTAAAATTACTTCTTTCTTGTCATAATTCAAAAGCCAAGTATACATTTTATACATATAATAAGAAGGAAGCAAATTCATTTGAAGGTTATATAGTGTACATGAAGATAAGAATATATTGGTGATATAATATCGGCAAAATGTCGTCGTGAAAGACGAAGAATCTACATAAGAAGGGCAAAAACAGGGGGAAATAGCGAAGTTTTTACAAGACATGATGATTAATATACCATCCTTACCGTTTTCCCTGGCATTCATACAATTACATATTATCATGTATACGTAACAGATAAGATAGGTAAATGATTTGTAGACATTAGCACACACGCTTTCTTTTAAAGAATAATATCTACCAGTAAATGTATATTTCTGACCCCTCCATATGATTTACCTCTTACATCCAATTATCAAAGTCTTAATGCTTAAATCACCATATAAATATGTCCACTTTTGTGAACCTTCTCTCATATCCAAGGTTTATACCAGTTTTTAATGGTTTGACTGTATTCCATTCTTTAAGGATTAGACAAGATATCGTTATATACAGGTAACCAACAACTATCCTGCAGTCTCAAATTTTCTATTTGTCCATTTTTCCAGAAACGGAAGTTCTTACGGTGAGGGTATAAAATTATATAATCAAAATTATTATCATAAACTAAAAATTTGGTCCCTTTATGTTAAATTTCAAAAAAGTGCTAAATGTCCGAAATCGATAAAATCCTTGTAGAAGAAGTTACCGCCTGCTTTCTCCCGAAAGATAATCAAAACTTAATTAACTTATCATGTCTTGATAATATTCTTCATTCATTTCGTCTCAAATAAGACAAAAATATAAACACAGTAAAAGAAAATGCTTTCTTCAAAATCACACTTAAAATTGGTGTGGCGAAACAAGACGTATTTCATCTGACGATTGAAAACAAAGTTGAAAGCATTTATCGACGCATATGTAACACCAGGATATTGATTTTAAATCAGAACGGAAAATTCTCTAGCCGTACTGTGTGATTTGTTATCACACATATTTCATTTCATACAGATATACAAGTGAATTGCTCTTTTTATCTTAATAATGAATGCAGATGAGTCGATGTTCAAATGGGAAAAATAGGACAACAACACCAAGGAAAATATACTTTGTAATAACACATAGAAATGAATGCAGTCTTCCCGGATTGGAATTCAGGTTAATATGATATCCGTTAAATGAACATGAACTGTGCTTTCCTTTAAATGAATATGCAACTAAGTATTGCAAATCCTTTTAGTCACTTTTTGAATATTGAGAACTCAATAGAAAAGGCTGTTAATTCTTACAGTCAGATGTCAATGATTGAATCACTGAAATATAATAATTTTATATTTTCACTATTCAAAATATTAAATCATTGCACTTGAATATGTTTAGGTAACAAAAAAAATTGTTTAACATTTGAAATCATTTTAACTTTAAGATATGCAAACACTTTTAAAAACATTCACCCGTCACCTCATTGTCGTGGATCGTTAACAAACGTCGCTGACCTCCGTTACACGACTGTGCAGTATGCAGTATGCAAAATAAATAAAAGACGAGAGACACAAAGGTAGAACTAATGGTGAACCCAAATTAGACAAGACTTAATGTAATTCTAACCATCCAGAAGGAAAAAGTTCATACACTAAGGATCAGTGCAAAATTTTTGCATCATGGCGTCTCTTTTCTGTTTCCAAATTGAAGTTTCAACTCTACTAATAAGGATTTGGTGATAACGATTATGAATTTGAATAGGATTTATGATGTTGTCTGCATATTAGCGAAGAAATATGTAGATATGTTGCTTTCAAGAGCAAAGGATATGAAGTATGGCCTCATTTCCAATTTCCTCGTTTTATCTTTTTTCTTAAACCAATATATCTGAACAGAGGGTAGCTATTCCTATATGGCTACTTCGGTGAAGGGTTAACATACATCTTCCTAAATTGAGTTGCTATTTCCGCGCGTGTTCCTCTAGATATACAGTGATTAACTTCTGTATCAGATCACAAGGGAGACTTTTGTTATCTCAAGAAAATCACTTGAACAACTTATATTTAGGTTATCGGATTCCAAAATATAATTATCTTCACACAACACTGTTTTAGAAAGTGTATAATAGATTAAACATACATCATCTACTCCTCACTACATAACGGTGTATATAAGTAGCAGGTTGTTTTCCTCAACGCTTGATGCGTTTCTTTTTACAGAAAGAATCTTAATAATTTCACAACATTCTTCTTAGAATAAATTATATGGATATCAAAAATTGCAAAAAATGCAAAAAATTCAATGGTAAGTGTACTCACAACCAAAATTACTCAATAATTCATTGCGATAAATGAATGATAATGAAAAATGAAAACATCATCTTAATATAGTAAGGTAATGAGAACAATTTTATTAGCTTAAAGTTTGCCTATCGTGAATACATTGTTTATCTTCTGGAAATATTATTTTTGTTTACAAACGATAACTGACCATATCTGAGCTATTTTCCACATTGTCTATTCGCGATATGAAATTGGACTGTTCTATGCTCTTGTGATTTCGGTTTTATTTCAGAATTAATTTTCTTTCTTTTTGTTGACACATATATACTTGAATGTTACCTAACTTTGCATGGTGGAAACAGACTCTTTCTCTGATTATTTCAAACTACTATATGAGACAACACTTGACAATTTTGCAACTTACTTGAGAGTTACACGTATAAAGTCTGATGATAATGTTGAATAACAATATGAATGAGTGTACGATAGCATACATCTACGATATTTTTCCAGAACCATCTCTCCCACGTCATGACCGTGTATGATTTATCCTTCCCTCCACGCCCGATCATCTTTAAGCTCGTAGATTATCCGCCCCCTCTCCACCGTGCGCCAGGTTTAGCCGAAGGCTTGCAGTGAAACAAAACCTGGCACCAATTAGGATTAGCAAATGACTATTCTAATCGTCTTGATTATGGTTTCAGTGCGTCTATGGTAACAGTGTGTTCCTGAGACGCTATAAAGTATGATAAATGTACTTCATCAATGGGAACAGATGCTCTATATCATAAATGGTTTTAAAGATTTTGAAACACATGGGAGTTTGGAGTTACATATTTATATATTCACCATTTCTGAATACAACGACAATGATATGACGAAATCAACGATATCATAAACATTGAATGCAACAGATTAATAATCACAAACGCATCAAGAAAATAACGAGAAGATGTCAAAAACGCTAAAAGAGGGGGAAATAAAGTGATTTACACGCAGGTAAACACAGGAAAATTAAGACCGGGTGTTCCGGAAGGTTCAGCGTCATCAATCGACGACACAACCGTGTTTAAGCAGATCAATCCAGGGTTCATCACATACTTCAAATGAAAGCTGATCAATCACAGCATAATTTTAGGCATACTGACGAGCACGGAAAACATCGTTCATACTATCCCACAATGACATTTCAAGGACCATCATATGTTTGATATATGTAAAAGTCAAATACGCTAATGTTTCTACGAAAAGAAATTAATTTGAATAAATAAGTGCCAAATTTAAACATTGTGAAGCTATATGCATCATCCCTACAGAGATCAATTAAAGACGGTTTTCTTAATTAAACGTTCGATTAACAGCTACATCCATTTAAGGACTGCCTTCCTGTATATTCTCTGGGAATACTTTGGAGGTAGCTTTGTTTTCAAGTGTGTAAGTGTTACCACATTAAACTATATTGCCAAAGATATCCATAAAGAAACCACACCCGGTCACATTACACTGACAAGGGGCAAACAAGTCGTTACACGACGACCAAGCAGAATGTAGATGGAAATTGTATCTACCACTGAGAAATGGTATGTTTCAGACACAGGACAGAAACCAATTCCTTATAGGGGCGAACGATTATCTGAAGGCTAACAGTGACTAGGGAGACACAAGGAAAATTGGTCATTTCCGAAGAAGAGAAAATATCATATGTAGTCGCGTATTACGGATTCTGCAATAGGGACTGTAAATACAGTTCTGGTGTCCTACATACAGGGACCAGTACTTAAATAATATCAACGCAAATTTAGATTCTGCTGACAAATCTAAAACAGAAACCGTGTAAAACTTAATTCGTTACAGTATCTCACTTTAGTGCATCTACCTCATATAATAAATCATGCGGAGGACAATTACTCACCAAGCCGTACTCATTATCGAAATATGATCATATATTAGAATCTTAACATCGCCAGATGTTTTGAGAATAATGTATAACATGACATACAGAAACATAATTTCGGATTCCCAGACAAATGTAACTCTAGAAACCTTTCGAATGTTACTTTCGGTTTATCTCCACAAGATAGTAACATAATACAACGTCCGTTATAATAACTATGTTTTTACTCTGCTTTCAAGCAAAGGCAATATAACTGCCATCCTGACATAGACAAATCTATATTTTGAGTTTCAGTAATGTTTGCGCTATCTGTCCGGAATCTATATTGTCTACTACCGCCAATAAAACTACGTTTCTGAAGTAATACAATTCGTGTATCGATGCAGCCTTACAATACACTAACAAATGCATAAGCATGTTTTTTTTTTCAAATGTTTGTTTTCTTATGTGCTCCATTTATGTTATTCCGACATAAAACACTAGGTTATTCAAAATATTTTGCACTTTCGTAAAAACTACATTTTCAAGTAAATATCTTAGAAATATTTGGCAGTAACTCCGAATTTATGTATACCCTTTTACTCTTCTCATAATTGTCTAGATTTTCTTTTTAAAACTCTTTAGGACCAGTCGGTATTTCCCTTCCTGGTACAGTAAAACAAGGATTCCTCATATGATACTGTGTTACATTGAACAATATGGCGAATGGATTAAAATCGTCAAATTTCAGGGTCTGGTGAGAAGATGTATGTTGCGTTACATAAGGGATGACTTTAGCAGACTTTGGTGACGGGCGTGCTGTGTTAGCATACTTATGTATAAGGCGTACAAATGTATTATTCCGTGATTTCTCAATCCACCATGACAAGCGACAAACATGTCCAACAGTTGTGTCCTTTCAGCTTGCAAAAACACCATCCATTCCAAAGACATAATTATATGTTTCTTCCAGTTTAGTTTCCAAACATTGTGTAACAAACGAATTTTACCACACCAACTATATTGGCAAAATGATGTTTTTACAATTGATATATGTTGTTACCAATTAGAAAAATTGAAACAAAGAGAGCAATTTTATGTGTAGTTAAACATTGACATTTATATTTATGTCTTGTAAAACAGAAACAAATGATAAAACCAGACAAAATAAAAAAAAAAAAAAAAAATCAATATTCCAAATTTCTTATAAATGATCATTTTAATCTTCTTTATCATACCAACAAATCAAAAAAGCCAAATTTAGAGAAAGCACCAAAGAGGATATTGGAAATCGGTATCACAATATTTAAATCAAATTAAATCTGCACTTGATAGTTTCATAAACCATAATGCATTTTTCCTAAATTTAATACTCACATAGCCTAAAGGACTATACAGACCTCCTCTTTACTTCAACTCTTAATTCTATCAGAAACAAAAACAAAAATACAATTATGATAAAATCAGATAGGAATAGAAATATCGACTCTCATTGAAATTCAAAAGGGTTTCATTATCAAGTAAAGAACAATAAACATCACAAACGAATGTCCGTTAAACATACACCATAATAAGAATGGATATACTGAGAGGATAAAGAAACGCAATCAGGAATTTCCAAGTCAACTACGGGAAATAGAAAAGGGTTTTAGAATGTAATTATGGTGTAACTGGAAGATAGTTGACCACTCTGTCATCTACGAGAATTTCTTTCGTGTACATGAAGTAACCCTTTCAAATTTGACGTTGATTCAAGAGTACCCCACTCAAAATGAAGTGCGTTCTGGACCCATCAACATTGTGTGTGCCCACGCGAGCTGCAGTAGTTGCACGAACTCTTTTGTGCATTGAATTGATCGGGGTATTAACCCTCCTTATTGGTATACGATTCCATTCCCCATCCAGCGCCAACGCCATCTGAACGACGTTGATTGGAGGATTCTGCCTACGTGTTATCCTTCTGTCCAACTCGTTCCATAAATGTTCTATTGAGGAGAGGTCAGGGCTGTATGGGGGCCAGTCTAGGGTGGAGACATTGTTTGCTGCGAGATAACCACGGCAAACCCTCGCTACATGCGGCCGGGCGTTGTCCTGCTGAAACGTCAGTTGACGCTGCTGTGCTAGAGGAACAACATGCGGCGCTAGGAGTTGATCTCTATAGCGGATAGTCTTGATACCATGCGCAATCCCTCCCCATGCCATGACCGATCCTCCTCCAAGCGGTCATTCTCTATCACGCAAGCATCTGCATAGCGCTCGTGGGTACGTCTATAGACACGACGTCGGCCGTCTGCCCGGTAAAGCGAAAACCTGGACTCATCTGAGAACAGGACCCTTCTCCAACGTTGCATTGGGAAGCGTGTTACGGAATGTGCGTTCAGCCATTGCATTCGTCCGGCACGTCGCCGCGCATTAAGCTGTGGTCTTAGACCGAAGGCACGCAGTCGAGTACGCACTGTCTTTGGATCAATTGGAACATGATGACGCCCAATTGTGTTCCTTGCTGTTTCCGTGGCCGTCCTAAAGCGACTGCGTAGGTGCGAAAGTTACATTGCTCTATCCTGCCGACGCGGCATCACACAAGGGCGTGCGCCTCGGGGACGGTCTGCAACCTTCCGGTGGCATGTAGTCTTTCGATGGATGGACTCTAAATTGATTAGCGATCTGTTTTTGCGGGGTACCTTGCATAAGAAGTGCAATTGCACGACCCCTGTCAACTTCGGACAGTCGTGGCATTTTTTTCTGGTGAACTGTTAATGCTTAAAATGTGGGAAATCAACCCGGATATGTCTGAAGATTCGCACACACAGATTTTGAACCAATCCTTTATACTGGGTTCGAGATATCGTGCTTTTGTCTCTTATTCTTTTGTACAAGCGGCAAGCGGCCACCAGGACCTAAAAATACACAAATACAAGGATACGAGGATATAATGATACGCAGTGAACTGTTAATGCTTAAAATGTGGGAAATCAACCCGGATATGTCTGAAGATTCGCACACACAGATTTTGAACCAATCCTTTATACTGGGTTCGAGATATCGTGCTTTTGTCTCTTATTCTTTTGTACAAGCGGCAAGCGGCCACCAGGACCTAAAAATACACAAATACAAGGATACGAGGATATAATGATACGCAGATACATGGACACGATGACTTTATGATATACAGGTACAAGGACAAGAGGACTTTATGATATACAGATACAAGGACAAGAGGACTTTATGATATACAGATACATGGACACCAGGACTTTATGATATACAGATACAAGGACACGAGGACTTTATGATATACAGATATATGGACAGGAGGACTTTATGATATACAGATACAAAGACACGAGGACTTTATGATATACAGATATATGGACACGAGGACTTTATGATATACAGATATATGGACACGAGGACTTTATGATATACAGATACAAGGACACGAGGACTTTATGATATATAGATACAAGGACACGGGGACTTTATGATATACAGATACATGGACACGAGGACTTTATGATATACAGATATATGGACACGAGGACTTTGTGATATACAGATACAAGGACATGATGACTGTATGATATACAGATACATGGACACCAGGACTTTTTAGATACAAGGACACAAGGACTTTATGATATACCGATACATGGACACGAGGACTTTATGATATACAGATACATGGACACGAGGACTTTATGATATATAGATACAAGGACCCCAGGACTTTTTAGATACAAGGACACAAAGACTTTATGATATACAGATACAAGGACACGAGGACTTTATGATATACAGATATATGAACACGAGGACTTTATGAAATACAGATATATGTACACGAGGACTTTATGGACTTTATGATATACAGATACATGGACACGAGGACTTTATGATATACAGATATATGGACACGAGGACTTTATGATATACAGATATATGTACACGAGGACTTTATGATATACAGATACATGGACACCAGGACTTTATGATATACAGATATATGGACACGAGGACTTTATGATATACAGATATATGGACACGGGGACTTTATGATATATAGATACATGGACACGAGGACTTTTCAGATACAAGGACACGAGGACTTTATGATATACAGATATATGGACACGAGGACTTAATGAAATACAGATATATGGACACAAGGACTTTATGATATACAGATATATGGACACGAGGACTTCATGAAATACAGATATATGGACACGAAGACTTTATGATATACAAATATATCGACACGAGGTCTTTATGATATACAGATACAGGGACACGAGGACTTTATGATACACAGATACAGGGACAAGAGGACTTTATGATATACAGATACATGGACACCAGGACTTTATGATATACAGATACATGGACACGAGGACTTTATGATATACAGATACATGGACACCAGGACTTTATGATATACAGATACATGTACACGAGGACTTTATGAAATACAGATATATGTACACGAGGACTTTATGATATACAGATATATGGACACGAGGATTTTATGACATACAGATACATGGACACGAGGACTTTATGATATACAGATACATGGACACGGGGACTTTATGATATACAGATACAAGGACACGAGGACTTTATGATATACAGATATATGGACACGAGGACTTTATGATATACAGATACAAGGACACGAGGACTTTATGATATACAGATATATGGACACGAGGACTTTATGATATACAGATACATGGACACGAGGACTTTATGATATACAGATACAAGGACACAAGGACTTTGTGATATACAGACACATGGACACCAGGATTTTATGATATACAGATATATGAACACGAGGACTTTCTAATATACAGATACATGTACACGAGGACTTTATGATATACAGATACAAGGACATGAGGACTTTATGATATACAGATACATGGACGCGAGGACTGTATGATATACAGATACAAGGACATGATGACTGTATGATATACAGATACATGGACAGGAGGACTTTATGATATATAGATACAAGGACACCAGGACTTTTTAGATACAAGGACACAAAGACTTTATGATATACAGATACATGGACACGGGGACTTTATGATATACAGATACATGGACACGAGGACTTTATGATATACAGATACAAGGACACAAGGACTTTGTGATATGCAGATACCTGGACACGAGGATTTTTTGATGTACAGATATATGAACACGAGGACTTTATGATATACAGATACAAGGACACGAGGACTTTATGATATACAGATACAAGGACATGAGGACTTTATGATATACAGATACATGGACGCGAGGACTGTATGATATACAGATACAAGGACATGATGACTGTATGATATACAGATACAAGGACATGAGGACTTTATGATATAAAGATACATGGACGCGAGGACTTTATGATATACAGATACAAGGACATGAGGACTGTATGATATACAGATACATGGACACGGAGACTTTATGATATACAGATACAAGGACACGAGGACTTTATGATATACAGATATATGAACACGAGGACTTTATGATATACAGATACATGTACACGAGGACTTTATGAAATACAGATATATGTACACGAGGACTTTATGGACTTTATGATATACAGATATATGGACACCAGGACTTTATGATATACAGATATATGTACGCGAGGACTTTATGATATACAGATACATGGACACGAGGACTTTATGATATACAGATATATGGACACGAGGACTTAATGATTTACAGATATATGGACACGAGGGCTTTATGATATACAGATATATGGACACGAGGACTTTATGATATACAGATACATGGACACCAGGACTTTATGATATACAGATACATGGACACGGGGATTTTATGACATACAGATACATGGACACGAGGACTCTATGATATACAGATACATGGACACGAGGACTTTATGATATGCAGATACATGGAAACGAGGACTTTATGATATACAGATATATGGACAGGAGGACTTTATGATATACAGATATATGGACACGGGGACTTTATGATATATAGATACATGGACACGAGGACTTTTTAGATTCAAGGACACGAGGACTTTATGATATACAGATATATGGACACGAGGACTTAATGAAATACAGATATATGGACACGAGGACTTTATGATATACAGATATATGGACACGAGGACTTCATGAAATACAGATATATGGACACGAGGACTTTATGATATACAGATATATGGACACGAGGACTTTATGATATACAGATACAAGGACACAAGGACTTTATGATCTAGAGATACATGGACACGAGGACTTTATAATATACAGATATATCGACACGAGGACTTTATGATATATAGATACATGGACACGAGGACTTTATGATATACAGATACATGGACACGAGGACTTTATGATATACAGATATATGGACACGGGGACTTTATGATATATAGATACATGGACACGAGGACTTTATAGATATACAGGACACGAGGATACGAGGACTTTATGATATACAGATATATGGACACGAGGACTTAATGATTTACAGATATATGGACACGAGGACTTTATGAAATACAGATATATGGACACGAGGTCTTTATGATATACAGATACAGGGACACGAGGACTTTATGAAATACAGATACAGGGACACGAAGACTTTATGAAATACAGATACATGGACACGAGGACTTTATAATACACAGATACATGGACACAAGGACTTTATGATATACAGATACAAGGACACAAGGACTTTGTGATATGCAGATACCTGGACACGAGGATTTTTTGATGTACAGATATATGAACACGAGGACTTTATGAAATACAGATATATGTACACGAGGACTTTATGGACTTTATGATATAAAGATACATGGAAACGAGGACTTTTCAGATACAAGGACACGAGGACTTTATGATATACAGATATATGGACACGAGGACTTAATGAAATACAGATATATGGACAAAAGGACTTTATGATATACAGATATATACATATATGACACGAGGACTTTATGATATACAGATATATGGACACGAGGACTTTATGATATACAGATATATGGACACGAGGACTTTATGATATACAGATACATGGACACGAGGACTTTATGATATACAGATACATGGACACGAGGACTTTATGATATACAGATACAAGGACACCAGGATTTTATGATATACAGATATATGTAACACCAAGACTTTATGATATACAGATACATGGACACGAGGACTTTATGATATATAGATACATGGACACGAGGACTTTATGATATATAGATACATGGACACGAGGACTTTATGATATACAGATATATGGACACGAGGACTTTATGATATACAGATATATGGACACGAGGACTTTATGATATATATGGACACGAGGACTTTATGATATACAGATACATGGACACGAGGACTTTATGATATACAGATACATGGACACGAGGACTTTATGATATACAGATACATGGACACGAGGACTTTATGATATACAGATACAAGGACACAAGGACTTTGTGATATACAGATACATGGACACGAGGACTTTATGATATATAGATACAAGGACACCAGGACTTTATGATATACAGATACATGGACACGAGGACTTTATGATATACAGATACATGGACACGAGGACACGAGGACTTTATGATATACAGATATATCGACACGAGGACTTTATGATATATAGATACATGGACACGAGGACTTTATGATATACAGATACATGGACACGAGGACTTTATGATATACAGATACATGGACACGAGGACTTTATGATATACAGATACATGGACACGAGGACTTTATGATATACAGATACATGGACACGAGGACTTTATGATATACAGATACATGGACACGAGGACTTTTTGATATACAGATACATGGACACGAGGACTTTATGATATACAGATACATGGACACGAGGACTTTATGATATACAGATACATGGACACGAGGACTTTATGATACACGACTTTATGATATACAGATACATGGACACGAGGACTTTATGATATACAGATACATGGACACGAGGACTTTATGATATACAGATACATGGACACCAGGACTTTATAATATACAGATACATGAACACGGGGATTTTATGACATACAGATATATGGACACGAGGACGTTATGATATATAGATACATGGACACGAGGACTTTATGACATACAAATATGGACACGAGGACTTTATGATATACATGATACACGAGGACAGATATATGGACACGAGGACTTTATGATATACAGATACATGGACACGAGGACTTTATGATATACAGATACATGGACACGAGGACTTTATGATATACAGATATACAGATATATGGACACGAGGACTTTATGATATACTTATTAAGGGACACGAGGACTTTATGATATACAGATATATGGACACGAGGACTTTATGATATACAGATATATGGACACGAGGACTTTATGATATACAGATACATGGACACGAGGACTTTATGATATACAGATATATGGACACGAGGACTTTATGATATACAGATATATCGACACGAGGACTTTATGATATATAGATACATGGACACGAGGACTTTATGATATACAGATATATGTACACGAGGACTTTATGATATACAGATATATGGACACGAGGACTTCATGATATACAGATATATGGACACGAGGACTTTATGATATAGATATATACACGAGGACTTTATGATATACAGATACATGGACACGAGGACTTTATGATATACAGATACATGGACACGAGGACTTTATGATATACAGATACATGGACACGAGGACTTTATGACATACAGATATGATATACAGATATATGTACGCGAGGACTTTATGATATACAGATACATGGACACGAGGACTATATGATATACAGATAAATGGACACGAGGACTTTATGATATACAGATACAGATAAATGGACACGAGGACTTTATGATATACAGATACATGGACACTTTATGATATACAGATACATGGACACGAGGACTTTATGATATACAGATACATGGACACGAGGACTTTATGATATACAGATATACATGGACACGAGGACTTTATGATATACAGATACATGGACACGAGGACTTTATGATATACAGATATATATACAGGACACGAGGACTTTATGATATACAGATATATGGACACGAGGACTTTATGATATATATATACATGGACACGAGGACTTTATGATATACAGATATATGGACACGAGGACTTTATGATATACAGATACAAGGACACGAGGACTTTATGATATACAGATATATGGACACGATATATACCGATACATGGACACGAGGACTTTATGAAATACAGATATATGTACACGAGGACTTTATGGACTTTATGATATACAGATACATGGACACGAGGACTTGATGATATACAGATATATGGACACGAGGACTTTATGATATACAGATATATGTACACGAGGACTTTATGATATACAGATATATGGACACGAGGACTTTATGATATACAGATATATGGACACGAAGACTTTATGATATATAGATACATGGACACGAGGACTTTTTAGATTCAAGGACACGAGGACTTTATGATATACAGATATATGGACACGAGGACTTAATGATTTACAGATATATGGACACGAGGACTTTATGATATACAGATATATGGACACGAGGTCTTTATGATATACAGATACAGGGACACGATGACTTTGTGAAATATAGATACAGGGACACGAGGACTTTATGAAATACAGATACATGGACACGAGGACTTTATGATACACAGATACAGGGACAAGAGGACTTTATGATATACAGATACATGGACAAGAGGACTTTATGATATACAGATATATGGACACGAGGACTTAATGATTTACAGATATATGGACACGAGGACTTTATGATATACAGATATATGGACACGAGGTCTTTATGATATACAGATACAGGGACACGAGGACTTTGTGAAATATAGATACAGGGACACGAGGACTTTATGAAATACAGATACATGGACACGAGGACTTTATGATACACAGATACAGGGACATGATGACTTTATGATATACAGATACATGGACACGAGGACTTTATGATATACAGATACATGGACACGAGGACTTTATGATATACAGATATATGGACACGAGGACTTTATGATATACAGATATATGTACGCGAGGACTTTATGATATACAGATATATGTACACGAGGACTTTATGAAATACAGATATATGTACACGAGGACTTTATGATATACAGATATATGGACACGAGGACTTTATGATATACAGATATATGTACGCGAGGACTTTATGATATACAGATACAAGGACACGAGGACTTTTTATGATATACAGATATATGGACACGAGGACTTAATGATATACAGATATATGGACACGAGGACTTTATGATATACAGATATATGGACAGGTGGACTTTATGATATACAGATATATGGACACGTGGACTTTATGATATACAGATACAAGGACACAAAGACTTTATGATATACTGATACATGGACACGGGGACTTTATGATATACAGATACATGGAAACGAGGACTTTATGATATACAGATACAAGGACACAAGGACTTTGTGATATACAGATACATGGACACGAGGATTTTTTAATGTACAGATATATGAACACGAGGACTTTATGATATACAGATACATGTACACGAGGACTTTATGGACTTTATGATATACAGATACAAGGACACGAGGACTTTATGATATACAGATACAAGGACAAGAGGACTTTATGATATACAGATATATGTACACGAGGACTTTATGATATACAGATACATGGACACCAGGACTTTATGATATACAGATACAAGGACACCATGACTTTATGATATACAGATACATGGACACGAGGACTTTATGATATACAGATACATGGACACGAGGACTTTATGATATACAGATACATGGACACGAGGACTTTATGATATACAGATACATGGACACGAGGACTTTATGAAACACAGATACAGGGACATGATGACTTTATGATATACAGATACATGGACACGAGGACTTTATGATATACAGATACATGGACACGAGGACTTTATGATATACAGATACAAGGACACGAGGACTTTATGATATACAGATACATGGACACGAGGACTTTATGATATACAGATACATGGACACGAGGACTTTATGATATACAGATACATGGACACGAGGACTTTATGATATACAGATACATGGACACGAGGACTTTATGATATACAGATACATGGACACGAGGACTTTATGATATACAGATACATGGACAAGAGGACTTTATGATATACAGATACATGGACACCAGGACTTTATGATATACAGATACATGGACACGAGGACTTTATGATATACAGATACATGGACACGAGGACTTTATGATATACAGATACAAGGACACGAGGACTTTATGATATACAGATATATGGACACGAGGACTTTATGATATACAGATACATGTACACGAGGACTTTATGATATACAGATATATGGACACGAGGACTTTATGATATATACAGATATATGATACACGAGGACTTTATGATATACAGATATATGGACACGAGGACTTCATGAAATACAGATATATGGACACGAGGACTTTGTGATATACAGATACAGGGACACGAGGACTTGATGATATACAGATATATGGACACCAGTACTTAATGATGATATACAGATATATGGACACGAGGACTTCATGATATACAGATATATGGACACGAGGACTTAATGATTTACAGATATATGGAGACGAGGGCTTTATAATATACAGATATATGGACACGAGGACTTTATGATATACAGATATATGGACACGGGGACTTTATGATATATAGATACATGGACACGAGGACTTTATGACATACAAATATGGACACGAGGACTTTATGATATACAGATACAGGGACACGAGGACTTTATGATATACAGATATATGGACACGAGGACTTTATGATATACAGATACATGGACACGAGGACTTTATGATATACAGATACATGGACACGAGGACTTTATGATATACACATGACACGGACTTTATGATATACAGATATATGGACACGAGGACTTTATGATATACAGATACATGGACACGAGGACTTTATGATATACAGATACATGGACACGAGGACTTTATGATACACAGATACACACGAGGACTTTATGATACACAGATACAGGGACACAAGGACTTTATGATATACAGATACATGGACACGAGGACTTTATGATATACAGATACAGGGACACGAGGACTTTATGAAATACAGATACAGGGACACGAAGACTTTATGAAATACAGATACATGGACACGAGGACTTTATGATACACAGATACATGGACACAAGGACTTTATGATATACAGATACATGGACACGAGGACTTTATGATATACAGATACATGGACACGAGGACTTTATGATATACAGATACATGGACACGAGGACTTTATGATATACAGATACAAGGACACGAGGACTTTATGATATACAGATATATGGACACGAGGACGTAATGATATATAGATACATGGACACCAGGACTTTATGACATACAGATATGGACACGAGGACTTTATGATATACGGATATATGGACACGAGGACTTTATGATATACAGATATATGGACACGAGGACTTTATGATATAGAGATATATGGACACGAGGACTTTATGATATATAGATACAAGGACACAAGGACTTTGTGATATACAGATACATGGACACGAGGACTTTATGATATACAGATACAAGGACACAAGGACTTTGTGATATACAGATTCATTGACACGAGGACTTTATGATATATATATACAAGGACACCAGGACTTTTTAGATACAAGGACACAAAGACTTTATGATATACAGATACATGGACACGGGGACTTTATGATATACAGATACATGGACACGAGGACTTTATCATATACAGATAGAAGGACACAAGGACTTTGTGATATACAGATACATGGACACGAGGACTTTATGATATACAGATACAAGGACACGAGGACTTTATGATATACAGATATATGGACACGAGGACTTTATGATATACAGATATATGGACACGGGGACTTTATGATATATAGATACATGGACAAGAGGACTTTATGACATACAGATATGGACACGAGGACTTGATGATATACAGATACAAGGACACGAGGACTTTATGATATACAGATTTATGGACACGAGGACTTTATGATATACAGATACAAGGACACGAGGACTTTTTAGATACAAGGACACGAGGACTTTATGGTATACAGATGTATGGACATGAGGACTTTATGATATACAGATATATGGACACGAGGACTTTATGATATACAGATATATGGACACGAGGACTTTATGATATATAGATACATGGACACGAGGACTTTATGACATACAGATATGGACACGAGGACTTTATGATATACAGATACAAGGACACGATGACTTTATGATATACAGATATATGGACACGGGGATTTTATGACATACAGATACATGGACACGAGGACTTTATGATATACAGATACAAGGACACGATGACTTTATGATATACAGATATATGGACACGAGGACTTTATGATATACAGATATATGAACACGAGGACTTTATGATATATAGATACATGGACACGAGGACTTTATGACATACAGATATGGACACGAGGACTTTATGATATATAGATACATGGACACGAGGACTTTATGATATACAGATATATCGACACGAGGACTTTTTGATATATACATACATGGACACGAGGACTTTATGATATACAGATACATGGACACGATGACTTTATGATATACAGATACAAGGACACCAGGACTTTATGATATACAGATACATGGACACGAGGACTTTATGATATACAGATACAAGGACACGATGACTTTATGATATACAGATATATGGACACGGGGATTTTATGACATACAGATACATGGACACGAGGACTTTATGATATACAGATATATCGACACGAGGACTTTATGATATATAGATACATGGACACGAGGACTTTATGATATACAGATACATGGACACCAGGACTTTATGATATACAGATACATGGACACAAGGACTTTATGATATACAGATATATCGACACGAGGACTTTTTGATATATACATACATGGACACGAGGACTTTATGATATACAGATACATGGACACGATGACTTTATGATATACAGATACAAGGACACCAGGACTTTATGATATACAGATACATGGACACGAGGACTTTATGACATACAGATATGGACACGAGGACTTTATGATATACAGATACAAGGACACGAGGACTTTATGATATACAGATATATGGACACGAGGACTTTATGATATACAGATATATGGACACGAGGACTTTATGATATACAGATATATGGACACGAGGTCTTTATGATATACAGATATATGGACACGAGGACTTTATGATGTACAGATACAAGGACACGAGGACTTTATGAAATACGGATACAATTACACGAAGAGTTTATTTTACAAAAACAGGATTCTTTGAAGACTTTCAGATGTACAAAACAATGTTTTAACTCTTTCATTTACACTCAAAGAGTTAGGTCATCTCGATGCATTTAGCAGACACCTGTAACCTAGATGTATTTCAGGGACGAAATCAATATGTTTCAAGTTTAGATCTAAGCCCTTTTTTCCTTTGTTGTTGTTGTTGTTGTTGTTGGTCTGGCTTTTCCTTGTATTATGGTTATAAAATAAATGTACTGAAGAAAGTTGAATGATATAAGACATTACCAATTAATGCCAACGGGACTCAGTGAAATTTGTGTTAACGTATATAGGTATATAAATCAATACATGTAGTATGACAGCTTGATTTGACTTGAACTTTGAAGGTTTGTGTAAATATATTAGAATAACGCTTATATATTCGAATTTATTGTGATTTTAATCTTATCTGTCATTAAATTATGCACGATTTATGTATCAGAATCAGTGCACATCTCTGTGCTGAGATATGTTGTAATGGTTGTCGTATCATTACACAGGTAACACAACTAGGTGATCACTTTAAGCATTGTTATCTTTGAAAAATATAAGAATATGAATTATTTCTAGGAAATTTATATTAGAATAGAATTATTGATATGATTTATGGATAGAGATTAATATTTGATTTAACAATGACTAGAAATGAGTATATTTCTATATGTATTATATCAAACTAAACAAACACACGGACCAGTCATATGAAGACTTGTTAGCTTATTGACAAAATGGAGAACACACGTCATACAAAAATAAGTAAATAAATATTTAATGTGATATTGAATTAATCACTAAATAACGATATGAAAAAGATAATGTTTGTATCCACTTATCTTCATAAAATCTTTAATTGTTGAATTAAAAGAAAAACATTTTTTGTTTTCTTTATATATCAGTTTGCGAATGTACATAATCGTTTCAGATGATGTATTGCTGTTCCTTCTAAGTTTTTTTCATTAAAATTTATTATTTGGATTCTAGAATTAAAGAAAGTTGATTTGTAATCTTAAGATATCAAAAGTATAAATAAAACACGTCTCAGCTTTACTTAAAAACGTAGGTGTAATGAGACAAGGGAAATAACTCGATCAATTGTTTTCAGTTACGATTTTGGAATAGAAGGAAAAATGTCATTAATTTTTCTGTTTAACAATTTCAATAAACTTTAATATGCTAGCAAGCAGTTAAGTCACATCAATTACGAATGGAAAAGAAAAAAACTTGGTTTTTCAAACATGGAAAAATGCCAATGAAAATCAAATACGAAATATTATTAGATAACAAAGATTATCAATTGTGAGAGGAATGCCACTTACTTATATTTCATATCTATGTTAACAATGATAATGGGTACAGATGCAACTATCAATATAATTGTTTACAAACAGATTACAAAATAAGTATGATTAAACATCGTTTTCATGTACACGTAGTTGTAAAAACAACGAAGTAAGGAGTGCTGCATGCATACTAATGAATATTCATACATTCATGAGTTATAATAATTTTCGTTATGGGATAAGGGAAGTAACTCAAACAACGACCCGTCTTTATATATGAAAAATATTGAGGCATAATAAGCATTGTATATAGTCATTTTCATGAGGGTTGTAATTGACTGGCCCGGGTACCACATACTTAGGCTGCACAGCTTTCATACCAACGTCACTTAATCAAGGATTTATATTTTTCAAGAGTAGTCGACAACAAATATCATAAGAGGATACTTAAGTAATTATTGTTTACTGACCAGAGATGATTTCAAGACGGCTGCGGGGAAGAGACAGATCTGCAATAACCGCTGGCTCAATACCTGGTTAGTCAGTACAATAAACACGTTCTGGTGTTTTCTTTCACTTGAGATAAATAATGACAGTTTAAAATGATACAACAATGTCAATAATCTTTAGCTCATAAAATTGTTATGTTTGTACAAAAAGTGTTTGTATCAAAGTAATATGAGATCAGTACATTTTCATCACTTAGTCATCCTGTGATAATACACACATATATTGCATAGAATTTTATATATAACAAAGAGTTATCTCTTTAACATCTGAACTGATGTCAATGGTATGTTAGTACAAAACAACCTCCGCCACCCCCCAAAAAATGATAATAATAATAATAAAACATCAAATCAAATAAAAAATTTAAAAAAAACCACACTCAAAAGCGCACAAAAAAAAAAAAAAAAATAAATAATAAAAAAAATGAAAAAAATAAAAATAAAACTAATTGAATAAAAGATTTAACAATCGACTGTAAGGAAACTATTTAATTGCATTTATTTAGTTTGAACAATCTCTTGATATTACAATCATTTTTAAAATTACAATTTTTAATTATATTTGATTAAAAACAGCAACAGTACATTGTAATATTGCAACCAGCGTGCTGAAAATAACTTATTTCTGTCATTGTTTTCTGCCTCCACATCAAAGAGCTCTACATCTCGGCTGCCAGCGTGACTTTAACTTTAGCCTAGTCATGTGAGACGGAAGTGTTTTTTTTCAATCTGATTTCAAGCAGTATGGTGGTATATTAGAAAAAAACGGCTGAGTTTATCTGCTTCTGAAATGAATAGAAACAGCATTGTTAGGAATTATAGCTGTGTTAATATGAAAACGATATGTCGGTAGTCGTGAGAGAGATCCCCTGTAGGGCTGGCAAAGGTTGTCGTTAAAGGAAGCCAAGCGAAGGGTTAACGTTACACTGTTTTTCATCTCTTAGATAGATTCTCAGCATGGTGTTTAAAGAAATTACCAGATGTCAAAAATGGAGAAAATGTTTTTGGTTTATATGTCAAGGGAGTTGAAATGTACACAAAACAAAAATACATTCCTGCAAAAAGATATTCAACTATTTGGAGATTGTACAGCGACACCTAGACGGCTAACTATGGCAGACATAGTCTACACGTGCTAGAAGAAATTCCTGTTATTAATTGAAAGCGACAGAAGCGACACCAGCTTGAAAATTGAAACAAATCAGGAAATTCGTTTAAATATTTCTGTTTTTAAAGATGAAAATTATTTTAAATTGTATGGTTTGTATATAAGGATACATTTAATAGTTCGAATAATTCTTTTAGAATCATGTATCTTACTACATATGCGTGGATGATATATAGTATGATAATCAAGTGAAATATCAGTGAGATCAGCAAATTTATTGTCGTTTTTCATTTTTGCGTAAAAATGCTTTTTGTTTTATTGTACATTTTTTAATTATTGATATCTCAAGTCGATGTTCCCCAACTCACAAATAGTTTGTATTCAAACTGCATTTCGTACAAAAACATAACAAAAACCGCCACAATTTTGATCAGAAAATGCATGTCTTCACATGCAATAGTTACAATTCTTTTTTATGTGACCTATTTAATGTACAAACAAACGGACCTTTCGTTATATGTGAGCCAATGGGGTTTCTGGAATCCATTATCAAGTACAACATTCAGTAAGTTTGTGCTATAAGTATTTCGATGAAGTGTTAAACATACCACATCGTAAATCATGTATGCCAAACAGAACTATATGTCTTGTTTTTTCAACATTCTGTTCGTGTTTTAAATTTAGACATTGATTTTGTACAGAGCAATTCATATGAAGTCAATTATAATGTACCATTTTAAAAGCAAACCGATTCTTTAATATGTTACTGTAATGCAATACAAAACGTAGGATTTTAAAATCTTATATATCATGTTTCGTATGCTTTCCGAAACAATTATGTAGACTCATTTTCTAAATGACGTATGCATCATATAAATGTAATATAGTTTCGTCTGCCCAGGTCATTAAATTATAAATCCTATTTTTGTAATGCAACAATGTGCTGACCACAGCGTAAAGCACACCTCCTACTATCATCCCAATCTCCTATCCGAAATAAAAAAGCAAAAAAGCAAAGCACAGAACGAAAAGATTCTGAACAAGACGTGGACATAACCGGACGAGAGAATGACGTAATTATAATATTTCAATGCTAATTGTGACTTCTTAATGTCTTGTCTTATTTTCATCTTGTGACTTGACATTTGCTGTTCTTATAGAAAATAACGAACTTCAGCAAAGGTTTACGCAACGTTTATGCCGCTACGGTCTATAAAATATATAGTTTTCATATATATCATTTTCTCTAACTTTCTCTTTTTCATGTAGAGGCGTATCCAACCCGTCAACACATTGGCCTTAGTAAACCATGGCCCTAACCTGATAAAACCCCCATTAAACTCTAATCACACACAAACACCCTCGAAGATCAGACAAATTCCCATTAACACCATTCAATATCACCGTCCTCTCCAATTCACTAGCACAGAAGAAGTCTTAAAATCAGAAACACCTCCTCTGATTAAAGACTCATTCCCAAGATAATTATAAAAACTTAACGGCCTTCTTGTGTTAAATGTTTTCCCAAATGAACAACAATTGTTAAGATATTTGAATCCTTTGATAGCCAAATACCAAAAATGTCCTTCTACTGTCAACGGTGTGGGAGACCCTTGGTTGACCATATTACACTAACTTGAGGTTCCTTATGTTGTCGACCCCTTAAAGTATGGCAAGTGATTCGTTACATAGGGGAGTTGCGAGTCAAAAAGGAGATGCTCCATAAACGACACGTGCTGTATTTTACATGTGGTTTTATTCTATGTCCATGGCAAGAAATCACACACACACACGTTCAGAGAAACTCAAGTGACACTTTAAAATGAGAAAGTGCACGCCCATTATAAAGACAAACTTTAAAATTTCACCGTGAAAAGAGGAGTACAAGAGAAGATTGAGTCATATGTCTAATTACATGCTATCATGTATGCGTGGTTTGTACTGCAAAGCTGTCAAGTGTCAACCACATGTCTGCCCCCAAAAACAATGTCACTCATACACGTGCAAAAATGTCTCTTATATTTATACATATGCACACATTAAAATATTTCAAAATAGCTGAGTCTTTAAAGATTTTACACTACCAGAAACGATCTGTTCAAAGCAAATTAAAGGAAAGGTTATTAGTGATAACATGCCATTCTAGGTTATTTCATACTGAAAAAAAATACTGAGGACTTTACTTGAAAAGCATAAACATCCTGAGTATATCAAACGAACATCAGGTTTTTTTCATGACATCAAACAAATATTTTTCTTTATGCCCGAAGAAAACTTTAATAACATTTAAAAGTCACTAAGAATCAAACCTTTTGAATAGACTATTAATTCCTCTTTCACTTGGGGACTTGCGGCTACACCATCCTTTTACTAGTTTTTGATAAATATGATAATGTCTCCCAAACATGTGTTCTTTAATCAATAAACATGGAAACTTGCTACATAAAACACAAGAAACTTGACTAAAAACATTCCTCAACCGATGGTGTTTACATCTCGAACTTTATCTGACATTCAAATGTTTTTTCTCCAATGTCACTATTTCCATTAAAGTTGTCGATAGCTGATAGATTAACGTACAAAACAGGATTTGGAAAGATGCAGTTTGATAAAGACTATAAAGGCGAGTTATACTGTCACCATCGCCATGGCAATAAAATGTACACTATTTTCTTGCTCCAGTTAAAGGTAGATGATTATATGTCGCTCGTAGTTTCTATATTATATACATATATATCGGGCTCTCATTTCATAATTTGGTAATACTTACTTGGTCAGACACATATCAATATGGCGGATGTCGTCACTGAAGCTAAAGTTACATGACATTCCGGAACACTTGTCTTTATTCTCCTTTTACTGTTTTGAGGAATTCCGTTTTATATATTTTTGTTGTCTATATCTAGCCATCCTCTCATCATATTTAAGTTTCAAGTAAGATTCTGCCCGTATTATTTTACTGTTTCTGAATATAGATTAACATCGATGGTAAGCTTTTTTACTAGATCATGTATGATGGAAATCTTTGGTTACCGGTACAATGAATTTAATATCAAAATGCTTGTTCCAAATAACACGACTTCGATTGTCGCGATAAACGACCGCTTATGGCAGCGAACTTCACAGAACAGGACTTTGAGAAACTGTTCAACAGGTATATTTGGACAGTGTCACCATCTATATCTGTACAACATGTTTATTTAGACAGTATGTCACCATTTATATCTGCACAACAGGTAAATTTGGACAGTATGTTTATTGACTCACCTTTTCAGATTCCTCTGTTCAGACTTATCTTTCTTGTGAATATGCCTGAAGTTGTTTGTCATTACCCCGGCTCTTACTTTGAGAACGCAACATTTCTTATTTTTTTTTAAACGAGGGAGACGTCTTTTTCCTTTTTGTTTCATTTTAATATCGTTTGCTTGAATTAGATTCCGAATTATTTACACATTGTTTGTCTCGTTTTGATTGTTTGTGTGGTGTGTGCAGCCTATTTGCAATGATATAGAACTTTCATATCGTGGTATGTGTATGTTTTTACCAAACAGAGAACAATAAAACCGAAATCAAAGTATATGACCACGATGAACGCATATGTATTTTGTTTAACTGAGTGATGCATCGATACTTTTTTAATAAACGAAGAGCTGTTTTGAAAGCTGGGTAGTTCCTCGATGGTTGATCAAAGTCATTCTGGCGTAGTATTGATATCAAAAACAGTTACTTCAAGACTCCGACGGAAAATACCATGCATAGGGTACATACAATAAGAAACCATATGCACTTGACCCTATCGTCGTAACCATTTGATACACCTAGGTTTATGGTTTCAGAAGTGATTCACTTGTGTTGGTCCAATTATAATACAGTTAAGATGGTGATAAGACACATAAAGCCGTCAACATTGCTGTGTTATAGGCCTGTTAACGGGAGTAAATGTCCATACTCATAAAACAACAGTACGCCAATAACACTCGTAGTAACATCGGATCGTATGGTGGTCTATGGATTTTTAGTGGCGGAAGTTAGCTTTAAATGTCAGCTTTGATTTCTTTATCAGCATACTCGAAATCTCCTCCACTTTGGGTATACTATTCCATGTTTTGTTTACCTGTGTATCATCATGTGTTTTTAGATAGTGGATAACTGATGCGGATGTATTTTGTTTGTAGTAAATTGTTATTTTTCGGTGTAGTGGGTATGTATTTAGAACTGATGTTTACTAATTGCATGTTCTTACAGAGAGCACAAGTTGATGTATAAAACACATACCTACATCTTGTTGAATTTTCGTATATCTCAAGAAGGTTCTTCAAAAGGTTTTCGACTAATGCATTTTAGATATAAGCTTTGTTATACAATGTTTTCATATCGCCTCAATATCTTCACGGTTTTAAACCCGAGTTTACTGTTGGTTTTTTTTTTTTTTTTCTTCATTGTCATTAACGAGTCAGTTGCAAATTTCTTGAGAAAATATCAAAGGTAATAAAAATACGACATATTAAAGACATTTAGATATATATATAATAAAATCAAAACAAACGGTTTCAAGACGTTGGAATATGGCTTGGCTTTTGCAGTCGCCTCGTAGCCAGGTATTAACGATATACCCTGATTTATAAGATGCGTCTACATATTCTAAATGTGATATATTCTGAGGCACGGCGTGGTTTCGTTTTTGATTGACGGGAACAAAAAATACGGTCATACCCCACCGCGCTTCATTTACACGAGATTGCAGAAAACCAAGTAATCTTTGAAATATTAATGTATCGCATTTCATGCGTTGATCCCCTAGACTGTGTCGGGTGAGGTTTGAGTGACATCCGGTCGGCCCGGACGCCACAGTCAACACTTGTCCGTCAAAGTGGTTTTTGTTCGCTGCTCAACACTGGGGATACATATAAACTTAGTCATGTTGAAAATTAAAATATGATGAAAACAAATTTAAATAGTATGAAATGTGTGAGAATTCCAATAAGCTCACATACTGAATAAGAAAACATTTTTTAACAAAACACGGCCAGCTTTAGAAATGTTACACACAGATATGTCACATGTTATTTCGATGCCTGTTGAGTCATCGAACGTGTTAATGATAGCAAATAGATACCTCCATAATGGTTATAATGGCCACCTGCAAATGACCATTATTCAGTCGACATTCTAAATACCAAACATACAAAACAGCGCACAAAACAGCGTCATTTTCCTTAGAGTGTGGCAAAGCCATATCTGAATTTCTATTTGACGTCCCGTACAGCCTTATCAATGCTCATTGTGTAACAATATAAGTGAAAAGGAATTGTTCGTTGGTATGGAGCTCAATATCATGATGGCGGATTATATCATGTTGTTCGAAAGTCTCGTGATTATTCCAAGTTTTGTTTCGTAAAAACAGTTGTATACGTGAGCGTCGTTGCTTAGCAACAGAGCTTAAAACTAAATGGTAGGATATTCTTACAACTATATCGAACAGACAATGGAGTCTTACCTGATGTTTGCAGACCTCATCTGGAATAATGTGTCTGTATAATCATATTGTCAATAATTAGAGTACAATACTCATTGCTGTTCATGAAAGTTACGAACCTCTATTTTAAGAAGATTTCATAAACTTTTTTTATGAATGCAATATTGAATTTATATATTATATATATTTCGAAATGTTTAATTATCAATTAATAAACAGAATCAACATTTAATGTACAGTCATGCTATAAGTATATAAACAAATGCATATTGTTCTATATTTTCTCAGAGAGCAAAACCTTGTGTAAATACCTACCTATGAAAATACAGGATATTTCTGCGTTCGGTCTTGTTTGATATTTCTAATATGACGTTTTGCGTTTATGTTTCTGGACCTGCAAATATTTTATACGATTAACTTCAGTTCATTTACAGAAAATGATAGAGAGCAAGTACCTAACAGAAGTCAGTAAATTCACCTATTCATTTTCGTATATGCCGCAGGCAAGGGCTACATCCTAAACACTTCGATAGTGAGGACTACAGTTGAAGTAAACCTCGACGATGGCCCTATTGATAAACACGGTAGGAGGCGCACCTTTGAAGTCTACCAAAATATTGTCAATGGTCTCTTGTTTTCATTGTAAATATTTGAGTGTGTCTGTAGCCCGTGATACAGTGTACCTGTTACCGATGTAATGGATACCCAGCATGCATTGTGTTGTCAAGGAGCGGGGGACGGATGACATGACATCTTGGTTTTGTACATGCTTAATTCTGCATCTCCGTTATCCAGGATTCGTGTTGTATTTGTCAAAGAAACAACCCACCTCTACCATGTTCGTTTGAAGTCTCTGTATCAGATTGAGCTTGTGTTTCAGTGGGACGCTGAAATGATCTCTCAACGTCTTATTTCAGATATGTTGAAATATTTTGACCATAGCTGTGCCTCGATTTGAAAACTCGGATTTTGAATATATTTGTTACATGAAATGTACGTGTCTATGTGAATACGCAAATATTACATCCGTCCAACATATACACCTCCTGCACACTTAAAATCTCTAATCATTGAAATTGATAAGGATATGTTTATTTTATGTTGAGTATTACCATCTAAGTATATTCAATAATGAGCGAATACTGTAGTAATGTTCAAGCAAATGAGTTTTAAGAAGGTCTCGAACCCGGAAACGAGGTTTACGACATGGCATAACCCTTTAAGCAAAATAAATACCACTGCGCATGCTTCAATCACTCCGACTTCGATATAGATTTAGTTTCTAACTAGGCAGCGGTTAAGGGGCTCACCGAGGAAATAGTTCATTAATTTAAACTCCGGGTTAGAGGCTAAGAGAATCAATCTAGCCAAGCGGAAGAAAGGTACTCCGGGCCGATGTAATACGGGGCTTTGTTCATGTCTACCGTTGGGAATACACAGTCGTTAGGACGCTACACCGATATGGAAATCCAAATCTCACAAAATCCCGTTTTAACTCTCGCATCAAAGTCTTTTCAAATAGACCCATATATCATATGAACATTTTCAGTCGATCTGGCTGATGCAGGATTCAAGGGGATTTCTTGAAATCGTTTTCAAATTACATATTAGAATCTGAGTGCAGAGTCTGCCAGCAAGGAAAGGACAGATACTGTCTTAAGTTTTAAAATGCTAAAAAAACTTTCTCTTTCTTTTTTCTATTTCTATATAGATATTGATATGTTTAAAGTATAGATAAGTTATCAATTTTAATAAAGATTTGGATACGAAACTAATCTAACGAGCATTTACCTTCTTTCCTATATCAAAGATGTGACCTGATATTGCCAGGCAAATTACATCACCCAAGGTAAAGTACACTGGCATGTGTTCCTGTCTTACAATTAAGTGTAACGCACAATTTACTTTCTTTATCCCATATGATGCTCTCAACCATGAAAATATACTATATTCCTTATTTAATGTTTATTTTTTTACAAACGAGAATGATCATTGATATTTCTAATACGAAACGAAAAGGACTTATTATATATATGATATGTGACAGCTTGCGTTTAAAGAGCGACTGCGATCCGTTAGTTATTCGAAAAGGTTACATAATCGATTCAAACATACATTGAATAGATTATAAACCTTTTTGTATTTGTAGATAACAGCTATTGAAAGTGTTATTCAACAACTGAATACCGTTGAATATAATAAGATTGTGCGCTGCAAAAAATAAGCAACTGCGAGGATGTCAACTTTAAGAATGAAATGCGGTTCTTGTATAAGAATGCAACAGTATGTTGCAAAAACATATTTGATAACGCATGCTTTCCATTCTCTATGACAAAGACATCAACTGTTTCGAAAAAATGTAATTATGACTGCTTTAGGTAATATACTGATTCTACTTTGTTCCGCAACAATTTATCATATATATATTATACATATATCTTTGTTAGATTTTAAATTAGATGTATTTGATATTCAATAACATTCATGGTATTTCCTTTATTGTTAACATTGTTTTCATTTGCGAACTTGACAATATCAATTTGGATGGTTGATAAAGCAGAAGACTGTTACTCTTCCGGAACACCTAGTCCTTTTTCTCTATGTTACTGGCCATGGTTTTCGTGAATATCTGTTTCTTTTGTTCATGTTTTGACCTCGTTTCATCGTTTCGAGTTTGAACTAAGAATCCGTTTCTTGTTTGTCTTTACAGCGAATCCGCAAGTTTTTATCCTGAGTATTTGTATATCATTATTATTATTTGATCATAAGTGGCACATTGTGTACTTATTACCACAATACATTTCGTTAAGCGATAACCGATTTTATAATGGATTTGGAACGCGTTGTGGATAAATCATGCGGAATGAAGCAATCCTTGTGTCAATACAGCATTGGATAATCTATAGGCAAATACCTTTTATTTTCATGTTCCTGTGTTACTGGAGCCGTGCATTTTTAACAGGTAAGTTTCTGAAAGATTTCCTCTCATACTTCAATTTTTCACAGCAGTATTATTGTATCACGCTCGAATGAATTTCATATTTCTAACCGCAATGACACATTGAATTGAGCAACATTCGTCAGCTACAGTGACGTGACCCGCTTGGACGTTAAAATCAGCTAATCACATTAACCTACCTTTACGAATAAATGAGAATTCTTCCTTTTTTATCAGGCAATAAAGATTGTGCACATGCAGTTTAATGTTATGTGCTCCGCGAGCGAACAACACGGCTTCATTTATATATCAACACGGCTCACTCCCCAAGGTGTCGAATTCACAGTTGGACGTCCTATCTCTCCGCGAACTAGACGGTAGCTTTCCTGGAGGCTGGCCAAAGATCGGAGAAAAAATAAATGAATAATCAAAATAAGAATAAAGTGAAACAAAAAATCCCTTTTTGCCCTTAACAAAAATCGACATGTTTTAATTTTGAAATGGATTTTACTTTTTTTCAAACTGATTATGAGTGGTCTTTTTAAGATAAATAACACATTTTAAATCATTATATGCAAAAGAAACGGAACCACACATCTTGATTCTTATCCCACCTAATATATCTTAGTCAACAATATGCAAACCTATCATTTTTAATGATATATTTATTATTAATTCTATATTATGGCTGGCAGCAAACAATGCCTGTATGTGTAATTTCAAAGAGATTTTGAACAAAAGCTATATCAAAGTTTTCATCACCTAAACAACAGTTGAGACAAACAAATTATTCATCACGAGAGATACTCACAATCCTACTTGATGAGAGTACGTCAAGACATTGCATAAGATAGTACTGTAAAAAATATCGGTGGTATTATCAGTGACATTGAAAGTTTTGTGATAATGGTAGCATGTGTTTCACGGCAGAGCGACGTTGGGATGCCGTATAAAGATTACCAGTGTGAAGGTTTTCAACGCTTTGTGAGACAGAAGGTATTGGGCGTTCTGTAACAAAATGTCTGGCTATAGTTGAAGAGCCGGTTTTGGTCTTGTTAGGTAGACTGCTGTTGTGGCAAACCTTTAGTATCAATACACTTGTGTTACGTTATTATCTTTTTTTCTTCTTGATCGATTTTCGGATGCTATTTTTTATATTTTAAGAAGTAAATATTTATTTGACAGTTTTAAGAAATTAAAACCAAACGATTTTTTTACAAAGTAAAACATTATTGTCTATGATAACTGGGGACAAGTACTATATAAAACCGAAGGTGAAACAGGTTAATTTTGTGATGGATGACACCAAACCACCGCGACAAGACATTTCCATAACTCCTACGTTTAACATCACTACGTAATTACAAAAAAAAAAAAAAAAAAAAAAATGGTTTTCATTTGTATTCGCGACAAAGCCAGAGAAAACCCTGCGTTTGGTAGGATGAGTTATTTGATTGCTATTTTGAAAATATTCGTGAGTAAGAAATTTTACAATATTTGTATGCATCGGATATCATAAATTTAATACAGGTACTTCACAACTAATTTCGACCAGTGCTAACTTTGGAATTTCACTTGTCCATGTATTAGGAATTAGTCCAGGTTTCACAACTTACAAACAATTTTCATTAAAGAATTTTAATCAGAGGAACTGATGGAGCCGAGGAGAGTGTCTAAATAGCGTTATCAGAGGCCCTCGAAAGCTTGATGAGATAGCAAGTCTAACCATGTGTTAATTGGGAAACAATAGAGAGGAATGCAGATTGTGAGCTGATAGGTAGCGTGTCAATACAGAAACATTTTATGGTTTAGGTATAAACACAAAGAACGTAGTGTTGTAACATCCGTAGCTGTAAATTTTCAATTAAGACCGGTCAGAAAATCTGGAGTATGCTGTAAAAATGGCTTCAACTACTATCAGTCATATTGTAGCGTGAATCAGCTTTGGTCTATATAAAGCATCCATTGAACATTGTTCAAAAATATTAAAGGCATACATGTTAAAAGGGATATGAATTTACGATATTCAAGAAAACAGCACAGAAAATTCGTGTGTCTCAGGCAGTTGAGCAATGGACCGGTCCGTGTTGAAGTGTTTGTGTCAATGGACAGGCTGCTTTACCCCCGTTGCTCAGGAAAGCATGCGACGGGCTTCCCATCTGCTGTTCAGTTAGGTAACTACCTGCTACTACAAGGATACCTCGCGTCAAAATGACCTTTGCTGTTAACTCGACAATAAAACCTGCCAACAAACCATGCATATCTCTGGCGTTTGAAATGTAGGTAAAGCGGATACACATTCAGATTAATTTGTAATATTCAAAATAACTTGGGTGTTTAAACAACACTAATGCAATGTATTACACTTTCATTTGTTTTTAATATCGTAAGAGAAAGTATTACTGTTCATTAATTCATGCACAAATATTTATATACCAAAATCTAGACATTAGAGCTTAAAGCATACATTTACAATGATATATAAAAACCAAAAACGTTTCTTTTTCTGAACTGTATCGATCTTTTGGGAAAATTTGAAAGAAAAAAAAAAAAAAAATACAGAAAATGGAGGTCAAGGTTCGGCTTCAACTGTTGCACTCCTTAATATCAAGATAACAGTTTGGTGCCAACAAAATTGATGTCACGGATTAATGCGATAATCTGCAGGAAATGGCAGTTTTATATGTATTGTTTATTACAGAATTCGGCAACACAACTCGTCACAGTAGTGATTGTGTCGATTTAACGCCATGCGAAAGTACATTGTGAAATGGTAGCCTTGCATTATCTTAACAATGTTGATAAATACAGTACTGAACAATTAGATTTGATTCATATTTTGCGTAACTGCTATGTCTGTATAAAAAACATCAGATTAGGACTCTATATATTCAACAATAGATACAATATCATAAACTCCATCCCAAATTTTATTCAAATTTCATCTGATTATCAAAATATAAAAACGCCGTTGCTTTATTAAAAACCAGAGAATAAGGTTGCTCAAGTTTAAAGATAATGGAAGGAAACTAATATCAATCTCCTTTGGTATCAAAGTTTAGTTTATGACTTCCAACTTTTTTGCCAGGTTGATAGTTAGGGTGAACTTGAGGAACCATCTACAATTTGATGATAACATACACTTTTGTTGTTTCAAACACCACTGCTACGATATTGTAATCGATATAGACTGCGTTACGTCATGTTTCGATTTATTCGAATAGTGATACGGTTCAGTATATACTTATGAAGTTTTTATGAAATGATTACATATATAAAAAAACAATTATTGAATTTTTTTTTCTCTTCCGTAAGAGTTTTTCAATCTTGATAAGTATAACTGACAGCGTGATGTAATTTTCCGTGAGTAAATCATGTATCGATTGTTTTCAAGGAAGAGTTACCGGCGAAAGACTCAGGGTGTTGGAAAAAAAATAAAATTCAATTAATGAATGTTGTTTCTTTCATGTTGAATCATATACCAAATTAAAAAAAAAAAAAAAAAAGAAAGAAAAGGAAGAAAAACGTGTATATGTGGATCGGGTCGATTCAGATATTTCGAAGTGAGTGATAAGAACGGTGTAGACATGAGGACATGTTTGCCGGGAATTGGACTGTACCACCAGACTTTCCTTTGATTATTATATGAATGTCTCGATAGAAGAGTCTAGTACATTTGCTAGATGTAGTGTACCCCCCGGTCTACATTTTGACTTTTCTTCCGATCACTTTGGAGTTTTCTCAGTTACATGCTAGACTTCAAAATTGAGACCATGAATATCACTAGTGAGTCCTAGATGGACGAAACAGCTATGTGATGCAGTTTAATTCTTTGTCCTATATTAAAAGGTACTATTCATTTGTGTTTCTTTTGTATGATAGTTTAATTGCGTGCAAGTACAAATTCAGAGTAACATGCAGAAATAGTTAATCATAAAGATCAGGACCAGAACTGCGCCATACAGCTGTTTCGTCCTGTTAGGATACAGTGATGAAAAATGAAATAGTGAGATCTATGCGGCAACTGCGTAAAATCTAAACTGGCCGACTGAAATATAAAAACAAACCAGATGGAAAGGTCGACTTCACTCAAAATTCAATTTAAAAAACGTACAAATATACTGTATATTCTGAACTGTTTCACTATTCGAATAGAATTGTTATAAATTAAACCATGGCAGATATGTTATGGCAAACCTGGAAGACTTCAGTACATCGGCAGTGTCTTCAACCTGTAATCTGGAAGAATCTGTGAAAGATGCTTGTTGTGTCTTCTATAAAACTCTTTTGAATAGGCAGACATGACTTTGTTGTAGATTGGTTTAAAACGGCTGAAGTCACGTTTGGACCCGGGAGAGCACCTCTAGGAACGGTCACAGATATCACAGATCCCAGGAATACTTTTCAGAGTATCCATGGTCAAACTTGTCTGTTTTGTATTGTTTCAAAAATTTATGTCGATATTTTGTCAGTTGTAATTGGAAGTTACCAGTTATGTATACTCAGTAATAATAATGCACAATATGGTTTCACCTAGGTACCATATAGCTGAAATCTTATAGCCAATATCTTGAAAGTTAAAGATCATTCCTTAAGCAGCAATATGTCACCCCCTTTCACCTATAGTGTACACATCAGTAGTAAACTATCAGTGAAACAGCTATGTGTCCTAGATGAACATTATATAATCCCTCCGATCAAACGACTATTTACATATATCCACAAAACCTTCATGCTGATTTTTACCAGCAGGGAAAACCTTTATTTCAAGTATATAATGTAGAATAGAAACTTTGCGTTTTTAAAATCTGGATAACTAAAAGTGATGAAAAAACAACTCAATTTTAAACTCGATTACAATTTATTTCATCGATGTCGTACCAATGTAGACAATATGTAAGTTTTAAAGTTGGCCGTTATTGGATTTCCTGCCATATGGCCAGTTCACTTAGAATGATTGACATGGTCATGTTGCTATTAGTTACATGAAGATACACATTTTAAAAGTGCTGGCGTCTGTTTGAATATATAGGATATTATTTGCGGCACTGAAAAAAACATCTTCAGTTCACGTAATCGATAATGACGCAATCTATACCATTATCAATTAAAGCATCTTTCCGGTTGTAATTAGACAAGGTTTCAACTTCACAGAGAGCTTGAGTGAAGATCTTATCCACGAAATGTTAATGTATCTTATATAATCTTATTAGGCAATAAAACAGACCATGAGAAAAGAATTTCTCCACAATACACACTTTGTTACTTACTGTCCATTGCCATTTTAATGTACTCCGGACGAGTGAATGGACATTTCTAACAAGTAAGTACCTACATAGCTGGAATTACTCAAACTCTTTCTTAAAAAATGCGAGATAAGCGTTATTCTTTGAAAATGGCAATGCAACTTTTTTCTGTAGATATTACGCTTATACTTAACCATTTGTTAATTATTTGTTTGCTTTTCATATTCATATTCATCAGTATAAATGATAAAAACACCTTAATTAATTTCTGTATACCATTTAGCATTACATGAAAGTTGTACTTGTAATTGTTCGATATTTGAAATAGTAAACGCATCTCATCGAGTTATATTTTGCAGTATCTGTAATTGGCATTGGTAAGTTTATACACTAATATCCTTTACTGGTAAACAGTGATAATTTCCTTTTGTATTTATTTACTCGAATAGATAGCACTGTTAACAAAACTATGCTATTATAAATTGTACGAAAGACACAAAAAGGGGTATAGATGAGGTCGAATTCTATTTTAAACATTACTTTGCAGTACAACGCATATATAATCACAATGTAGGACTACTTATTTGCTCTTACAATTTCGATTGCTATAATCCTCAAGAAACATTTTCACTTTACATGAACCATGATTGTTGCATTCTGTTAAATTCTGTCTGATTTCAACCAATAGCCAATCTTAAGTCTAATGCTTTTATCCATAAACATCTTAAAGCAAAATCTTTGCTCTGTTACCTTCTTTTGTGGTCGATTTGTTTTGTAGGAAAAATAAATAGAACAAATAAATGTCCGTTCACATATTCCAAATGATTGTTCTGAAGGTGTTATTCAAGTTCTCGAGTTTTGCCGTAACCTGTATGGCACGTTTTAATCCATTTGGATAGGCATTGTGCATAATATACACACGTACTTGGCGTTGTTTAAAATTATCCGAAATCTGAAAATAAAGAATGTATTGAATTATGGGGCTATATAGTGCACCTTCCCGATTTTGGAATTTCTTTCGATCACTTCAGATTCTCTTCTCTCGCCTCCTCAGCTTCAAAATTTAGGCCCTTTGCGTCATTGACGAGCCCTAAAGGGACAAAACAGCTGTATGGGACAGTTAAACTTATTGTATAGCTCTGCTATATCTTACTCTAGATTTATATTATAAAGTGGTATTCACTTTTGTGTCATGTTTACAATCTTCCAGATGTATTGTAATCAATGCAATCATATGTGGCTTTCTATATTTATCAAAAGTATTATAAAAGAAAATCGTTTTCGTCATAATTTCTTCTTCTTACCATTCTGCTATAGCAGTTTCACTTTAATTACATTGTGTTTTAAAAGGATTTGTTTCTTTTCACAATTTATTCTAACTTTTGAATTCTCTTCATTAAAGAAGATCTAAGTAGGAAGATAATGAATTAAACATTTAAATTCCAGTATATTTGGTATCATTCACAATACTGTTGTATGTTTGGTATCATTCACAATGCTGTTGTATGTTTGGTATCATTCACAATGCTGTTGTATGTTTGGTAACATTCACAATGCTGTTGTATGTTTGGTATCATTCACAATGCTGTTGTATGTTTGGTATCATTCACAATGCTGTTGTATGTTTGATTTCATTCACAATGCTGTTGTATGTTTGGTATCATTCACTATGATGTTGTATGTTTGGTATCATTCACAATGCTGTTGTATGTTTGGTATCATTCACAATACTGTTGTATGTTTGGTATCATTCACAATGCTGTTGTATATTTGGTATCATTCACTATGCTGTTGTATATTTGGTATCTTTCACAATGCTGTTGTATATTTGGTATCATTCACAATACTGTTGTATGTTTGGTATCATTCACTATGCTGTTGTATGTTTGGTATCATTCACAATGCTGTTGTATGTTTGGTATCATTCACAATACTGTTGTATGTTTGGTATCATTCACAATACTGTTGTATATTTGTTATCAATCACAATGCTGTTGTATATTTGGTATCATTCACAATGCTGTTGTATATTTGGTATCATTCACAATACTGTTGTATGTTTGGTATCATTCACAATACTGTTGTATATTTGTTATCAATCACAATGCTGTTGTATATTTGGTATCATTCACAATACTGTTGTATATTTGTTATCAATCACAATACTGTTGTATATTTGGTATCAATCACAATGCTGTTGCAGCAATTTTTAATATTAAACAAGGGCGCGACAGTTTATCCTTCAAACTTATAAAGTATACTGTTAGTGAATTTATTGCGATCAACATTCATAAATTTTGAGATGAACTTTATTGCTGTTTTTTTTTCCTTCACTCATTTGTTACAAATATATCGAAAATCATCTTTGGTTTGCACTGACATAGTTTCTTAATGCTAGTTTAAACAAACAAAAACGATTGATGAGACGTTCACAGGCAAATGTACGAAGCATCCTCTGCAACAACTTTGTATTACATAATTCTTGTGATATCAAATGGTTCGCAGTATGCCGAAACCTCACTTTATCATGAACAAACTCAATAACATAATACTTTGAAAATGTATTTATTTTTTCATTTAAAAATCATTGTACATCATTTCAACATTGAGCATTTAACACTAAAATAGTTCACAACATTTCTTAAATACTAGAACATACAAGTGTATTGATAACTAGAAACATGCGTCTAGCTAGTCTTACTATTGCCACCCCTATCCATTCTTGTTTCTAAATTTCGCTATTTACTTGTCACCATACACCAGAAGTACGATCCAAATTGATTAGATTTTCGTACATTTTCTGTGAATTATAGTATATTTGTTATTATCATTATTAAATATTGGATGGATTTAACTTATACAACATAGAAACAAACGTAAATCTTGTTTTATTTACAAATACTAGCATTGGTTTCCGTATCAACTGGGCTCTTTTCCAGTTTATTGTAAAACATATTTTCGCAAGAAATGGAATACAAAGAATTACGTAATTCTTATTGTGATCGAAAGTTAAAATGAAACTATAAGTATTTATATTTTTTTTAAAAATTCTAATATGGCTTAAATACAAATCGACATTTTGCTTTAACACATACAAATATCATTATCATTAGCAATTTATGTTTATTTTTGGTGAAAAGTTTATTAATGCTTTCAATCGGTACAACAAACCATTTAATATGTACATATTGTTTACTGATTTTGGCTAATCAAATGCTGTAACAGACAAACTATTCTTAGTTAAACTTAATAGTTCTTTTGTCTGTTTCCATGTAACATACATTATCAGATATGCGATCGATCTCAGACAAATAAAAACACAGACATACAAATGCGTTCTGCATATTAAAAACAAAAATAAAACAACATACATATTTCTCGTAAACAGGGTATATTAGACTAATTAACAAATTACATCTATTTATGTGATAATAACTAATAGAATTATTTGTACGATAAAAATGTTTTATTTACCCTCTCAAGTCATCAATTTTCTGTTAAGCGATGAATAGATATCCCGGAATCATCGGCTACTTTCGGTAGGTAATATCATCTACACCAATACTTGCTTCAAATTACACGTTTAGAAATATAAAAGGTAACCTGTTGTAAAAAATGGTTAATGTTATAGTAAGCAATTTCTTAGCAGAATAATGCTAGGCTTTATATGTATAATGTAAAACTATATTTGAATAATATAGTATATTTTGTTCTAGAATTTTCAACATTATTGTGTTAATATACTATATAAATATTCACTTCTGCAATTTAAATTCATTATCTAATTATGAATATTTACATATATAATTTTGATAACTTATTTTTCTGGTTCGATCATTAAGCATATTTCTATATTACAAAGCATACACCGAACTAACACCTGGAATTATCGGAATCAAAAAGTAAATAACATTTCTCTGAATTTTGATATCGTATTTATGTGTTTCCATATCAGATGTAAATGTTTGATATTATGTATGATATAATTTAATATTCATAAAGCTATTTTGTACATAATACGGTAAAGTTAATGTATTTGTTTGATTACCAAGATGAAAATTATTGTGACTTTAATAATTAATATTTTTCTCGAAGAGTATTGCATTGATATCAAAGAAATATGATATATTCATAAGATGAGATGGCGACAGAGACTAATGAAAATTCTTAACTGATAGCAAGCATGAACTTAATGTCTAATGTTCTATTTTGATATATATATTTGCTGTCGTGTTAAAAAAAACAGTTGACCGAAATTTGCCTTTAACACACTTTTTTCTGCTCATTCATTTGAAAGTAAGTAGTGTTTACAACACCCTCTACAAGTATTATTAACATGCACGGGCACCCCGGAGATTCACTACCCAGGGAAAAGCACACGATACGGCCATAAATATTAACAGCCAATGACAGATGTCGAGATTAGAGATCAATTGGAACATATTGAGGTCTGGACAGACGGCGGTCATGCTGATGTTAATGACCACGAGTGAATATCATAATAAGCGCGACTTTGGGTCCAGCACGTGGACTTGAATGCGCTCCATTTACTGACCGTTCCTCAACGCACCAAGTGGTTGTAAGGTCAGATTTCAAAGATAAAACTCGTCGGAGTTGTATAATTCGTGATTTAAAATTTTATCAATAAATGAACACCACATTGATTAGTAGCAAATTGAGTTTTCATTTGACACAAGCATGCCTCGAGCGCCATTGGTAAATATATAAATCATCGGACACGGTCCAATGGAACTAATTTATGAGATACGATCTCAATGACTTCAAGGCTAAACTGACTTTCAATGTATCAAATATATTTGAAATGGAGATATACACTTTATCGTAATAATTAAAGCGATTCTGGTATTTAATAAACTTACATGCTTATTATCAAAAAAGTAATTGCGATCACGGATAACAAATATTTAACAGTAAAGTAATTCGTGTTTTTCATGTACATAGTTAAATATTTGAAGTCAACACATATGTCCATCGTGATTCGCGGCATGAGCTCTTGAACTGTAACGCAAACTATTGAGATAAATTAGTTTATTTTGTATAAAGGAGGAGAAACTAAAATTAGTTCGCAAAATGATAGTACCTGATACATAAAAATAAATCATTCCAAGTGATGTAGGACGTATTTAAAGCATTTGTAATAAAATTTTGAATGGATTATGAAATTGTAATGGTAACGGCTATATAAAAAATCCAGAATCGGAAAAGTAGAAATTAGGTATTTAAAATCGAAATGATTCCAAATTTGAAAGCTACAATGTTATTTTTTGGGCGATGAAATAAGATTCAAAATTGACTGTCAATTCAAAGACGCGAAACGAACTTGACTCTTAAAGATAAATGATGACATATTGATTGTAAATGTACCTATATCTTAAACATTAGTCATAATTTTTGTAATGAAGTTTAGCACCATACCTTTTTTTCCAAGCAATCCTTTTATAAAAGAACAACATAAATTTAAAATCTTAATCCTCTAATAGTGATAGAAAATTAAAAACGTCTAGATAGTTTAGAAGCAAGTGAAACGGGAACAGAGAGATTAAAGAAGAACAAACATAACATGCGACAATGGTCTTACGAGGGTATAATATGCAAAAGAATTAAAGAAGTGATTTGAATAGGCTACAGACAATAAGACCTAAATTGATAAAGGTCCCCAATAAACCTGTTTGTGTTCCGAGGAGGCTTAAGTAAGGAAGTTGATCCAATCACATTCTCTGTTATCACGAGGGATCCAAATAATTACAATCAATATAACAAATCGCCCGAAGGAAACACTATCGAGAAAAATGTCATTGGCAATTCCCATTGGTCGAAATGCTTCACTTCAAACCAAGTTGTGTTGATCTTTTGTGGTATGTGGATAGGCGAAGATGTTGTAATTGAATCTGTGGGAACGTCCGTTAGAGTTCGTACGCCGTGCCAAATATACCATAGACAATTATCTATAGGGGGACGGTTTGTGTGATAGTTAATTTCAATTTTCCCGAAGGAGACGTTTATGTTAGAGCAAAATAATTACACCAAGCTAGGTTATTTTTACAGGAGAATTCCTCGAGTGGATGTGTTTCTACCTTTATGTGATTATTCAGAAAGTTAATCTTGAAGTAAAAATCCAATTTTGAACAAGCCTATCATATGCAATATATTGTTCAATAAAACGCTGCTTAACGGTAATTGAAACTTACTTTGCAAAAATAAAAGTAATACAAGAAAGTTACCTACCTTTCGGTCTGTTCGATATCTCATAATTTTACTATTACATCATGTAGCCAATCTTTGCCTTATATTCAATTTTCGCAATTCACATTCCCAGATCTGCCGCCAAAACAAGACGGATACAGATGGTGAGAGAAGGGGCCATTTCGTACAGGAAACGATAAACCTTTCAATATCTTCTCCTTAACTCCAGACCACATGATAAGCTAGTAGGTGTCGTAATTGGTCTATTTCCGATTTGATGCTTTTATTACCTATTTACATATGTAACTTTTAATTACTTAATTGAGGTTTCGAAAACTGATACATTTAATTACTTAATTGTGGTACACCGGATTAGTGTCGAAGTCTATTCTTGACGGAATATCTTGAACCTGCCAGACATTTATGCTATTGTGGGTTGCTGCCACGAGATTGTCAAAATACAACTTGTTTTTTTAATTGACAGGGTCATTTAAGTACAGTTATTCAACATACCATGTAGAAGTTAAAACTAAATATTCTGTTTTTATATTTTCAACATTAATTTTCTATAAACATACTGTACTTGATATTGTAAAGTTATGTTTTCTTATCAGTGCGGGTTAAGAAATCACATCTGGTTTAACCTAAAAACCAAATGTATAATTTGTATTTAAAGCTAAATATAAGAAAATAAACTGGCCACTGCATTGCAAAATAAGCCATTGAAACCCTTTTGAACGGTAGCTTGTTACAACTAAACAGGACTAACTGTTATATATCATAATAAGTTATCACATGTATAATGGTATACATACTACACTGCTGAGTTGCATACATCAATGCAAATGATCTAATTCTGATTCCTAGCTTCCAAAATATTCTTCATCATAACGGGATATCAGATATACATTGATCTACATGTGAATAGTTATGCTTTGGTAGGATACAGAGTAACAGAATGACTCTATGTTGTACCTTATCAATACCCCCTTTTTCATTTCTAAAATAGCGTTACAGTATTCCAATCAAAGATGAGTCAGTTTTGGCACATAGTCATAGCCCTGAGAGTAACAGTTATTGACGCTACTGACCGCACAAGGCATGTTGGACGGGTATATAGAGTTAACCCCTAAGTTGACCCCGGGGTCAGCGTCCTCCATAGGGTTTACATCCGGGTACATGTTATTCATATAATGACCGGAGTGATAACCTTGGCCGGACTGGCTCACGTGTAAGTACTGTTGATGTGACGTCATATGTTGTTGATGCTGATGATGCTGGGGAGGTTGTTGCTGCTGATGAGGTTGACCCATGTTTTGCATGTTCATATTTGGTCCATTCTGGTGATGTGGGTTGGGGGACATTGATGGTTTCATTAAAGGAGAATTGGGACTCTGCTTCTGTTGATACTGCTGATATGGATTCATGACATTTTCTCCCGGATATGACGTCACTCCGATATTAGTCTGATTGGAGTGGGGATGAGGCTGAGGACTTGGCAGTTGAGGTGAATGCTGTTGAGGCATCCCCTGGTGAATAGATAACCCCATTCCGGATTGTAATCCGTGCCCGTTCACGTTTCCGTGAGTTAGACCGTCCGGACTAAGTTTACCGCCACAGTCACTGCCTAGGCCGTCCGGCCCTCCAGACAAAGATCCCTGACTATCACTGTCCGTTCCTGACAGATTCCCTCCGTCTAACCGCCCGCATTTATCAGAAGACTTATGTCTTTGCTCCTTTTTAAATTTCATTCTTCTGTTCTGAAACCAGATCTTGATTTGTCGTTCTGTAAGATTGAGAAGGGCTGCCATTTCTATTCGTCGTGGTCGACATAGATATCTGTTGAAGTGAAATTCCTTTTCCAGTTCCACCAGCTGAGCGCTTGTGTAGGCGGTCCGGGCTCTTTTGGTTGGCTCTAAAATGAAATCATGTTTCAAGTTATTCTCAAAGAGAATATGTTTTGTATAAAAAACTGGTTTATATATAAGACGACTTCCAACCGTCTTGATGAATCAAATAAATTTGGTTGATGTATTTTCCATGACCTTTTGATATATCAACAGAACGATCTTACATTTCGATAGTAGGATTTATATGGTGTATGGAAATGTTTGTAAATCGCACTATAGTTTATAAATCTTAAGAAAGGAAAGCAATACGAAAGCAACCGCTCTCCAAAAATACAGAAATATACTTCCGAGACCTCTCTCTCAAAAAAATACAGAAATATACTTCCGAGACCTCTCTCTCAAAAAATACAGAAATATACTTCCGAGACCTCTCTCTCCAAAAAATACAGAAATATACTTCCGGGACCTCTCTCTCCAAAAATACAGAAATATACTTCCGAGACCTCTCTCTCAAAAAAATACAGAAATATACTTCCGGGACCTCTCTCAAAAAAATACAAAACGTTCCAGAGCTCTCTCAAATATATGGATCCAGTCTACCTTTCCAGACCTCTCTAAACAATACGGAAATATTCTACATTCCCAGGTGGGCAGTATTTGTTTCATCGTTTTGATAAATCAAAACCTTTGGCAGTAAAACAACACCATTTCTATATGTCTTTTCAGGAATTCTAATCAAAATTGGTTGTACATTCATACGACACTCATATCAATTTGTTGATTAATTATTAACAAAGGTATGATCGAACAAGGATATAAAGTGATGTGTGTTTTTTGAATAATTTAGTTGTCTTTAAAAACACCTAGGAATATTGTCTGTATTCTTACATTTGTTTGTATACTATACATATGCATATATCTCCAGAAATTCATGTGACAGATTTATTTTCAGATGGATCCGTTTTCAACTAATTTGTACGTAAATATTTTAACATTAACATATCGTATATATATATATATATATATATATATATATATATACACCTTGAATGAGATTTTAGATTGTTGATTATACTCAGTAGAAATATAACAATATCCAAGATCAATGTGCCATTATGACTGAATAAATATTATGGACAAACTTTACAAAAATGTTATTCTCGAAGATGATATTTGTTTTATTAATTCATGATTTTTATCTAAGCTACAAAGCACCTATCACATCTTCAAAGAGTATTTATATTATAAACTCCTTTAAATATGAAACCACCAATGTGTTATCTACGACATACTATCAAACATAAGTACAACCTATTGATAAAATTAGAAGAATTCAAAACACTGTACGTAACGGTAAGTAACCAATTAAATGTGTCGATCAACTACCCATAAGCTAATGATATAGTTAATGGACCATGTTAATCCATTAAAATTCTTGAGATTTTGTTTGTGGAGGCAATGTAAAAAATCATGTAGTTAAAATTCAAGTTAAGATTTGATTAAGGTTTTAGAAAATAATAAGTTCATAAATTAGAGAGAAAAAACAAAACACGAACAAAAACAAATAAAAATAACCCAATAATTCACGTTCAAAATACGCAAAAAGTGCTGTTTGTTGATGAAAGAAAGGTTAATGACATTCATGGTAAAAATCAACTGAAGAGTAACCTATCCTATTTGCATATCAATAGAGTCTCATGCCTAGTCAATTAATCACTGGATGTATTATCAGTAAAACTTCAATATTACGCAGGACAAAATAGGAAATATCACTTCGGAATTAATTATTTCCATTTATTTTTATTTTAAAAATTTTGGTTTTTTGATGATGTGAAGATATGTTGGTAATCGACCTATCAGCAAACAGGGTAACAAAGCATTTACATTTATTATGCAGAAATATTACACTGCCGAGTAACTCTGAAGATGTATACTTATTAATCAATCGTAAACACGCATAAACACCTTTTTTACATTTATTTCTCTATAAAATCCTGAATTTATACATATGAAATAAAATTGTTCTTGCTGATATTTAATATATATTATTATATAATTTCTTTATCAACCGATTTAGTACTATCAAAATACCGCATAGAGTTGGAGAAACGTTTCAGCATTGAGATAATCTGAAACATACATAAAATGTTATCTGTCATAAAGAAGCCAACTTTTCTTGTTTTTAAAAATAACTTAAGGAAACAAAAGATAATTATATTGTTTGACATGATACTTCATATCGTTATGAATTATTATTATTATCATTATTTAAATATTTGATACAAATATCAGTTGCAACCTGTTAATTAATTCAGAGAAGCCGTGTGTGTTATGATAATATATAAATTTGCCATTGAAAACTATAGCTTACAAGGTAACTTTAATCATAGACATTATTATATACTACAAAACAGTATATAAACTCATGTAAATTAAGGTATAATATAGTACATTCATTGATATTAAACCATATTTGGTTGCTTGCTTATAATTATTTATGTATTTTTCTTTAACATGATAGTTTCTCATAGTAACAATATATATTATACATCTAGTAGATCCCAACTATGGTGAGAGGAGCACTATGGGCCATGTCTGTGGCGATTCCCATCCTCAAACACGAGTGTCTATATATCACAGTTTTAATCCATCAATTCTCCCTCACCCTGTAAATCTTATGTCGGACAGGTTTAAACTGTACACTTCATTGCCGTGTTAATAGTTCTGCTTTATTGCCAGAAAACGTCGGAAGGGTCATCTATCAAGCTCGCCAGACCTTTTCCAACATCACTTACACTAGCTTACTTGTGCCTTGGTTAGTGTGACTACTAGGACTTAATGGAGAAGTGTGGACGTTTTAACTCGATGGATTTATGTTTGGTTTAAGCAGAATATTTCTTCAAATGTTTCAGAAATTAACAGAACTTTGTTGTTTTATTGATATTGATCGCGATGGCTCGGGGAAAAATATGTTTGTAATTGTTATCCTTATGGTTGCAAAAAGTTAATACAGATTCCGATGGTATGATCAAACTTTTACGAACTCGGAATGAAATTTCAATAACAATTTAAACCGTTAAGTAAAAAACAAATTATACTATCCTTACAAAATTAATTAATAGAAAAGTCTGTTGATATGATGTATCATATTTTGTTTGATCTTCACCACAATTTATATGCACATGTCTGTGTTGTCTGATTTAATGACATAGATGTTAATACAGTATACGCCAATATTACTACAATAATCGAGCAGGGAATTGCAGACAAGAAAACACAGTAGTAGGCATATCATTACTAAGCTGTCGCCTTTGATGTTTTGTTAAGAAACTCACCGGATAATTGTGATGACTGTGACTGCGACTGCCCTTGTGACTGTTGTTGTTGCTGCTGAGGTTGCGTTGCCTGAGGTTGTTGTGCAGTCTGTGTTGTAGCTGGTGGTGGTTGTTGTTGCTGTTGTTGTTGTGAATTCTGTTGTTGTGACTGATTCTGCTGTTGTTGACGTTGTTTTGAATTTTGTCTAGAATCCTTCATCCATGGATAAATTTCACTTTGTTTTCCAGAAATAGGTGTGCCGGTATTAGTTCCTCCTGGGGGACAGGAAATGGTTTGTATGCTGTGGCCGTTAGGGTACGGCTCATTTCCTGGATAATGTGCCTGGGTAGGAATATATTCAGATCCATGTGAGGGATTATGAGAACTCTGAAGAGAACACGGATAGAAGTCACCACCTGGTGGAGAGGGGCTCGGATGCCCATACGGTGCATCAAAAGATGGATATCCATTTTCAACAGGAAAGTACGCTTGGTAGGGTGGAGCGTGATTGTAGTATGCTGCTGTTTTGTGCATGTCTCTGTCTCTGCTAGTTAATTCATTCTCCAATCCATACGACATATTATGAGGGTTCAAATCATCGCCGGAACAGCAGACGACCTGTCGATGGGTCATGTGACTAATTATGCACCAATCACCTGTCAGCTTCTATACTCTGAAGAATAGAATTCAACCTGAAAAGAGAGAAACCAAATACAACTAAAGAATACAATCCACTGCCGATTATTCTGAATTAAGCCGTGATGAAAAATGCATTAATTTTGTATCCTGGTAATAAATTTCACATAAATAACCTCGGACCTGACAAATATTTTAGTCGTATACAATAGCCTTTAGAATGCTCACATTCGCAGTCTGTCTGACTTGCGTAAGGACACTTTGGAAAATTTACTGTTGCTTTCATCAAACTTTTGCATTGGTGTTCCAATTCAATGGAATCGGAGATCAAAACTCCACCGCTCTATTCACAGTCAGCCAAACTTGTGTAAGGGGATTTACTTTCATAAAGTCGGAAGATCAAATCGTAATTTGCAGCGTATTTTGAGGTTATCATTAATTATTTCATCCGCCCTCACTGATAATCTATACCAAAACAGCATCGAGCCAGCCGCAGAATATTACCCATGACACTTTATTAAAGAAAGATCCCAAGGGAAAGGTATTGTTAGTTTGCATATTTATACGTAATCTCTTCATATATTTCATTAGGTAATATTGTATATAAACTCGATACAAAAATATCATGATTTTATCATTGATCATTGACACTGTATTTTGTCTGAATTTATTAAAACTGACAGAATGAATACTTTAAAAACCTTTCAAAGTGTCCGAGTTCAATAACTTTTTATTTTCATTTTGATCAATTCTACACGTATGTTATACTACTGTCAATTCATGTTCTTTCAAATTAAAGAAACATTTATTGGAGTCCATGCAATTTAAACCAATGGTATATACGCTTATATGAATAAAATAATCCCGTAAGGCAGATATAACTATTCATTTCGAGCTCACGTTTATGTGATTTCGATAATAAAATGGTATCACCCTTTGTATTTTTTTTATAATTATTCCTTTTTTTTAAAAAATAAACAGATTCAATCTGTTAACTGTTGATAAGTATAGGTATATATTCATACACATTTGTATGTTTTTATATATTTATGGACATGTTGTATACATTTGTATAAATATATATGCCTGTTATACAATTTCACATAGTACTAACCATTATGTATTTGGTTTGGAATAAGCTACAAGTTTCGTTGTTGAAATGTCCACACGTGTTCTGGTGTGGAAGGACGAAACAAGAATAGGAATCCTATATCATTGTAGCTGATAAGATATCTTTGTTATTTCGTCTCAATTAAAATGTTTGCAGAACCTGTTATATGTTTCTATCAGTCATTCTTTTTACATGCGTGGTGTTTATGAAGTTCTACACTGATGTGTTGGCTACTTATCTTTTTCCGTGCAACGCTGGGCGACTCAATCGACACTTCCCTTAAGAAATTCGATAACTTTTGCAATCAAGCATTACATGTTATCTAAGTTAATTGAAATTGGAACAATTGAATTAAAACCGAAGACATTGCGGGTTTTAGGTATCTGAGGACTGACTGGACCCTAATTCAGGGTCTATTTTAGACATTTCGGTAGCCTCCTGGATGACACGAGACTGTCTTAAGGTTGTAAATGTCAGGATTTATCACACATCAGCTCTGACAGCTTCTGTCCAGATTGATACATGATAAATTGAACGATAGATTATTACGCGGGCTGTAACAGTAAATAGTAATCCGCGCAGAAAAATAATTCCACTTTAACTCCTTCAAAGGCGAGTAGCCGCGCATAGAACATAGTCGTGATCAAAGCTCTAGATTATGAATTCAAATCGTGCGAACTATAACACCGTATATGACATTTTCTACAAAACGCCCGTCATTCTATCATATGAATATATCCATCAAGTGTACAACAAGACCATCTCCTAACTGGTGGGAAATAACTAATCGAATTATTCGCCTGTATTGCTTCTCTAACATAGAAGAACCATCATGTGGACAAAAATTATAGTGAGCGGTTGACATTATATATAGCCGCATTTTGCTCGCTCTGGAGGACCAGTAGAACTTGTAAGCCTGTTATAAGGATGGATAAAATCGTTAAAATAAGAATTAATGAAAAAGTTCCTCGGTAGGCGGACCGCAGACTGTCTAAAATGAATTTTTTAATGTTCAAAATTATGCTCAATTTACTTTTGAGAAAATTGGATTTTTGCAACATGGTTGAGTTATGTTGATTTGTTCGTTTGAACTGCTTTGATGTGTTAGGTTTTGGTTTACTAAAAGCATGTTTCATTTCCGTTTAGTCGAAACATTTTCCACAAAATTGAAATTTCAATAAAACTTGCTCCTTTTGAAAGCAAGTTGTCTGTGAATACGTCTTAAGTCAGCGTCGAGATTGACTCTGCTTTATAAACATATATACGTCCGGGATGTCACTGCAACAAGAGAAAACATATTTCGCATGGTTGTTTCATCAAACAGATTCCTTTTCTTAAATTACCCTGACATGTCTTAGATGTCAAGAGTGGGTATAGATGTGTTGTTTCAAGCAGTGAAATGGGCAGCTGAAAAAAGGTTGTTTTTGCATTTAATACCCATCAAATTAGCACAGCCAAATAGTAGCTGTTACATCTCATCTTGCATAAGGTGATGGTGGCTTGAACGGGTGTGAAATAAGATATTAATATTAAGTATAAATCGCCTGTATTGCCTGTACAAAATCACAAGAAATACATTGCAAGGAACAAAGTAATATTAACATTATGATTTTATTTGTGATTAATATTGCAAAACGTAGGATTATAATTCACCTGTAGAATGTCGTTGAAAGTTGATTTGCATCTAAACAAAATATATATCCTAACTTATGGCTGTCGTCCACAAATCAAAAATGATATTATTAATCTGTGCAAAATGAAAAGTGACCTGAAAAATGGATAATATGTAGCACATGATGATGAATTTATAATTACAATGAAACAAGAAAAGGTATTCTACACATCAAAACACAATTAAATTTTTGTATGAAATAGCATTATTATTTATAATCCCTGGGGTTAATGCAGATTGATTATGCAAATTTATACCTTCATCAGGAAAGGGAAACAACAAACGTTCCAAATGATCTACACAGGTATTTGAACACAAAAAACATATCAATAGAAAAACGATCGATTCACTAGTTGCATCATGCGGTGTTTAATTCAGTAGTTAGCAAGTGGACACGAAAAGTATTGTCCTGGGGGATTTTCATCTGGTCCATTTATTTCATTATTTGCTTCTGTAATGGTGAAAGGGGCAGAGGCTGTAAAGTTTTGTAGGGACAGGAAATTGTTTTGCCTTTGGCAATTAGGCCCCTGAAAATGTCTTCTGTTCATATACAGTTCATTTGGCTGCAGCAAATTGTTTTTATAAGTTCAAATCAATCGTATTTCAAATGCTTATGCTAGACACGGTCACATGAAGAAATGCGACAGTGAAAGGCTTTTGTGTGCATTATGCATACATGAAAACAAGGGTAATATTGCTAAGGCTGTATCAGTTATTTGCATAGTTGGATGTGTGATTACTATAGTAGGATAATCACCTACTAGGTTAAGCATGAACTTAACGCAATAAATTACAAACTAATCATTTAGCAATTGACATTGTCATGTTTGGAATAAAAATCATAACACCCATACAACTAGTGAAGCATAAGTATGCATTGAAATGAATACATTGTATACATAAATAGCTGGATTACTATTAGCATGAAAAGTTGTACTTGGTTGTCGCACGTGTAAAAGTGACGATAATCGTATCAATATGCACACATCCAAGTGGCGAGAGATGTATAAGTAAAGAATGAGTAGGTTAAAAAATATAATAGTATTGGAAACAAAACAACTATAACAACCTATACCTCTACATACAATTTCTTATCCATTAAAAACATAAACCATATCATAATTGTGACGAAATTTTGACTTCATTTCAGCTATTCTATTTTAGTTAATCGCGGTCTATGTCATTTCATTTTGCTAACCTTTTTACCCCTAAATGTAAGCTTACCCCTAGGATAATTGACTGACCCGTGGCCATCCTCTGCATATTCTGCATTCCTGATTATCTGTAGCGCTACAATCCCCCAGTGACAGGGGATAGACGGGTCGCCATGATGGATGAGAAAAATATTACTGGAAATGCAAACAATAACTGTGTAGCTATTGCGATTCAGCATTCTACAAAACAGATGCTGATACCAGTGTTTGTTTTTTCTAGTGATAATTACTTTCTACAATCGTTTGAAGAATATTCTTTATAACTGAACAATTAACAGATCATTTGGTTTGGATCCGGTCCTGTCCATACCAACTAATTATAGTATTGAAATGTAAATTATTCGAACACAGAAGCAAATCCGATGTTTCACTTGTGTTGCTAACGTGTGACTTTAACTGGAGATAGCGAACGAGAGTCATTAGTTGTAAATAACTACTAATATTAATTAATTTAAATTGTTTCTGCCACGTTCCACTCAGGAATTGTACAAAAGGCACACAAGCGGTTAACACCTTTCAATACAAAACTGAGAAACAGGTACAGCAACCCCCCCGCCAACCCCCCCCCCCCCCCCCAAAAAAAAATGAATTAAAATGCATCGATGTTACATAAAAAACAATCGTATAACCTTTACAAATCTAACTATATTTTTAAGAATTTGATTATTTTCTTTACAAAAAGAATTGGAATTTAGAAATAGATCTGATGAAATGAAATACTTTCCTATTAAGTTGTGAATAGGAAACGTGAAATCAAATGATTTCTTATATTTGTTTTACATGAGAGCCAGCACAATACATTGTTGTCTCAAGATCTAGACATTGCAAGCTGTGGTAGTTTGGTCCGATCCCAGGCAGTGCCAAGTGTAACCTGTAAGCAGTATTGCATCTGCCCATGTCTTTAATTGACAGCGCGGGAACGTGGCTTAGTTTCCCGTGTGTAATGGTATACGCCACAAATGACATATTTCGGTTTAAAAGAGTATACAGTGCGGCAGGGGGCTCCTTTGATACTGTTGAAATGGATGTGGGATAGCCAGCAACTCTTCATAAACCATGGCCACCACAACTACACAGATGAAAGTACGTCAGATTGCCGGCAACACTTCAATCATATCCAGGTCTTTTCCCTCAATTCTTATAAAGGCAAATGTTTACACGATTAGACAGCCAGTCCAACGGGATGTTTGACTGATACAAAGGATCTCTGCGTTACAAAACAGATGTAGGATGATAGCGTGGTGTTATCGCAGAAAAGCAAGAAGGCTAATGAAAAAGACAGCCTCTTGATGTCGAAATGCAATGCATGGGTATTATCTAAGGCACTACAAGCAATACCTATACTACATTATATCTCTTTACCCTATCATCCTCACACATGCATTTTAAAAGGAAGCATGTGTTTGCTCGTGTAAACGAACAAAAGTTATGCTTTTAGATATAAGATTCAACAAACAATGTTTCATATGTCGAATTCGAAAATAATAAAACACAACAACGAACTTAACAACATAATCACCAAATAACGAAGGGTATATTTTCATTTGATATAGTTAGTGTTATCGGTATCAGATGGAAAAACAATACTGTTACAATGTTTTCATTGCATATCTGCATGATTGTCACATAGAACTCATAACTCGATAACGGCCTCTTAAAGCTTACAATAACACCATTAAACAAACGTAAAGCAACATTAACAGCTTCTAAAAGTTACTTCCGGAATCATTTTTCAAAGAAAATAAAAACACTGATGTTGATAATTATTTTTTCATATTCCCATTAGAAAATTGAACTCGGCCGTAAGGCCAGAGGAATTTCTCCATTTTAACCAATTTGTGTTTCCATTCATGTGTTGCTACTAGTCTGCACGTGTAATGTCTCACCAATCTCCTATGCTGATTGGTCATGACAGCCTGAAAACGATACTTGGGATGATTTTATGAAGCTTGACAAGTCCGAAAAGTACCAACAGTTAATCAGCGAGGATCACAGTCACAGTGGCAAGAAAAAACTACATTCTGAAACATCACCATGCAACAGAAGCTCCAAGATACACCTACTCTATTCTTACTTTATTTAACGAAACGTGTAATTGCGTTTCGTTGGGTGCTCTTAAGTTCCAATATTAAAAGAATATGTCATTTCATTTGCAATTAAAAAAAGATCCATGTATGTTTTCTGGTTTGAAAAGTCTCGAGAAACAACGCCTATCTTTGCACATCACAAATTTTGTTCTTAGATACAACAACGATATCATAGGATACAAGAATATGCAGGCATCAAGTGCCAGTTAATTTCCTTGCTTTATTCACGGAGATCTTTTATCAATTTAAATCGATTCCTATACACCACCAATGGAATTTAAAAGATAGAAATGCAGACATAAAATTATTTGATTTGAGAACGTATCTCGTCATTGTTAATTACACGAGGTACTGCTAAATGGTTTTCTGAAAGTGTGTATTGGTAACATGTTCTCGTCAACTAGCGTTGAGTATGAAGTCGGGTCTACGTTTAAAACGTTGATAGAGTTATGATGGCCTTCCAAATTTAACTTAAATAATTCTTTATATATTATAGGATATTATCGTTGAGCAATTATGTCATATTTGAGTTATGTATTATCGACAATGAATAAAGCAATACGCACATCTGAGCAATGAAAAATTCATAGATGTACATTCATATCCCTTATGTGCGAATACTGACATAGCTTTAGTGAATGAAACTGTTTTTGTCAAATGCGAAGTTGACTTTACATTCAATACAAAAATCATAAATCTCAAACATTAAAACACGTTTAACCGCATCGGCATTCCTGACTCAATAAAACGATTTCCCTTAGCTTGTAGTTAGTGATAACAAGACAATATTTGTCCACAAGAAACATAAAACAAAAAATTGAATATAAGACAAATCTACGATACTGGATGTTGATTATTAACATAAGAAGAATCTCAAAGAAACCGTTACATAGGTGCAATCCGAAAAAAGATCAGATGTTTCGATGGTGTTAGCGTCCTTGTATTAATCGGCGACACCTGTCATGTTTATCAATGTGTATAAATCGACATTAAAACCAAGAATATCATCAAGAACTGGCATAACTTTGCGTCAATGAAAAAAAAACATCAATGCATCTTTACATATTCGAAAGCCTTTTTTCGAGTATTGAAGATGTGATATTTTGAAAATATTTTCCGAAAACAGACGACATGTGAATGGATGTTAAAAGACACAGATGAACATGTAAAAATCCCGCCCCCCTTTTTTTTGACATTAAATCTCACTACGAATGGGAGGATCATAATGCTTTTAGAGAGAGAATGAATATCAACTTTGATGATGTAAGAGATTCGAGGCCATTTCTACCTATTTAGAATTGAGAGGACCGTAATTTACGTTCTAACTTTAAATTAACATCTCTGCATCTTTCCAACCTGGGAGGCATATCTTATATTAAACAGTATTATACGCATTGGTGTACAATTTTCATTGATATTTGAAAAAACTTCCTGGAAATACCAACATGTGGGCACAATTCTAATTCAAAAACGCAAAATCAATTAAGGAAAGGGCAAAATATTAAGAAAAACTCAAAATACAGAAGAGAACCTTGACACGATAAGTGGTTTAGGAAGGGGAAGCGTTTTTTGTTTCATCGATGATATTCGCTATGTAAATCTTAGTCAATCTATGGAAACAGTGTTGCATTCTGAAATGAGAATCAGATGTCCATATCCATGGAAACGTGCTATCGTTGAGTATATGTTGTAATGTATTTCGTGTTTAATAATTCAGCATTTGAAAAACAAATAATAAGGCATTCTTCATATCACCAGTTTGTTACCAGCCTTTTGATAATAAATATTTTGCTGTGGGTACTGAGGAAAAATATTTGTGTGTGTGTTAACATACTATAGATCACTGTGTTTTCTGTAAGCATGTTTTATTTCTTTTTCTTTTGCGATATCAAAGATAAACGAATCCATATGCATATCCTTTTCAAATCATGTAACAACATCAAAAAGGCAATACCTAAACCAATTAAAAAAGTAGTTAATAAAGTTCCTATCTGAACCTTAATAACGAAATCACGTGCGCGGATATTAGGTGCCAAGATTTAATTCCAAATACATTTCCAGATAAAAAATGTTACACGCAGGTATGAATATATCATTGTTAATAAGGCAATTTCCAATCTATTACATTACACACGAAATTGATCCAGGCATTGGTTTACAAATGACTCATCAATGTAATGATAATGTGAAATTCTTGTTAGTGGTGGGTATAACGGTATATACTTGTATATAGAGAGAGCACACAAATTTAGTGTTCAGATCAAATCTGCTGGTTGCTAAGATTCAGCCCTCAGGGGGATTTTAGATGAAATTTATATGATGTGTTTCCCCAGATTAGACGTACACGTCAGCAAACACCTTGACAGTCGGAAGCCACGGTGCGAAGTACAAGGCCTGGTATATCGTACGTATATGATCCGTTGGACGATAAGATAGGTAAATTCCTGTACATCTTACACTTCACCCCTAAATATATTGCCGGTGATGACACCTCTTACAAATATGTCATAACATGCGTCCTCACCATATTGGCAGGCTCCGCTGGATGCCATATCTCGTTGTCATCTCACTTTTGCTCACGTGACCTTAGCACATGGGTACCCATCGGGAAAAAGGACAAGGAAATCTCAGTGCACTGAGTGCAATAGATATACCCCAAAATGTCACCGCTTTTCTGACCAATACGTGAAGGCAATTGGGAGGGGAAAGTTTGAATTTGCTTCCGAACAATATTTAAATACTTCAAAATATGAATCAATTTAACAGCATTTTTCTCTGCCAAAGCGACGGTGTGTTCGAATATATTTTATAAATGTTAAGTTTTAACGGTTTCGAATATTAAACACCTTCATTCGCTCTATCTTTTCAAAAACTCCAATCCATTGCTGTATATTTTGCAAATTTACCTTCCATTTGAAACACGTAAGGATATTAAACATTTTATCAACATGATTTTTCTCACAATGATGAAAATCAGGATGAAGGAACAATACAAAATTTCTGTTATTGAAATAGTGTGATTATAGCGAGGACTAGTATTAAGCAATGCTAATGTTTGCCTAGATAATACAATCCTTATTTGACTAATATCTGTTATTTTCTACCGATAAATCATATAACAAACACGCACGCATCTGTCCGTGGGATAACACTAGTGGTTGACACCGATAATGCATTTATCTCCTCTATAGAAACAAAGAGTTTGGAATAGAATAGATAAATTAGATTATGACCACGGATGCCGAAAAACAGGTTGAGACAGAAAAAAACGACATTATTAGCATGTGAGTTGTCTTGACACGAGAAGACTAGAAACCTAAAGAAATATAGGATGTCGCGACCGGTCGGCTAAGTGGATAGAACAGAGGAGATGTCACACGCCTCGAGAACCCAATCTCCGCTACCATAGCAGCTTGGTGACGGGTTATTGTCTTACAAATTTGGAGTTTCATCTTTAATGAAGATGAATCGGTGTATGATGATTAGAGACAGAGAACAATATGAAAGCAGACTTTGGCATCCTAATCAGTTTCATTTTTATAATTTGCCAAAAGCTAAAAAGCTGCTGAAAAGCAAACGCGATAAACGAAAAAGACGTGTGATTGGGGGAAGTGAAAAGTTTGACAGAAAACCCCTTGTGCCAAATTACTTTAAATCTAAAAGGAGAATGTGCACTGAACGGTTGTGATAATAAAACGAAATTTAAATTTTCGGCCTTAACTTGTCAGTATGTTTCAAAGTAAATGGTTTAATGTAGTAAAAATGCATTCCTCACACATTTTTAATCAAATGAAACATCGTTATAAATGCACTTTCCATAAGATAACAAAAAACCTATGTTGTGCTTTCCCATATTAGTAATATGGAAACACTCTAAATTAGCCATGCACATGTATAATTTGATAAATCATGAGTGCGATTAATTGAATTTTATCATCCTGGATTGTATTAAACTAAGTAATATGAATTATCAGGTTTAAAAAATCTCAAATCTAGTTCAATAACACAGATAAAATCTCACTGAGCGTAAACAGATCGTACACATATTTCCATTTGTGTGAAATAGACAATATAAAAAAATATTTGTATGTGACCCGGAAATTTCGTAACAAGTGTCAGGTTTAGGAATTAATTTTATTAACATAAGGAGATACATATCCGTATGATGATTATAGAAAACTGATGAAAACTGAATATTATTTGTGGAATAAATTCGTTTAATAGTAAAATTAATTGAAAGTCTTAAGTAACTTGTATTTTAAGATACAGAATAATGAGCCTGATTTAGAGTTAATATAATCATGAAAAATATAGGATTTGTTTTTAAGAATTATACATTGTGAATATATAACCATATAGCATTTCAAAACAGTTATTTCAAATATATGGAAACAAAAACCTTGTCAATAAACTCATATTTATCACCAAATGGCCTGAAACAATGCTTCTCTCGGAAATTAAAGCGAAAACTTTAAGTAGAAAAGAAAAAGTAATTTTTAAAGAATGTATTGTTTTCCGAAATATAATATTTGTTTTAATATAAATATCCTCTTGATTTGACGTCAAAATACATTTTTTAACGAAATCTACAAATAACAATAAATGGTTCTATAGACAAACACGATTAAGCTCTTTCTGCAAATCTAATATATCACGAAAATTTATGGAGTCCTGAATCTGAAACCCGCGTGGCTGATAGGATAATATGACATCTATATATCTTCTGGTACACGTGAGTTACTCTTCTGATGGTCGTACTATGATGCATTATATTCCTTTCCATTAGAACAAAATTAGGGATCATGAACTTCAGTCAAAACAATAAAAGAATGGCATATCACAGCTGATCAGTCTATTCTTCAACCGTATTCCATGTTTTCTAGGTCGGTGTGAACAAAAACTTGTTCACTGTTATTTCATATTGTATTTAGTGATAAGCATAACATTTCTTTTCTCTTTTAAACAATGTACTAGTATTATATTGTTGAATATCGTAAGAATAAATTATCTATAGGGAAATCAGTTTGTGACATTTAACAAATAATGGTTTGAATTGTGGAACTTTTTTCCAAACTCGACACATTTTTTTTAAATACGATGCATTGATTATGAAATAACTTATCAGCTAATTTTTTAGCATTCTCTTTTCGAACACATTTAATATTTCCAAAACAAAACAAACTAAATCTATACATCTATGTACCATGTATAATCTATACAAAATATGCATATTCAAATATATATATATATAAGTTTCGTCAAAAGCTTATAAAAAGTATGTTTTAAAAAAGTAGAGTATATTGTATATAAAAACTGTATTACATTACCTAATTCTTCACAACTTGAAAAATCTGGAGCCGAATCATTAATAAATTAGAACAACAGTTTGGTGTTCTGCTATATAGACAGTAAGCAATTATGACAAGGTTACAGTACTGGTTATGTAATTGGCAATTCATTTCTGGAATATGGGGTGAAAATTGAAGCAAAGTATTTGGGATACGGTTGATATGAAACATCCACTTACTGACCTCTTTTCCAGAGACAGGCACAGCCTCCGACGTCCCTGCTTCACATATAATGCCTTGTGTTGTATAATTAACAATAGGTAGACACACATTCGACATGCTTTCCACAAATCAGCCCGACATCCTTTCCATCTTCCTATACTTCTTAATATCTCCTCTGACCCGCGGTGACCTTACGTGTTAGAAATTGCCATGCCAAATAGCAGGTGTTGAATTGTTTAAAAGTAATGTAATGCAAAACACAATTTGACAATGAATGAAAAACCAAAATGTTACTTGATAATCCGATGCGTTAAAAAAAAGGCCAGAAATAGCAGTAAAATACCGTTACTGAATTGACCCGACGGGTAAGTTTATCGGCTAGCATAGCCTGCTGTGCAAGATCGCATCCTTCAAGTTCTACACACGAGTGTAAATCTCATGGTGTGTTTTTTCCACAACCAAAATACAGTACGAAATTAGAAAGTACACTCCCAATCAAACGTTCATTTACAGAATATGAAAACGACTGCAACGTTCATCTATCACCGTTCACTCTCGCGTTCTCATGTGAAAAACCTGACGGCCGTTTTCAATATGGCAACATTCTTTCTCGGATACGCTGTTTTAACTTGGATTCATTCATGCGGAACAGATCAAAACACGTGAAGCAAATTTGAAATGGTCTTTATGTTTATCGGTGTCACTAGCCCATAAACTACCCTTCACCAGTCATTGGTGTGGGAGTATATACAACAACGGAGCTTTACTTGGGATGGACCCAAATTGTGTTCAGTTGTGACAGAAAACACCGTTTAAGATGGATATTTCAAAATTTTTACCACTTAATCTCGTTCAATGAATAACCAAATAAAATGCGAAAAAATGCATTTGATCCCATCTAATATAAGTTTTCTAAATGTCAGTAAAGCGTATATCAAAATGTTAAAATATCTATTACTATAATCAAAACATTTATCGTTGTGTCGAAATTGCAGTTAACAGTATATGTCATCATTTAACTTCAGGGCTTCTGCTTTGTAGTGTTGTATGATTCATAATGATCGATAATATTCTTATTTTTTCTTCCGTGTATTTATTTTTTATTTCTTTTAAGTACACCGGCAGTAATATGATAATAACAAAAAGCATGTTATATTAATATATAAAAAAGGTTCACAAAGAATAGATATTAATGTCCTGATGACTTTATGCAAGAGACCTCACATATAGTAAAATATAAATGTGATTGATTGTTAATTTAACCTCCAGTGAATACATCGCTGTGTAGTTAATGTATGTTTTACACCAAGTATTAACCAAGTGAACGTAACAAAATTAGTTTAATATGAGGTGAAGGGGGAATAACTCTAATTACTTTCCGTTAATTAACTGCGACTCCCATCGTTACATCCTGCGTGTTCCAGGCTCCTAAGACGCATTAGCATTTACGTATAAGTAACAGACATTGGCACTGTACAAAATACGGTAAGATAATAAATAAGACTGTGTGCTAGTGTTTGATAGATGAAAATGGCAAATATGATCTACAATATTAAAATGAAAAAGAATTATAAGTTGTTGCGCGATTAATAGACAAAGATCAAATTTTGAAGGGCAATGTCTCTTTCCAATGTCAACTAGTGTTTATTTCACTTTTTTTGTTAATTCTGTACTAGTCTCAGAAGAAGTAGCATATCAAATAATTTCAGCATTAAGATACGTTTTAGTATATGCAATTATCTGCTATAGCGTGGTGAATTGATTTAAAGAATACAAATTATTGTTCACATTTGTCGGAATATTCATGAAAAAAACAAAATCAATCAAAACGATGATCTTATTGAAAGTATCGTTTATCAAATTTTTATTTGAATTTTGTAAGGATATATAATTCATATTTCAATTAATTAAATATATACAAATTTATATATATATATATATATATATATATTAAGATGATAGAGCTTCCATTATACTTCCAGTTTCGCCTCATCGGAACCAATGCAGTTAAATGCATAATTTGTATTTGTTCTATGTCTAGTGGTTTCATATTTACCATTTCTATATGATAACGTATTTTGAAAAACACACTGTAGAAACTAAGAAAATAGTAAAAGAAAACCTATTTTCCACGTTGAAAAGATGATGATCGTCGTGTTGACCCTATATTTTCGGTAACCAATTTGAATATCTGTTCAAAGTGTACTACTTTACAGAATAAGACATGATATATAATTAAAAGTAACATATGCGGTATGGAGAGTGCTTACGTCCCCCCGACACGTGGTTTCGCATCCTGTTAATTTGAAGAAAATGTTTTCTTTTGTGTTGAAGCCTTTTCAGCTCGTCTTTTTCTTCCACGTGCTCCAAATTGTAACAATCTGGTGTGGTTGATTATTCCGTAATGATGTAATGTTAATGTGGCGAATTTATCAGCTGTGATAAAGATTAACTAGATAATACACCAATGATAAAGCTTATGTAAATATATAATATATAAATGGCTTGTTGGTTTGTTCGATTTTCAGCTCACTTCGAGATATATCTCTTAACTTATGAAGTCATTATTGTCATGTGAGAAGTACATGGTATATTTAACAATACCAGCTTCATAAATTTAACGCGGTTGAAATGTTTATCCATTTATTTATTTATTTACATTTTTTTCTATTTTGTTTCAATTTATAGTTTTACAATAAGGAAAGAAACAAAGCAATGCTTTCTGGTCCACAATGCCAACTGATATCGGTATGCTGAGAAATAGGTGGGAGACATTATCTCCCATGGTGATAAAAGTATATATGTTATTATGAAAGTCTTCTAAACTTGACATGTTCAAAGTACCAAATAAAGTATTATAATACAAACAAATTTATTGTCGAAAATATGCATTGTTTAATGCTAAAATAATATTTCATATATTTGAAAATAGGACAGTTAAAAGCAGTTATTTTGTAATATTTAAAATAGAACTATTTAAAAAAAAATATTATTTTAAAACAAGCTAGTAGAAAGGTTGCTATACACAATGCAGTCCGTTTTACAGCTGATTGTCCTACAGCCTGATGCCCTCTCGTCCCGTCCGTTATATATACCGTATAAGCACCGTCTCCCCGCTGACGGCAGTCATCTATCATTTGCCATGAATGGGTCTACTTTTTCTATCTGTTCTCTACTCATGCAAACTTTGTAAAAATTGGAAAATAATTGCCACAAAGCTGAGATAACAATTGAACATGAATTGCTTCCCTACTGCTAAGTGACAATCCATCGTTTGTCGATGAACGAACGGCGCAACGTTAAGATGTTTGTAGGTTTTATTCTGTGCATTTTTATTTTGACATCTGACAGAATTGATAAATTAATATAACAAAAGGTCGTTTGTCAATGGTTTTGAAATCTGGGCACGAAACACAGAGTCGTTATTTTACGTTCGGAAACAAAACGGACTGGTTGTAAGTTGAATATTCAGGGATTACTGCTATGGTGTGCAAATGACATCGAAATATTTGCAACATTTATTTATAAATTCGGAAGGTTTCCGTTGGTGTATGCAGAACATCGCAGAGTTAGGTAATTATAAGGTAATATTATGCTTTTCACATCGTTTTCGTTAATGTTATGAATATGTAGTCGTATTTATACAATACAATGCCTGTAGTAATGATGCCTAGTATATAAGTGTTAAAACTGTTATGTCTCCTATTTATTTCTAGTTTTACGGGTATTTCTATAATATATGGCCCTGTAGTAGAATGTTATCAGCACATTTAATTTTCAATCTTTGCTAAAATTCGCACTAATGTACCTTTTTTATCTATAGATATATTTGACAAAAAATATACATGAATCATCCTCTAGACTGTGGAGAACTGGTATACAAAATGTAAATGGACGATAATATTTTAGCATCGTATAACGAGGTGAAATATACATAAATCACAGAAACGTGTTCCAACCACCCATGTTTTCCTGCCTATATATATCATTCATGTGTGGTTCATACCATAAAACACATTTAAAACGATATGTTTAAAGTCAATTTACCTCCAATGTGACGAAAAAAAATGTCTGAAATTCTGATAGTTTAACTGTTGTATAAAATAAAAACACCGAATACTTTATTGAAGACAGCTCATTTTTTGTGATCTTTGAACTTACACATGGGTTTTTAACAAGATTATATTTATGCTTAAAGATATGAAAGTTGGAAAAATTGCATGAAATCAATATTCCTTAATATATCTAGAGAGTTAAAAATCGTTTTGTTGTAAAAAGGTAGACCTTTAGTATGAAATGATAATATGACCCTATCTGTTATCGTACAAAGTCGCCAGCAGTGTTTTGACGGACTGTTTATGAATAAACCCTCTTTTAAATGATGTACTTTGTGAAATCAGAGAAAACCCGAACGGTTCAACAATCAAACGGATATTATAAAAGATAACATCCCCAGAACTTTTTACACAAAGCCTAGATTGCATAAATTTACTTGTTAAAGTACACATCGTTATTGGTGTTTTAAGTGTTCTGGGAATTCATCAAAATTCGAGACATCCGGACATGACCACTGCTAAATAAAATGATGACTTTTTCTCGAGCTTCAATGTAAATAATATCATACTAGGTCAACGTTTATGATTCCTGAATAGCATATTTTTACTATACTAATAAATATCAATATATATATATATATAATCTGCATGTTGTACATTTTTGAAAATTTAACTTTCCTCAAATTGTTATACATATATATATCACTTCCATTTGATATATTCATGTCATAATGATTTTCAGTTTACGTGTCATAAGATTGTAATTGTTTCCAAAAAAAAAAAAAAAAAAAAATCAACTTTGCTTTGTATGATATACCTTTTCTGGGACACATATCAACATATTTGACTACATGCATATCTAAAATATAGGTAATTGCTTCATTTGAATACTGCGCATTCAGACCTAGGTTTACAACAATTCTGCCTGAAAAGTCACAAGATACAATTTATAGGAATCCGTTTTTGTGCTTATGATTTTATCTTGACGCTATATCTACCGTGTTATATCTACCGTGCTATATCTACCGTGTTATATCTACCGTGCTATATCTACCGTGTTATATCTACCGTGTTATATCTACCGTGCTATATCTACCGTGTTATATCTACCGTGTTATATCTACCGTGCTATATCTACCGTGTTATATCTACCGTGTTATATCTACCGTGTTATATCTACCGTGTTATATCTACCGTGTTATATCTACCGTGCTATATCTACCGTGCTATATCTACCGTGTTATATCTACCGTGTTATATCTACCGAGCTATATCTACCGTGTTATATCTATATCTACCGTGTTATATCTACCGTGTTATATCTACCGTGTTAAAATCAACATTAGTAGGGGGATAATGTTGACCTAGAGGGTAACGGGGGTGGGGGTGGTGGGGGATGGGGTGTCAATTCATATAGTAGTTGTAGCAATATCATATGTAGCATGTTTTCATTGGATATACAAAGATTTCAATATATTTTATATGTAACGGACTGCAGCGAGACAAGCCTTTTAACACCAATAGATACTTTGTTTCAGAATAGGGCATTTTTTCCAATTTCTTCAATACAAATCAACGTGAATTAAACGTTGGAATATGTTTATCTGCATTTACGACTTTAATTATTCAATATCACTTTGATCTCCGTCTTTATCAGGCACAATAACTGCATCTGCTTGCAAGTTTTATGTGAGGTTAGACAGTTTGATTGCAAGCTACATACTTTATCAAGGAATGCAAATCTATTTTCGTTCTATGTATTTTCCATCTGCAGGTCAGCAGATATGATGCACTAAAGCTTCCTCTGTACCAAGGTATAGACTCCAGAGGCATTTTATTTGGAAAAGTAGGAATATATTAGAGAACAAATGAAACTGTATTGGAAATGTGCTTATATGTTCCTCCATCAAGCAAGATTGGCTTAGAGCTTAGTAGTGTCATAATTGGTTTACACATAAACAGAACCAATCAAATATACTCTATTTGGAATGTTTCTTTAGCTGAATAAGTTCTGACCAAAGTTATCAGGTGTCAAAAAGTTGATGCCAAAAGAGATGATAGATAAATAAGATCTGCATGATATATTGACGACAACATACTAATCAGTGAATATATTATTATCTGATATATTGTTAACATATTTCTGTACAGTTTCATATAACGCACGTTTGTTCTGACTTAGATATGTTAACGTTGACTTGTAAAGTTGTCGGTAAAAATCGCACGTTTCGTGTGGGACGATCTGGTGACATTTTGTACACTGTTCACGTATTGCTTGCTAAGGGTGCAATACTGATTTTGTCTGGTTCTGTTTGAGATCTGTGTACCTTGTTGACATTTAACTACACGACATGTATAGAGGACGGGTCTGTAGTCTGTTGTAATTCGTACCAGTGTTAACACGGGTTTACAGAGTCACAAGAAAGCTACTATGAAAATAGCAATACAATAGAAGCAGTTAGATTCCGTGGTAGCCGCAAGTCAAAGCGGTGTTTTCTCAGTAAACACGTTGTCAGGTTGTGAAAACACGTGTGACATTGACGTGGAATAGGATACACTGAGTCAGGTGAGGATGCAAAGAAAGCAACGAAAAAGCATAGTCATCTTTGAGTCACTTCTTTCCAAGATACCGATGTGTCCAATGTTTTCTAATTCAAGTGATTCCATTTCGTCGATTTCAATATGTTTCATACGGTACGTCACTAGTATACATTTTTTCTTAATCAAAAGTTATTTTTACGTTTCCTTCATCAAATCAAATACAGCAACGACTTATTTTTTGACATGAAAGAAGCTTGCTAGCCACAATCACGTGGTAAATAAGGCTTTAGTTCTGGCTCCAGAAGGCATCACTTTGGAATTCACAATGAAAAAAGCGTCTTGTCAGCGCAGTGTCGACTTACCATATTTTGATCACCGAAGTGCGATGCTGGTGATAGGGTGTACATTGATAGGTTAGAGAACACATGACCTCGTACTTAGTATTCATATACCTACATATATACATATGTAACTGTGTCTCTAGAAACGCGTGTACAATACCTAATGTGTTGTTATGCCTTTGATCATCAATTTGTAAATTATTTGTGACATATATCATTCATTTCCAATGTAATCATGTATTTTATTATAAAGATACACCAGTCTGGTAACTAAGACGATATTACAAATACAATCGTTAGTGTTTTGGTGTATATGCTAATATACACTTCCATGTCATATCCCATAGTGATGACGTTCGGGGTTTTTTATTTTACCTATTCTCAAGGGTAGAATAAAACACTGAAAGAGCTTTATTTTAAAAAAATAATTTACAAAGATAGTCATATCGCTTTCTTTACTTCCGTGAAACATCGATCACGTCTGAAATAAACTTGTGATAAAGGTATGAAACTTACAACTATGGACACAAACATATGAGCAAAACAAACTTTCACAGTCTTCAAACTGTGATGAATATAAGATATCATCACGATCTGTGATATCTTATAGAAATTAAGTAAATATAAATACATCTGTTGTTACAATACCGAAACGTAGATAACAAAAAACATATATATGATTAGGATAATTTTAATCAAAATGAAAATTGACAGGAAAAAGTTATAGATGTTTGGAATCACAAAGTGTAAAACATTGATTTCATGTTTTAAAATTCAAAACTGATATCTCACATATCGCTCCATCAACATGCATTCTGTTTTAATGGCATGTGGTGGTCAAAGTTAATAGTTACGAGAACTACACACACACACAAAAAAAAAAAAAAAAATAAAAATCAAAATAAGTGAAAAAAAGAAAAAAATGTTATGGAAGCCTTGCTGTCATTAAAAGAGACAAAAAATCAAAAGAAGGTTATAGAACATCTCATTAACGTCCTCAAAAAAAGCAAATAATAATGATATCTGAATGATTTGTAATTTGCTTGTGTCATAAAAAATATGAATCACTTTCAATAACAATGCAGAAACACTTCTTTGATGCATTTTTGAAGTTAGCTGAGTAAACACAGATAGTTGGGATATCCGTTTTTAAGATGCGACTTGATTGGGAAAATATTGAGTGAAATTGTGAATGATCCATCCAAATCTATACCGACTTAAAGATGACAAACCCAAAGAATCAAATTTCAAATTTTTCCAGAAATATTGAATAACACGTCCTCGTCTTTCAGATCGTGCGTCCTGGTTTGAATGCGTGTGTCCCGACAATACATTTACCTCCTATATAGAATAGTAATGAATAAGGCGCCTTTTGAACTGACAAGTGTCATGATAAATTTTCTATTCATATGTGAAAATTGATGTGAATTTCAGTTAGCGACATTTCAGTTAACATATTTTTCGCATTAAACGCCGGCTACGAATAAATGTTTTTTGGTTTTTAATCATTTCTAAGCTTTATTATCCTTCTTCATCGTATTTTAGAATAATAAATATTCATTATTTAGTTATTGATGTTAATAGACAGATAGCCATATCCGGTGAAAACGATTGTCCAAATGTGAACAATCAGGTGTACGTTACACTTTGGTTATCCTAGGTCGAAAATATCGCACTATTCTGAAACTAGGTTCAGGTTACCAATAGGTACATAGACGATATATAAGTGGTGCATTTTAAAAGCAGCGCGAAACACCCATATGATAATACACAAGATTAGGTAAGATAGATGACAGGTATGTAGATTCAGCAAAACAATGATTATAAAGTTTCGTTTGTATTTATCATTGTTTTTGAAAAGAATAATGATGATTCGGACCATTGCGGACAGAATATGAAATCTTGTATGAAATACAGCTGATTTATGTCAGTCACGTGTTTGTTCATTTCAGTTCATGGCACAATTCAATAGAATATCAAGTATTTAAGTAAACGCTCGTAAAATGTTTTTGTCTTGCTCTCGATCATCACCATGAGTGTAAAAAGTACAGTATGAAGGCATATGCATCTAGTTGGATGAAAATGGACGTTTTACCATATTTGTTAACGTACTTAACATTTCGCGGAAAGAAAAAAAACGTTAGTGAAGGCAGACTTAATACCATTAATGTTGGTGGGATAACCTAAGCCATAATAGATTGATATTGAGGAGGGTTACATGAAATGAATTCCTTGTATTCCTTTAATGTTGACGATGATTACTTAAACGTGTTCCTTTAATATTAAAGCGATAACATAAACTTATTCCCCAAATATTGAAGGGGATTACTTAAAACGTATACCTTTTATATTGAAGGGGGGCTACTTTGAAGGTATTCTTTTAATTTGAAAGGGATTCCGTTACCTAACTTCCCCCTACAGTTGGGCGGTGACCTGAAATATTGCTGTCCTCCTCACACATTTAAACATACATGTTGTCTATGTCAAAAATATAAATCCAATAACAGGATTCAGTTCATATTTCTCCCAAAAAAAGAATGGAAAAATGTTGATCAAGATAGTTGGAGTCACTTGTATGACGACTGTCTGGCATATTGTGGTTAACAATATCTGTTGACGGTGTAAAGGGAGTATATACGCGAGTCAGATTCCACACCGTCATTGGGGTGGGTTTGGAACTCCATACGCATACTCAATAACATGACATTGCAAAAACATTTACCACAAAACAAATGAGAACGTGGGAATCATATTTGACGTAAATATTACTCCGCTGTGAAGATGACTTGGATTAAACAGCAATAAAACAAATGTTTCTGGTAAATTCATTTTACAATATTTGCCGATTTACACATGTATGATACAACAACTCGCATGCACAAAAAACCTTGTTAAATTGATTCAGATACCTGTGTTAAGCCACATAATATGGATGAATATGCGACTTAATTACGCTATGGTAGTTTAAGAAAGTTGAAAGTTATATCTGAATGCTAAGCATCAGTTCAATAAAGAATTATTACAGTGAAATGAAAACACATATCGTTTAGAACAATATGAATTGCTCTGAATAAATTAGATGTAATAACAGTCTACCTATAACAGTGTTTATACATAAATATGAATATAAAATGGTGTATTTCAAATATGGTAAAACCTTAATTGCATTAAAATGTATGCATGTACATGCACATAATCAATGTGCTTTGTTGATTTAAAGATGATCGAGACCATAACAAAACCAATGTTTAATGAAATGACTGGTATGCAATTGAATTGTGAGAAGAATTAACTAACAACTGAAACGACAAAAACATGTGACTGAATTCATTGCAGCTGTATTTCATACTCTATATTATATTCTGTCCGAAATGGTGTTCGAATGGTCATTATTCTTGTCAAAAGCAATAATATATACAAGTGAAAATTGATGTCCATTGTCTTGTTAAATCTACATACTTGTCATCTATGGATGACTTAATGTTCGCTGCTATCCTATGTTTGCTCTGTCATTTATTGAACAAAACGCTGTATCTAATATTGCATTGTATCGGCAAAGCATTCTGAAAGGTATGCACGCACTAAACATTATCTGATTTTGGCTTACTCGTCAGACTGATGACTGCGTTTGGAAGCTTCCTGTAGTGACTATATTGGACGGTCTCACTTTGACAACAAGCGCATGGGAAGTTGTAGTTGGGCGTTAGTATTCTGTCTGGTCGGTAAAGGGGACCTATCTATTTAGACAGGTTTAACACTTGAACTTGATGTATCTGACATTGATACGACCCGACTTTCCCGATTCAATGACCCTGCTCCATATCTTGACAATGAAAATAAAAGATAGGCACCTCTTCAGTTTAACTCAGATGTAAATTACCCCTCCCTTTTTAAATATCGTTCTCGCGAGACAAAAGCAAGATAGAAGATATGCAAAAGTAGATCTTAGGTTTGTCAAACCTATCACATGAAGTACTTGAATTTTAACAGAGAATAAAATGCCAAATCTAATGGAGTGTTCTGTGGAAACTGGATCGGGATAGTCAGAGGGTCTATGTTGTTAATGAATGCAAGATACCTGAAAGGATAATTCGGAATTGATTCGTAGTAGTGTAATCGGGTAACTAGGCTGACACTTCGTAAAAGGATATGCTAAATTGTGTCCCGATGGGGTGAGCACATGTATACGGACAAATACGGCCAGCACAATGAACGAACAGTGATCCTCTCGAGTTCAGGGCCAGCGTATTTGGGACGTATTGTCGGGCACTTATGTGGCATGTGTCTGCTACAAAAGGGACTGTAAAGCATACTTTGCAAGTTCCATATTCTACAAGAGCTTATATGTTAGTGAGTGTATTCTGAATATATTACCGTTTAGGTCATTTCCGGACCTTAGTGTCATTTGGTGTATGTTCCTAATGCACCTTGTGTACTGTGGACCATGTATGTAATGAATACGATAGCTTGCATGATGTATTAAATAGTCGTAATGATAACAAGAATGCATCATTTTTGCTGCATCTCCACTTCTGAGTATTTTTGAGTTGTGTCATGCTGAATATGCTAAGAAATACACATGAAATATTAGCCGAGTCTATGTGTTTAAACTCCATCCATAACTATATATGTATATTTTTTTCTTTCTTTTTGGGCGATAACGTATATATACCACTATGTGAAATAAGCTTGGGTCATGTTATTTTTTAAATATAAATATACATCCGTAATTTCGTGATTTGCAAAACATAGTCTAAAAGACATTTGACAATACATTTCTTTTTTAAGTGTCTGTTAATAACTCATTTGATAGATATTTGTACAAGTATACACCCAGCAGCATGTGTCATGACTTAGTGCTACTATATATACAAGTACATATAAAGTATCGGGAAAAGCATGAGCACATCAAACAGAAAGTCTAAGTAGAATCTACTGTCCTAAAAGAAACTTCAGATTTTCCTGGTCATTCTATTAATATGCATTAAATTCTTTCTCCGGCAAAACATGTGCAATTTATTAGATGTTACACGGATGAACAAAAAAACGCAAAATCAAGAATAGCAACTGAAACACTGGCATCAATTGGCAGATATCAAACTGAAGATATCGAATAAAAAAAACTTTTGTCGCAACTCAACTGTACTTAAAACTGTAGACAACGAGTTCTAAATCACAAAGCGCTCTAGGACGGGCATAACACTGCACGTGCATTATGATTGATGATGCTCACGAGTGCACGTGCAGTGGTCGTCTGCTTGAAAGCTTCAAATTGTCATGTGACATTTGATGCAAAACTGGGTCACACTTTAGGGACGAAAACACATGAAGTGTAGGAGGCTGGAAACAATACTAGCTACCAATTGTACAGAGGTAATGTCCCGACAAGGGTTTTGGTACACAAATGTCAGGCGTCACTGTGGCACCGCAAAGTGACAGCCATCCCCTCTGTTATGGTAAAGACATTGGCTATGGTAATTTCAAAACAAAACTAGGAAACAACTTTTTATTCATAACCAAACCGAACAATTGTGACAGTCATGTACATCTGCTTTTCTTAAGTGTTGATTAACAATTCAGTTTTAGAGCTACCATATTCTCTGATTTTGGATCAATCCTTCAAATTCCGTGATATATTCTGTAAATGATAACGATGATGATTGACCGTAGTCATCTTGTATCGACGAATCAAGTTTTATCCAATGATCAATGTGTTTTCCTCCTCCAATGTGACCTCTGATATACGGAAAATATATGTATAGATACTATGAAATCATTTTTCTAAATATTTGCGGTTGCCGCCCTTGTTATAAAGGCGCGAAAAATACACAAGTCAATACTGATATACTTCATTGTATGTTCATTTGATTATTTTGGAATATAAGATAGTAGGAATATTTTACCACCTTCAAAAGGGACAGTGTTTTAGTTTATACATTACACAACGGCAAGATAATTTGTTTAGGACTATTTGTATCAAATACGACAAATTCCTGGTCTATGGATTTGATGCGTGTAGCGACCATGTCCCAGTAGAGCTAGAGATCTCTGCGAGCCAATTGACAAATAATTTCGACGCTCTGTGGTGCAAACTAGCAAAACAGCCTGATTGTTTTTCTCAATTATAATCGATAGGGGATATCGTGCTAATTCCAAGTAAGGAAGGGCAAGATGTTAGGGCTAAGACAAACACTGTCAAACTAGCTATCATAAGGCGCGCTGAGACGTGTACAGAACAATCAACTTAATAGCACAGCTGATGGCCTATCAAACAGACATTGGTTTCCCAATCAGAGTTCTATAATACAGCACTCATAGCTTTACCGAGTTTTCGCTGTTGTATTACTGAGTATGTATAAATACGAAGGTTCATTTAGTAAAAGAATTACTCCTTTATATATATATTCATTTCATAATGGTTTCATGCTGAAATCACAAATGTAACTCCCACGCTTGAAATGAAAAAAAAATCTTAATGCATCTTTAAAGTTAAGGAAACAAGGGAAAATGCACCATGTAATTACATTTTCAACTGTAATAATGAACACACGTATATATGATAGAGCAACACCCTTTCACCTTCATTACGTTCCTATTATATTCACATTCAACGTGTCCAGAAAATGTTTTACTTTCAAACCTTAGTGACAGTCTTGTCAACTATTGCCCTCGCTGAAGCAAAATATTCCCGGCATTATAAATACGAATGACGACACGGAAGTGAGATATTTAGTTCATGTATGTAGTGTAGAAATTCGGCGTTTTAAGCTTAGATACCGATCTGCTTTTTATGCATTTTGCTCATAAAGAATACACTACACGTACCCACGTTTAGAAAGAGAAAAATGAAAAGTTTATCCGAGTTTTTACCAACCGAGCTTATATATTCGATCAATGTCATACATATATGTAGAATGAAGTATCAGGTAATGTAGTGTTTTTTTATGAAAGTTACATTTTTATTTTGGAAAGATACATTGTACATCTTTAAACAACAAGTGTATTACGTGCATTTGAAGATTTCTAAGGTATATTTCTAGACTGGAAGTGTATGTCGTATCTGCACAGATTGAAAATATCATGTATAATGTATATATGTAGATCAGAAAAATACCATGCTCACCTGTGTCTAATGTACATTTGCACAAGTATATCTGCAGATTAGATGTGTCTGAGGTAAATCAGTATTATGGTGTCAAAGTGATATCCATGAAGTGGATTTTATACGTATTGGGAAGTATGTGTAGTTTCATTTTTTATGTTTTAAGATTTATAAATTATTGTTGTAGGAGAGTGTGGAGATTTGTGTCTAAATTGGACAGTACATGTCTGATATTATCTGTAGAGTACAAAATTAAATCGGTCTCAAGAAGGTACATCTTTAGAGAAATGTTAGAATGAATGTGGATATGATAAATATGTCCTGTATTATGATTCTGTAAATATTCATATACTTAGCTATAAGAATGATATATCAATCGGAGAGACAAATGCATATAAAACCGTTTGAGGTTAACTGTTTATAAATGGCTGTAATGATATCACCATACATGATATACCATCATCAATATTAATATTGTATATGAAAATACATAAAGGAGAATAAAGAAATTATTCTCTCGAATATTGTTCACAATAACTTCATGTGTTGTTAATGTGGCCAGATTTGTTGAACTCATACTTGTATTATGCAATCAATGAAAGCAGAACGTATATTTGATGTGGTTGACTTTAATCTTTGAAGTTTGCCTTGAACCTGAATATTACGGTTTAACTCAAATTAATATTAATATACGAATACACTTTTGTTGATTATTTACTTATTTCGGGGAGAGCAGCAACTTTTGTTTATTTGATTTTTTTTTTTGTTTGGTTTTCTTTTACATATTTATTGTAGCTCGCCTCTTAGTTTCAACAATTTACAAGGGCGAATGATGTATGATAAGGTTTACTTTATTTATAAATAATCTTAATCTGTTATTCACTGAGGTGTTTTCGCATAATCCTTGATAACGTTTAACATACTCCTTAATCCTTCCAAAGATGATTGGATATAACCCTTCGTATTTTTTTCTCTTCAAAAACATGACTTATTAATCCTATGTAGATCATCGTCATTACAAAGGGATCGGTGAATTTGTTGAGTTTCTGTTTAAGAGTAAAAAGAAATAATCAAATGCATTGGCTACGATGTTGTTACTTTTTTATTTTAGCCATTGATACGCTCAGTGTCTGAGTTTAATTATAAATGGAAAAGGAACGGAAGGGATTTTATGGTAAAGGAATTTCTAAAGAATGGTCATCGGTAACTGTTTTCAGGATGCGTAATTAATATAATTTGTTACATATTTCGATCTTGGTAATTGCCGGATTTTAACGTGAGAAACGAATTATATTAAAGGTGTCATTTTATTAGATTTAACTCGGTTTACTGATGAAACTCGCTCATTGTGAAAATTGTTGGCGCAACTTAGTGCTTAATGTAGGTGAGTTGAAATAGATATTGTGACAACTGAAATTGCTTGCTGAATCATATCTCTGTATCCAAATTATACCAAGCGTGGACCCTAGCTAATCAGTCTAATGAGATTCGTCAGCTAAGTCCAATTAAAACGCTTTACAATTAGACTGTTGGCATACAGCAGCCAATCAAAGTGTCCGTTAGATTAATGACCGTATTGCATGCACAGCAAGTGAGCTTATTTGTCATTGGTCTTCAAAGGGTTTACAAGAGTTTAATTGAAGATGGCCGACTGTGTTTATAACTAAAAGGGCCATGATGACATTTCGTTACAGATGACTGTCTTTATAGTACTATATTTTGTAAAATGTATATTCAATATGTGAATGTATTTACATAGCAAAAGAACTTCCCATCACTGCAGTATGACAGGGGAAAATGAAGTAACAATTTTGATATTTTAAGTTGTTTTTTATTCATGTAGTTAATTATTAATTTCTTCTATCTTCAACATTTCAAAAGCACAATTTTATAATCTTACTTATTTACTTAAAATATCATCTTATGTTTGTATAATGTTTCCCCCTAAGGACATCCGTACATCTTCAAAAGCAAAATTATTTACTTTTCATAAAGTACTACAAAGAGTACAGACGCTCTGTCTGAACAAATTTGTGGATATATCCACGCATAACTTTTGTCAAAAAACTGAAAAATTCCCTTGAGGCTTGCTAGTATACCAGATATAGCATACTGAATCTCGGAGAATCTGTATCACAATATAGACAACCGTAAACATGCCTGTTCTGGCACATATCCATCACAAACACCGGACCGCGGATGGTGAAGACTCTGACGGAAATATTGATCCTGTGTACAGGTCGGACTAATAGAATTTCATCGTTTGTGATATAAACATCGTACACACGATGATATAGATTCCATACGAGCAGCCATGGATACGCGTGCAATGGCGATCGTACACACAGAGCATGATCAATAATGGAGGTAAATGGCCAATGGTTGGTCCATACCAAACATCAAAACAAAACTAGATGGATCGGGTTGTCCGAAATGCCAATATGATAATATTTATATTTATAAATAAATCGGTGCATAGTTGAAATGAGAGATAAACTAAGATATGCGTTGACAACCCATAATTAATCTCTATTTTAGACAGAAATCTAGTACAGTGACAGCTAAGGATTAATGGTATAGTAAAACAATATATATATTCCTACAAAGCCGGTCAGAAAGTAGCATCATTAAAGATTCTTTTAATCAATAAAACGCAGTATCAGAGCAGTAATATTGTCAGAATTGTCACAAAAAGGAACAAATGGCGAACAAATATAAAAAAAAGGTCACAGATACGTAGGTCTTCTGTTATATATCGCGAAAAATATCGAAGCATTGGTAATGTTTTTGACATAAGCTTTCATTATTCACCAAGAATAATAGATGTGTACAGTGTTAAATATTTGACAGCAATCTGCGTTGATCTCTGAGAAGAAAAAATATCAGAAATCGTCAAACACAACTTTGAAGACAATCATGATCAAATGAATGATTGTTTGCCAATATAATGCTACCGTTTCTGCCTAATGTTCTTTTATTCAACCTTTTCATATTATTGACACTGTAGATATAAGATTTACGTGCTATTTAATTATGTAATTAGATGTTGATTTAAGTATTTTTTTCTAAGTTTAATTAAATACCAAAATTGTTTACTTTTAAAATTACGATTCCGTTTGATGGCCATTTATGCTGATACACTTTCTATAACTATTGAATTAATTAACTCATAAGTTTCATGTTACATTTTACTTTGTTTGTAGTGTTATGATTCGCCAGTTGTCAAAGTTAGATATGTTTGTATTCGAACAAAATGTTAGCTTTAGCATTCTATCCTAAACATTTCCAGCAATAACGATCACAACATTAACACGCCAACATTGAAAGTAACCTTGACTGAAAATGACAATTTTTTTTTACATATTTATAATTAATTACTATATAAAATGTTTGATGTTTTCGTTCATGGATGTAATTAAGTGATTGTTTTTAATTCTATTATTTATACATCTTAAAATTTTAAAATAAATTGAAGTGTTTCTAAACGAGAAAGGATGGTACAATATGTTATCAAAATACTGTTTAAAATTTTCTACAATGTCAGATCGAAAACTCTGTTATACCTTGATTATTATATTTTAAAAAATTATATATACAGACTGGAAAAAATATTGAAGTGAATTTGTCATGTCCGAGTTGCGGTCCGGCCGCCGTTTTGTGTATTGTGTGTGGGATAACACCCAAGATGTGGTAATAAATCAACATTAACATGTAAAGCCCTTGAAGACATTTGTGGTCTCGTTATACCAGCTAATGTTTATTTCAACTACATTTAACTATATTAAACAGCCATTCAGAAACAATTGACTACCACGCCATGTTATAAAACAGATAATGTGATATAGACATTTTACACTTAATATATGCTCATAAATATTGTTACTGTTTACTAAGAACTTATTCGCAGGAAATTGAGAGAACAAAGTGGCTTAACCTTAGTATATTTAATATATCAAAAATGTGTTTGTACAACAATGATAAAAACAACTAGGTCTTGTTTTCACAGTTTATTTTAAAGCACGGGTTTTTAATAAATATTGTTTATATATCATCTGTTAAATATTTGCTTTAAGTTTATGTGAGCTTAATATATGATTATTTGCATAGTAATACTGATATAATATGTTGAAAGATTTTATTGAGAATATTATTTGTTTTGTATAAATAATATTATGCTGTCATTAAATGTGTGTAAACGCTGAAGCTATTTTATTCTTGTGCTATATCTTGTTACATGCCAATAATTTATAGGTTATGTATTCAATATCAATTTAATTACTAATTCTATTCCCTAAAAGTTAAGATTATGAAATTGTAAAATATCTAAAGCAATTTAACATTATTGAATTAACATTGAATTGCAGATTTTGTTAAGCAAAAAATAACATCGTTTACTGTGTAACAAAGTGTACTGTATCTGCTATGGCATTTTTTGTATCTGTACATTGTTTTGAGAGTTCAAACATCTAACGTGACATGTCGTAATGGAACATCCTCCAATAGTTTAAAATCATAAGCTAACAACACGAATATACTGTGATATCAAGACGAAGGTAAATACATTTCAAAGGTAAAGAATTATATATTACTGTAGAATTTATCCTTGGGCCAACATCGCAAAAACACGTTTAATCCCGTTCGTTAATTGTGTATTTGCAATATTATCTTCTTTACATTTATAACTCATGTCATTTCTGGTATTTCATTTCAAGTAATATCTAATGCAATTTTTATATCTACTTTTTCTTTTTTGTATGTTGTTGTTCGCAAACATGATCATATCACTTGAGTAAAAGATCGTAATTGTCATGAATAATTTCAGTTATTTCAGAATAAAATTTATATTTTATGAAGCCAACTGATGTACCTGATGTTGTCAAACAGTCCTACCGACAAAGGTGCGACACAATACTACAATATTCACATTTGGACGAAATGGATACTTACCAATTATCAGCTGGAGTGCTCTCCGTTTCAGGGGGTAAACTAAGCTCTTGGTCCAGTGATACGAAGACGGTATTGGTGGATCCGGAATCCTGCATTAGAACAGACAACATCAACTTATTGGGACTGACAGCTGCACGTTAATCCTATTCCGAACCAAATTTTGGTTTATACCGTAATTCAAAATAAAATATGACATAATACGATTCTAAAGGAATGTTCATTTTATCTATCTCGTTTGAAGAAATTGCGTACGTCGATAAATTAGGAATTAGATCGACAGCCAATAGTGGACAATTCATCAAATACACGCCAATGAAAAACGGGGTTGCTATCTTCACCATGTCATGGCTGACTGGTCAAAGTGCCGTTTGGAATTTCTTAACAACTTCGTTTCAGACCGAAGCTAATTCAACCTAGCGAGACATAAGAAAACTGTTTTGGGAGATAAGTCTCCCTAGTGAGGGACAAATGCTAAACCTAAATAATTTTAAACTTGACAAGTCGACTTACAGGGGGTCGTGGTGAGAATTTATCGGTTTGTATATCACATATATTTACAAAATAACCTCCATCTCGACTGTTGTTGGTCTGATACACAGGAGCACGTGCTATCGGGTTTCTAATGACGGTATATCATACCTTGGATCTAGAACGCCAGGTCTAGGTATACACACTTCGTTCTATTTGGCAAAACAGCACTTCATGATCATATCAGCCCGTCACATATATTTTCATAAAATATTCACCCTCTTTTATCAATAATGATATTTAATTTCCTGCAAAATTTTGTAAAGAAGACTATTTGAGGTAGATTGTAGGGGGCGACACATGATACATGAGGTATAAGAGACTTTGATAGAGATTTCACTCGCCCGTACACACCGGTCGTGACACAAATTGCCCATAAATGTCTCTGCCAATGCACTGTGAGTTCAACTTCAACCAATTTACCCGTCAAATCATTCTCTGTGTCAGGGACATACGTTGTATATATTCAAATTCAGATATCATGCTGACATGTAATCAATATTCGATCTTAATTACACAAAATTGTTTTTTGTTTCATTCTTTTCTATTGAATCGCACTTTCTCTGCAAAGTATTAGTAATGCGCCAAAATCAATATTGATGAATTTTGTAATATTCAGTTTTGTGTGTGTGTGTGCGTATGTTTTTTTTTTTTTTTTTCATTCCTTTTGAGAAATGATGCACCATTCTAATGGGTACAATTGCGCAAACGTATAGTTATAAAAACTAATTTCTAGATACTTTCAGTAATAGTGATAGATATATATATTAGAATATTTTTATCAGACGAATTTCGTATCCATAACCTATCATCAAACGCCGATATACTAATTTATGAAATCACAGTATGAAACATTCCCAGTAATAATATTGTTTAATTAACCTTTTTTACGAACCTGCCGTTATTTTCACTATCAGTTGACACAACGGAATTTCAGAAAATATTATTATCTCAGAAATTAGTATTCAGTTGTTAAATCACTGTACCGTTTTACCAACCATTTTCCATTCATTCGTCAAATATTGTTCTTGTGAAGAGGATTACATTGGAATCAGTTACAAAAATGATATAAAACTGTTTTTAGATTATAATATGATTTTGTTATGTTCCGTTACGTTTCATTTACCGTTACAGAAGTATTTCTGAGGCCACTTAAATTGAAATTGTTTTTGTCCAACGTTTTTTATGGTGAATCAATCGCCCACTATAAGGTTATCGTAAAGAAAAATATTAATGCTTCCGAAATATGTAGGACCAAGCTAGCAAAAGGGAAAAAAACAAAACAAAACAAAGCTGTGTGGACTAGGTTTAAACATTGAATTTGTGACGACACATCAGTTGCCTTTTGAGTAAAAATAATAAAGGAAATTGTGGAATCTATCGCAAATAATTCAGTCAATAAATAATCTTTATTTAGATTTTCAAATATTTGTCACGTGGACTTAAGGCAATAAATTATTTGTACATTAGCGTATTACATTTGATTAACAGACAGCGTACACAGCCCTGGTATTTGAAATAAGAAGATGGAATAGATACATGTGATTGTTATCGACTCTTTACCAATAAATCGATAGCTAAGCAATATATATATATATATATAAGTGTTCATTTCAGTATACAAATTTAAAGATATCTGAAAAAATATTAATTAAACAATTTTATATAAGATAATATACTGCTGTACAATTCAGATACACCTTAATCATTTCACTAGGAAATTAATATTTAAATCTTATGGAACATGAAACATAAAGCAGACTAGTTTGATGCCAAGGTTGATAACATATCCACAAATGTATAGTAAATAACACTGGGGTACAATTGGCTGTAGATATACACGTAGTAATATCCTCGTACACTATTTAACTTTTTTTACATCATTAATGTGAGAAATCCATCCGTTTTGAATTAAATGCACTCGAACCGTGTCACTTTTCTTAGTTATAAAGTAATTTTGGCAGATATTCTAAAATATGTATGTGTTATGTCAATATAAGCCAATTTGAGAATTTTTGGAAATCATTTATCTTGGCAGTTTAAGTAAAACATACCATTCGGATGTTTGCAGATATGCACCTGACTTTTCATGTCGATACTATTTTGTCTATAGTAGAAATATCGCTGACGAAAAGTCGACGATGGGGGTAAATGAGAACACATTGAGGGACACATTTTGGGGATCAGTGATTTATGTTCGCAATACCTCCATAACAAACAAGGCTTTACAATTACATACAGCATCTGTCATACATTCACCGGCAGATTGCTGGGAATTGAGATTAATGTTTTCTTTGTTGTTGGTCTTCCATTGTAGATGACTAATGCTTTTACATAAGTCAGATGATTGCCCTCTACCCAGTGTGCAAACCCAAAGTGATCCACGTCGCAATGGTAGTATACATATAATTCAATTTGAATTACATTCAGTTTTGGTTGTGGCTTTCAAAATGGCTGCCATATTAAAAATACATTCCACTAAAATGATCTCCGTCGAAGAACAAATGAATATTTCTCCTTTACGATAAAGTTCTTGTCCTAAAGTGTCTGCTCTTTCAATTCTATTCGCTTCGTGTCAATTAGGTTTCGGACTATAGTTCGAAGAACACAATATTTGTCATCTGTTCAATATCATTGGAATGTATGATCGCATACGATGTACATTGTAGTCATTGCGAATTCTAGTGACATACTCTTGTAGTCGTTCGGGAATGGAAAATAACATCTTTATGCTTACTGTGAGATTTATATATCTCACTCTTAATTTGTGAATATTATTTAACAATCAATCTATTTTGAAAACAAATGAATGAGCAGTTATACAAACGTCAACATTATTAGTTTTTTCATCATTTTTTTCCCGAAACAATTTATTTCAAGAATGGCATCTTAATTATACATTCGTTAGGAAAGAAAAAATATAAAATGTGTCAGATTTCTCTTGTACTATTTTCGATGAGATGAACAAAAACATCACTTTGTTCAAATTGTGATACATATATGTGACTCTAATAACATAAAACCAAATGATCATATACTTGGATTAAACAATATTGATATCTAATTATAAACGTTGATGCATGTTTATTCAATTCTATTATTGTGACTCTTTGCTACGTAATCGGCCGTTTCGTGTTTCCTTGTGGGTTGGATAATTGATTTAGGCATTTAACTTTTAGGCTCGTCTTAAAAGTATGAAGCCTATCAACAACAATCGAATTAACCTATGACATACTTCTAGCCAAAAACTCCACAAGCTCAAATTAGGTTAGGTATTATAGCTTAAATAGAAGTTTCAGATTTGATTGCTGTGTATAACATTATTACATCCTTTTTACGAGTGTAGGTATTGTCTTTAGTAAATATCGAACTTCGTTTGCTTTCTATATATATATAACAATACATAATACATTCTTTCTTCAATAATATTCTTTTGGGTAAGCAGTCATCCACATGGAAAAACAGTGTGAGATGGTTCCGTATAAACTATTAATGATTTTAAGTCCAAAGTACCAAGGCATGAAGTGTCACCTTGCTGGATACCCTAAGTTTCAAATTATTTTAAAACGATTGAAAATGAGGCTTTCATTCTTTTACGTGAATATCTTATAGATCGCAAGTTCAAGACATGAATTATTCCGTTCTCGGAATGGAAAGACAATATTGTTATTGTAAGTAAATTCCTACGCTGATAAAAGTAACTGACATATGTACCGACTATGTTAAGAATATACGCTATATTGCTACTCAAATGTGAAATCGTCTAGAATAATGGAAATCAAGTTTATTCTGACAACTGTATATATGTTTCATTGAACATGCAAAATTTAACAATCAAAAAGTGTCATGTTTGCTTAATATATGTGTATATACATAAATATAGTTGTAACATATTGTTCAGGTTGAAGGAAATATGATGAATACTGTAGCATTGTGCTATGAAAGAGACATGGATCAGCTTTGCAGTCACACACTTACATAAGTATTTACGAATGTCGGACCAAAGTCCACCAAATGAATTTCTCACACTATTTATCATTCTAATTTAAGAGCCAGGACACCATACTTTGTAAAATTCTTTGTGACGCGAATGTTAATTGGTCTTAGCCTTTCGATTTACTGCAGAGCACATCGCAAAGCAAACTAATCACTACTTTGATTTAGAAATTCACAAATTCTTACAAATTATCAGTATACTAACTATGGGGCTAAATCTCACACATATAAACTCTGCAAATGACAAGAAGGATGTTCGTCAGTGTGAGCGACACAAAATATATCTAATAATAACGAAATTATCTTGACACTTCTTCCTAATTAGAAAGGTTATCTGTGTAATTTTCACTTTTAAGTGTTGAAGTAATCTGCTCGACAAAAAACGCTTAAATACCAAACCAAAAATTAAAATCTACAATGTTAAAACTGCGTAAAATAGGTTTTGGAAACATAATTATCTACTTTGGCCTAATTTACTATGCTTCTATAATTTTAAAACTTTTCAACTATCTTGTTTTTTTTCAATAAAGTTATCATTTTGGTATTATCTATTAGAGATAAAAAATAAGTAAAGAAATCATAATTTAAATAAAAACTAACCGATTTCTGATAAAAATAAGCAAACAACTACTGTATGTTTCTATTGTAACAATACTATTGTCGTGATGTTTTGTCCTGATGGATATTAATCAATGCTTACGCCGTCACTTTCCTCCTTATTGATCACAATATCGATTACGTGTTTTAGTATCTTTAAAACCCAAACCTTTTTAAACATAAAAGTACAAAATTGATATCATGTTCGGAATTTCTCAAAATTATTTTATGGTCTGTAAGTATAAGGCTTTTCCATACATAGATGATTGCGAAGCGGCAGGAATTTTTTTAATTCATTTATTCATCTATTGGTTTTACTTGTACGATGATATCCTACCGTCAATATTTGTTTCTAAATTACTATATGTAGTTATATGTTAAAATTACAGCTATTAATCGTTTGCATTGAAAGTGATTGGTTATGACAAAGGCCTAGATAACCATATACTGCATCAGGACAAAACACCTGTGGAATCTACCGTAGCAACTACAGTCCAATTTTCAAAATGGAACGTTGCGATGCACATGGAGACCAAATGGTAATATTTTCTAATGTTGTTTTGGTAAATCCAGTAAAATTGCTGAAGATGACTATATATTTGTTTTCCTCAGTATCTCTCATCTTAGAATCCCTACCGTTAATACAGACAAATATTTGTAAATACGCTTTTACTGTTTATCAATTTCATAAAAATGAATAACAATGAAATATTCAAACTGTAAAATAGTATCCATATCAACATTAATTTCAAATGGTTTTCAAATATCATATATGTTTTTCATAATTTGAACAAAGTGTACGTCATGCCTAGTGTGAATATATCTACTGGGTAAACAAAGAAATAGAAGTTATTGCAACCATGCCCAAATATTGCAAACCTCTTCCAGATAAATTGGTATGCATGCCCTTTCGTTAAACAAATAAAAAATGATATTCGCCTAAAAAATAAATGAAAAAAGAAATCATACAGGAAAGTGTTCAGCAGAGATCAACCATGTTAATTGAAATACGAATGGCCTTGTTGTTTAGTACAAAGTGATTGTACCGAGTGATATTTTGTTTAAATGTATATTCGTTGGAGCTTCAGGAACGCTTGCTTTGCAATCGCAAGTTATCAATATAGCTTAAAGCTCGTTGTATACTGATCGATTGCTTATTTGGAGAAGCTGTATTATCGTTATTACCGAGGATGGCATAAATTGCGAATTACAGACCTCCAAAATACTATGAACAGAGAAAAAGGGTGAGCCGTTTCATAACTTCGATGAAAAAACGGGCCTGTTTTGCTCAAAACTTCCGATAAAACCGCAAAAAATTGAAATACTGAGGAAAACGTTTTCAATGTACTTGCTATGCTTTCATTGTTCTAAGTTTGTGTCAGTCAGTATCATTATACAAAAAGTGCACGTAAAAGACAGTTCCATCATTGGAGTTGTCCAGTTATAGACTCCAACACGTGGAAAACATTCAATACATGTATACACACGCACAAATTGAATCATTTTTCAGCGTGTAAACAGACCTGACATCAACTCCATATAATGATCTTAGCAGAGATTACATTCTGTCTAAAAGTCAGGCGAGTGAAACCGTTAAATTCCTGTTTTACAGATTGTACATTCTTATGATAAACTGTACCACTGAACCGCGGACACAGCGACTTACTCACAAATAAACCATCTCTAGCCTCAAATGCTATCACAGTGGATGTTCCGCTATTAAACCCGCCAAAACCATCAGCATAAATTACAATAGACCGCATAATTCTTTTACAGGATCGGGAAAATATGGGTAAGATGTTTATATAGTTATATTTTTCAAAGAGTTCTTTAAAAAGGATGTGGAAATTATATGCCAAGTTTTATTTGGACAAGTGGAGATAGTCCGTTACACAAGAGGATCAAATATCATATAGATTGTAAATATATTGCGTTTGACTATGATGGATTTTTATAAACTGACTGCTCCCCAGGATCTTTTAAAACTGGCTGCTCCTGTAGAGTTAAGTACATTGCCTTGCTTAAGAGAGGTACTTGAGCTACAATACACTTTCTCTTAAGATATTTCCGTTTTCTCACATCTACATGTAATTAAAGTAATATTCCTTCTCCGGGACCAGAAGCCAGCTAGCCCGATTCTGTTCGCAATGAAACAGATATCATTTTTTGAGAACGATAATGCACATAAGTGGAATGTTCTAAGTCCATGTTATGGTATTGTCCGCTGAGAAGTGCAGTTGATTCAAGTGATATTTATATATTATAATAAAAATATAATCAGATATGTTTTGTTCCGAATACTGTCAAACAACGCAAACACGGTTATTTTATTTGCGCTTGATAGCTTAGCCTTCCGGAATACCTGGTCTATTTGAACATTTGTAACACTGTACAAGCACAAGCGAACAACAATTTCTATACAAATGTAAAATTAGATACTAAATGAATTCAACTGCATCATGTAGTTGTTTTGTCCCTCTAGGGCTCCGTCGTGGTGTTAAGGGACTAAAGATCCAAATTTATCGCAATAAATGTCAAAATCAAGTGGGGTAGCGCATTTATCACAAAATCTTCTACAAACCCCAAAATGAATTTTTTTAATATTATCTTATTGAATTTAGTTTAAAATAAGATTATTATTACTTATTGGCGTTTCCTTCTTCATTAGCTCAAATAAGTTTTTGTAATCATACTGATCTCTCCTAGCCTTCTTACCTAAACTCTATAATATCATTCTGTTATTTGATATTAATTTATCTGCTCATTAGGTCCTTCCAGATAATTGTCATACATTGCGTTACACACAAAGTGTATATATGGCTTGCAATGCACGAGATTGTACAAAAGACAAACATGTGAATAACACCATGTAATACAAATTGAGATAAGATACAGTAAATCTAAACAATGAATCAAACTGCATAATATAGCTGTTTTCATCAGGACATTCATGCTAAGGGCCTAAATGTTAAGCTTATGAGGCAGCTGTGGAAAATACAATGTGATCGAGGGAAATGTTAAAATCTAGTTGACAAATTGCACTAGCCCCATAATTCAGTAAATGTCGAAATTTTCATATATCTGATAATTTTAGAAGAACGTCAAATACTTGTGTATGTTATGAACCACAACTCTATTCGTATGAATTAAAACGAATTGAGATTGAAAGAAGATCACGGAAGACCGTTTAAACAGGAAAATATTGGTATACCGAGTGTGGTCTTTTTTAATTCAAAGTTAAAGTCAAAATTTATGCTTGGTCACCTTGAGATAGCCTCAATCGAATTATAACCTGCTAAGGACGGCATTGCTATTTACATCTACAACCTCATCCGTAGGGTATTTTACAAACTAATCATATTCCCGACTCCTGTCCGACCACAACTATGTCAGCAGTTTGAAACATTGAGGGCTTAAGTCTTCCTTTTTCCCATTTACAACTGAACGTTAACTGAAAGATGTTAACGTTTTTGTGGTGTAAACATTTCAGAAAGTATCTTCAGATCGAATTGAGTTATGTGAGAAAATAAACGTGTGAATATTTCGGATGCAAACCAGCGGGAAAAAACATCATTTAGGGGATATTATATCAGTAGACGTAAGGAGACCAGCAGAGCTTTACAGTTTGTATTATCACAATTGTAAAAAATGTCTTCAATATCCTGTCTTTCAATACAAAACAAATATTCCTATTAACCATTTAATATATTTTCATTGAGAATAATAGGTTTGTACTGATAAACCTTTCTGCTGGTACATTTCATTCTATGCATTTTGGAATCTAGATATCTTCCCCGAACCCTGGCATGTTCCTTTCAAGCTTGCGGAAGTTTACCTCAATCTTATTCAATTAGACTCTTAGCAATACAAGCATTTATTTGACCCTGATTTACTTATTTCTGGAAAGAGAGGCATGATCGTATTTTGATGTATCTCGGTTGTTCATCATCAATTTATAATAAAAACACAAACACATTTTACGCTTGATCATTAATTACTAATTTGCTAAGACATTTGAGAACGATTACATACTGTTTAGATTGGACTTCTGCATTCAATATTTTCGAAGAAGTATGAAACTCACGAAAATTTATACATCTTGGAAATGAAATGAACTGATGAAACCATAAGCTGTTGGTAAACCCGCGAAATTTTGTGCCATGTAATAAGGCAACATTTCCAAAGCATTGTATGGTATGTTTAGCTTTTAGAAATATTCCCGACTAGCCTTTTCTTTAATCGACGATACGATATTTTCTGAGAGAGCAGATGGCAATAGTTGAGTGTATAAGTCTAATTCGTTTTGCATTAATGATTCTGATATGAAACCGGAAGTGTTTTTGAGTTGGTCTGTGGCCTTCTCTCTACTACATGTATATCAGAACACCCAGATCGCGTCAATAGGTAGCCCTCGCATGCTTAATGCCATCAGAAAACTTTACGGGTTAGATACATTGTTATACATTGTCCGAGTCTCTTCCTTATTATAGGTGTGATTGAGCATACTTTTATCGAAACTGATCAAGAATTGGAATATTCCAGTCATTTGGAACGTTGAATTAACTATCTGACATTGACAACAGTTCTGGTTAAGGTTAAGATAGGGTAACTACGGCGATAAGATTGATTAGAAATTGAATTTCGCTCGGAAGACACTGTCTTACGAAGCTCTCAAAAATATTACAAGAATTTATCGTGAAACCAAAGTGACCGTAACCGATTGCTTGCTTTCCGAATCGGAACAGTCACAACATTTAAAGAATTTTCGGAATTTACATGTCTCAAACATCGTTTAGAAATTTCCAAGACAAAATCTAAGTAAATATAATTGGGAAACCTCGAGTCAATAACCGCTATATATTGAAGACGTGCAAAAAGGGAGATAAATAAGTTCTC